>NC_084829.1:168447216-168799716 GCF_033115175.1 Lepus europaeus | reverse complement strand
GGTGAGGGTCCCTGGGGGTTCTGTAAGATCCCCAACCCCCAGAGAAGGGACACTAAGTGGGGGGAATGCAGAGCACATCAACAGCCACCCAGTGAGACCCACAGAGACGCAGAGACCCAAGCCAGCCTCAGCAAGTGCTGCTCCCATAGACAAATAGGCAGGACACAGGACCAGGACACAGGACATCAGGACACGGGACGGGGCACCAGGACACGGGACATCAGGACACAGGACGGGGCACCAGGACACGGGACATCAGGACACAGGACCAGGACACGGGACATCAGGACACAGGACGGGGCACCAGGACACAGGACATCAGGACACAGGACCAGGACACAGGACATCAGGACACAGGACCAGGACACAGGACATCAGGACACAGGATGGGGCACCAGGACACGGGACATCAGGACACAGGACCAGGACACGGGACATCAGGACACGGGATGGGGCACCAGAACACGGGACATCAGGACACAGGACAGGGCACCAGGACACAGGACATCAGGACACAGGACCAGGACACGGGACATCAGGACACGGGACGGGGCACCAGGACACGGGACATCAGGACACAGGACGGGGCACCAGGACACGGGACATCAGGACACAGGACCAGGACACGGGACATCAGGACACGGGACGGGGCACCAGGACACGGGACATCAGGACACAGGACGGGGCACCAGGACACGGGACATCGGGACACAGGACCAGGACACGGGTCATCAGGACACAGGACAGGGCACCAGGACACGGGACATCAGGACACAGGACCAGGACACGGGACATCAGGACACAGGATGGGGCACCAGGACACGGGACATCAGGACACAGGACGGGGCACCAGGACACGGGACATCAGGACACAGGACCAGGACACGGGACATCAGGACACAGGACGGGGCACCAGGACATGGGACATCAGGACACAGGACGGGGCAGCAGGACACGGGACATCAGGACACAGGACCAGGACACGGGACGGGGCAGCAGGACACGGGACATCAGGACACAGGACCAGGACACAGGACATCAGGACACAGGACCAGGACACAGGACATCAGGACACAGGACGGGGCACCAGGACACGGGACATCAGGACACAGGACGGGGCAGCAGGACATGGGATGGGGCAGCAGGATGTGGGACGAGGCAGCAGGACACAGGACAGGGCAGCAGGACATGGGACGGGGCACCAGGACACGGGACATCGGGACACAGGATGGGGCACCAGGACACGGGACATCAGGACACAGGACGGGGCAGCAGGACACGGGACATCAGGATACAGGACCAGGACACAGGACATCAGGACACAGGACCAGGACACAGGACATCAGGACACAGGACGGGGCACCAGGACACGGGACATCAGGACACAGGATGGGGCAGCAGGACATGGGATGGGGCAGCAGGATGTGGGACGAGGCAGCAGGACACAGGACAGGGCAGCAGGACATGGGACAGGGCACCAGGACACGGGACATCGGGACACAGTATGGGGCAGCAGGACACGGGACATCAGGACACAGGACAGGGCACCAGGACACGGGACATCAGGACACAGGACCAGGACACGGGACATCAGGACACAGGACGGGGCACCAGGACACGGGACATCAGGACACAGGACGGGGCACCAGGACACGGGACATCAGGACACAGGACGGGGCAGCAGGACAGGGGATGGGGCAGCAGGACATAGGATGGGGCAGCAGCACATATCCTGATGTGAAAATGGAGGACCTGGGGAGGCCTGGGCGTTCCTGCTTCCTCCCCATCCCTCTCTCTGCCCTTCACGCACACCCTGGAAGGCCGGGATTGGCAGGCCCAGCTGGGGCGGCTGCCGCGTGTGTGCCCCGCTGGGCGCTGCTGACAGATGTTTTAATCTGCTGTTTGAAGAGGGCTTCCGCACAGCTCCGCTGCTGGCTTCTGCTTCTGTTTGGAACCACGGCAACACCGCGAGTGGCGCTGGGCCGGCGAGGGCGGCCCATGTCGCCGACGCCGTCCTGCCAGCCGCAGACGGGCTCTGTGCTCTGCGGAGTGAATCGTTGCTGTTATAACGTGCATGTCTCGCGTCCCAGGCACACCCCCAGGAAGGAGGGTTTGCTTTATGAACCCATAAGCGACATCCAGGGCCAAGCGGCTTCTAGAGCTGCCGTGACTTCCAGCTCTGCTGCTCGGGTTCCACGCCTCCCTTGGCGCGTGCCTTGTGGCAGGGGCATCACATCCAGGCTCTCATATGGTGGAGCAGAGGCAGACACCCTGGGGATCCCACGGCAAGATGGCAGCCCCCGAGCCTGCGTCACAGAGACCAGAACCAGACGGCTGACACCAAGCACAAGGCTCAGCCGGGCCCAGCTGGGAGGCTGCGCTGCAGGCCAGGTGGGCTTTGCCCGTGGCGGCTGCTCCTCTGCCACTCACTGCTGTCCCTGCCGCTGCAGTAAGAGCCGCGCCTTGGGCTTGGACCTGCAGGGGGCAGCGCACTGCAGGCGTGGGCTAGGCCTTTGCTTAGAACTGGCCAGCCTGCGACTATGGCAAAACCAGGCAGTGTCCGGGGTGATGAATCTTCGCGGTTATGATAAACGAGCGCTCAACCAACGTGAGAAGCAAGAGCAGGAGCTACCACGCATGGCGCACGGCTCCGTCTCAGCTGCTTGCTTTCCCCCGTGGAAGAGAGCAGGCCTGGTACCGCGCGGGGAAACACTCCACACGGTTTTGCACCAAGTCCTCCCACCCGAATCTCGCCGTCGGGGCTCAGCAGCAGGACATAGGCAGCCTGGAGTCGAGACTGGGGCTCACACAGGAGGGGCCTCAGCTACTCTGCGCCACATGGGGTCGGGGGGAGCTGAGATGTGAAGTCAGTTACCCCAAGATCACACCTAGAAGATGGAGGTTTCTCACCCAGGTCTGCTGGAAACCGAAGCCCGGCTGACAGCTTAGAAACGGGAACTGAGATGTGGCCGTGCGCACAGGGAGCGTGGCCGCGTGTTCAGTTCTGAGTGTGTTGGGGCGATGCTGAGCCTTTCCCTCCACGCCTGAAAAAATTCGAGGTGTGCACGAGCCAGGATTTATTGAAGGAAAAGGAAAATGCACACTCAAGGTAAGTGGGCGGGCTCAACAGAGCGAACAAAAAGGCAGAAAACAGGCCCCTCACCAAGGCGGGGGGAGGCAGGGCTGGTGCCTGGGCCGGGGCTGGGCAGAGGTGCATGATGGGAGTGAGAGTGCCGGCCACGCTGGGCTGATCGTGAGGCCCTCGGGGCCCTTGCGGGGATATGGCCTGCAGCCATGTTGGATATTTGCAGCTGGCCCGGGCCTCAGCTGCGACATCGTGGGACGTGAGCCTCCCACTGCACAGGGCGGGAGCTTGGTGGTGCAGATCCGGCTGTCCCGGGGGCCGCGGCAGCTGCTGTGCCAGCCGGCTGGGGCTTCTGCTCAGGCAGGTCGCACGGCCCTGCCTGCCACCTGGAGCTGCCACACAGGGGTCAGCCGCAGCTGTCAGACCAGCTCCTCTCCCTCACGCCTACCTCCCGTATCAAGAGGAAATCCTCCTTTAAACTTCCTTTCAGTCGGTAGATGACGGATTCACTCGCTTCTCTGGAGCAGCTGCCTTTTCCCACCAGCACCTACAAAAACCACGGAGACAGGGACTCGGATCTGCTTCCTCACTGACTGTCTGGACGGTGGTGACAGGGAGGAAGGGACACCCTTTGGGTCGCGCTCCAGACAGAAGCAGAAGCGGGGCTCTGAGCGTGGCTCGGGCCCACTGCAGACAGCCGAGGGCAGGGAGCCCGGCCGTCTTCTCGGGAGCCCTGGTACTCAGACGTAGCTGAGCATCCCGGCCTTTCTCCGCCATATTTGCACTTCCTGCCTGGCCACAGGAAGTGAGACACAAACGCAGAACCCCACAGCGGCCAGGCCCCCCGTGTGTGGGGATGCATTAGGTCTGCCCTGGCGTGTTCTGGGCTCTGTCCTCCATGGGGCCTGTGTTGGCCCAGGCACCCCTGGCTCCAGGCTGCTCGGGGCGCTGGGGTGGGATGTGTGGTGTGGACACGGTCTATCCAGCCGCGTCCTGAATGGACGAACCTGATCCCGAAAAGGCAGAAACTGAAATGCATTTCCTCTTTCCAGTGGAAAAAAGAAGTCTGTCTTACACAAAAGGTCTGCAATACCGGCTTCCTCGCTGGCACTCTCGCCCGGGCACAGGAAGGCACTGCGGGCCTCTGTGGCGTGAGACCAAGTGCCCACTTGCACTGACCCCGTGCTGGGCCAGGAAGGGGTGGGCACAGCCGGAACGGAAGCCGCCTCCCTGTCACACAGCGGGTCTGGGAGGGAGGGAGAGGGAGGCCTGAGCGGAGGGGAGTCGGGGGGACCCGTGGACGCTCCCCCCACCCAGCTTCCTCCCAGCCCCACACAGGGAAGCTGGCCAGGCAGGCACTGGCCCAGGACCCTCCTCTGTCTGCAGCCTCCTGGTGTGGCTGTGCGCGTGGTCGTGACGAGCGACTCAAGCCCATTCTCCTGTGCAGAAATGAATTTCTTAGGAACAAAGGAAAAGAACAGGCTTGTAAAAGGGCAGGGTCGGGGGCCGGGGGGCCGGGTCCCGACGTGGCGTTGACCTGGGCAGAGAGCGCGTGGACCCCAGCTACCAACAGCCCAGAACAAGCGTGGGCGCCTTCCTCACTGAGGGTCCCTGGATGACGCCCGCTCCACCAAAGGAGCTGCCAGGCTGAGGGAGGGCTGGGGTCCAGCTGCAGCTCTGGCCCCGGGTCCGAGTCCAGCAGAGGACCAGCGACCTTTCCACGGGTCCAGGCGAAGACGTGCGGAAATCCTGGGCAAGGCAGGAGCACGGACACGAGAGAGCCGTGTTCCGTCTGCCGAGGCCGGGAAAGCAGGGGGCTCGTTTGCTGCGCCGTGGGTTCCACCGTGTGCAGCACAGTGAAAATGCGGTTCTGGAAACTGGTTATGGTTAAACTGGAAACTGGTTAAACTGGAAACTGGTTAAACTGGTTATGGTTAAACTGGAAACTGGTTAAACTGGCCAGTGAGTTTGAAAAGCACTGACTGAAACAGCAGAGGAGCTTGGTCGGGAAGGGCAGAGCAACGTGTTAATTCTCGCACAAGAGAAGCGTGGCTTCCCACGGATGCCGGGAGTCCATACCCTCTCTCTCCGAGTCCAGCCGGTGGCCGGGAAGGACCCGCCAGGCGCTGGGCGGGGGCGATGGGAGGGGGCTGTGCCCGGGCCTGGGGCTGTGTTCTGGGCGCGCAGGTCCCCGCGGGTGACGTTGCCACCGCTCTCTGCCGATGTCTCTGGATGCACAGCTCTAGGTACCTGACTTAGGAGGGTTTTAAGTTTATAAAAGATTTATTAAGATATAATTCTTTTTTAAATTAAATTTTTAAAAGTAACTTTATTTAGATACAGTTGAATGGAAATTCTGGCATTGAATAAAGCATAATTAACTACAGTTTGCATTTCTACTGTTTTTACCGTGTAATTTTGAATGTTTTGGAAAGAATATTTTTTAAAGAAAAAACTTTTAATTTTGTGTTTCTTTAGATTTCATTTTGTTTGCTATGCATTCAAATTTGGGCATTTTAAGTACAATTACATTTTGTGGAGATCCTAATTTAGCTTATTAACATCAATGGAACATAAATTATATGAAAATTATGATTTTTTGAACATTGTGTTTTCATAAGGGAAGACAAAAACAGATCCTCTAGACCATATGAAGACATGGGTTCTGCATGGCTGTAGTTCTGTGTAACACAAGCTACCAGCCCATCAGCGGAACCAACGTGACAGTAACAACCCCGGCTGTGGTGGGGAGCGCCAGTGCACCCTATAGGACCAGGCTTCTCCACACCTCCCCCGCCTCTGTGACCTGTTCCCAGGGCAGAGGACAGACGCTCTGCCTGAGCCTCCCAATGGGGTTCACACCTGCAGCATTTAGATGGAGGTCACGCCAGCCTCCGTGTGCACGCGTGTGCACACCGCGTGGGCCCGCCCGTGGGACCTGCTGATGCTGGAACAAATCTTCCCAAACCTTAGTGTCTCCTGGGACCGTCCAGTGAGGAGTCCAACGAGCGTGGGCCGTCCCCCCTGGCCCAGCGTGGGTCCTTCCTGTCCCTGCTGACAGCGCCACCCAGGGGGCGGGGCCTGTCACTCACACACAGTGGGCGGAATCTGTCACACACAGGGTGCGGGCCTGTCACTCTCACACACACAGCGGGTGGGGCCTGTCACTCACACACAGTGGGCAGGGCCTGTCACTTATACACACAGTGGGTGGACCCTATGACACACACAGGGGGCTGGGCCTGTCACTCACATACAGTGGGCGGGGTCTAATATACACACAGTGGGCAGGGCCTGTCACTCATAGACATAGTGGGTGGAACCTGTCACACACACAGGGCAGGGGATCTGTCACACATACAGTAGATGGAGCCTGTCACTCACACAAAGGGGGGGGGGGACTGTCACACGGGGGCAGGGTCTGTCACAGAGTGGGCAGGGCCTGTCACAGGCACAGTGGGCAGCTCTGTCACCCACAGGCACGTACTTCGTTTTCCACTGGGTGTTGTCACGTCCACCACGTCACATCATGAAAACAGAATGACAGCATGAGCACCTGTGTCCAGACCCTGAGAGCCAGGGCTTGGAACAGGGCTGCCACACTGCGCACACGGTCTGAGTGGTGTGTCCTTGGTGTGCTGTGGGGGGCACATTCATAGTCTCAGTGTGTGAGGGGGGAATACACGGGTCTGAGCCGGTGTGTCCTTGGTGTGCTGTGGTGTGTGAGGGGGGATACACGGGTCTGAGTGGTGTGTCCCTGGTGTGCTGTGGTGTGTGAGGGGGGAGCACACGGGTCTGAGTGGTGTGTCCCTGGTGTGCTGTGGTGTGTGAGGGGGGAGCACACGGGTCTGAGCCGGTGTGTCCCTGGTGTGCTGTGGTGTGTGAGGGGGGAATACACGGGTCTGAGTGGTGTGTCCCTGGTGTACTGTGGTGTGTGAGGGGGAACACACGGGTCTGAGTGGTGTGTCCCTGGTGTGCTGTGGTGTGTGAGGGGGAGCACACGGGTGTGAGTGGTGTGTCCCTGGTGTGCTGTGGTGTGTGAGGGGGGATACACGGGTCTGAGTGGTGTGTCCCTGGTGTGCTGTGGTGTGTGAGGGGGAGCACACGGGTGTGAGTGGTGTGTCCCTGGTGTGCTGTGGTGTGTGAGGGGGAGCACACGGGTGTGAGTGGTGTGTCCCTGGTGTGCTGTGGTGTGTGAGGGGGAGCACACGGGTGTGAGTGGTGTGTCCCTGATGTGCTGTGGTGTGTGAGGGGGAGCACACGGGTGTGAGTGGTGTGTCCCTGGTGTGCTGTGGTGTGTGAGGGGGGATACACAGGTCTGAGTGGTGTGTCCCTGGTGTGCTGTGGTGTGTGAGGGGGGAATACACGGGTCTGAGTGGTGTGTCCCTGGTGTGCTGTGCTGTGGTGGTGGGGGGGGAATGCATGGGTCTGAGCCGGTGTGTCCCTGGTGTGCTGTGGTGTGTGAGGGGGAATACACGGGTCTGAGTGGTGTGTCCCTGGTGTGCTGTGGTGTGTGAGGGGGGAATACACGGGTCTGAGCCGGTGTGTCCCTGGTGTGCTGTGGTGTGTGAGGGGGAATACACGGGTGTGAGTGGTGTGTCCCTGGTGTGCTGTGGTGTGTGAGGGGGGATACACGGGTGTGAGTGGTGTGTCCCTGGTGTGCTGTGGTGTGTGAGGGGAGCACACGGGTGTGAGTGGTGTGTCCCTGGTGTGCTGTGGTGTGTGAGGGGGGATACACGGGTGTGAGTGGTGTGTCCCTGGTGTGCTGTGGTGTGTGAGGGGGAGCACACGGGTGTGAGTGGTGTGTCCCTGGTGTGCTGTGGTGTGTGAGGGGGGAATACACGGGTGTGAGTGGTGTGTCCCTGGTGTGCTGTGGTGTGTGAGGGGGGAATACACGGGTCTGAGCCGGTGTGTCCTTGGTGTGCTGGGGGGGTGGGGAGTGGCATGAAACTGCAGCTGCTTCCAGTGACCCTGGACCTGGGCGTGGGATCTGGCCGGGGAGCAGGGTGAGGCGGGTAGGAGCGTGTGCCCGGCTCCCACCCCTACTCATCTCCATGTGAGAAATCTTGGCGGTTCCTGCCCGGGCTGTGGTTGGTGCCATGGTGAGGCCAGGAGCACCGCCACGTGTGCCGGGCTGAGCCGGGCCCGGCCCTGCCCCGCGGAGGCTCTGGGACAGGCGGTGCAGTGTGGACCGCCGGCTGCTCGGGGACCACAGGCAGCAGCACGCTGTGTAGGGAGTCGCGGTCCTGTGATCTCTGCCTTCAGATTGTAATCTCCTGTAACCGGTGGCGTGTTGTATATAACCCACACAAATGCCGCGCAGTGGCCTGTGTTTATGAAGCCCGTGTATGGCTTGCGGGGAGCGCTGGGCGTTGTTTGTGTGTGGTATAAATATTTTCGGATTCTGCCGGTAACGGGAGTCTCTGTGTACATTACACAGCGATCTCCTTCAGCCAGAGGCAGCGGATGCTCACGTCCAGATAAACACGGTGTCCTCCCGCAGCTGGGAGCGCCCCACCGCCCAGGCGAGCCCTGCGGGTCTGGCGGACGCACAGGCCGTCCCAGCGGCTCAGGACGGAGCGGGCAGAGGAGGCGGCGCTGTGTGGCGGGTGCCGTGATGTGGTGTGTGGTGCTGTGCTGGCTGTGGTGCGGTGTGATTCTGTGCTGTGTGCTGTGCGCTGTGGTATATTTGGGTGTGTGGTGGTGTGATGTGTGGTGTGGCATTGTGGCATGATGAGATTCTGTGGTGTGTGGTGGTGTGCGGTGGTGTATGGTATGGTGTTGTGGTGTGATGTTCTGTGGTATGTGCTCTGATATGGCGTGTGGCATTGTGTTGTGGCGTGATGTGATTCTGTGGTGTGCGGTGGTGTATGGTATGGTGTTGTGGTGTGATGTTCTGTGGTGTGTGGTGTGATATGCTGTGGCGTGTCTGTGCTGTGGTGTGGGATGTTGTGTTCTGTGGTATGTGCTATGATATGGCGTGTGGCATTGTGCTGTGGCGTGATGTGATTCTGTGGTGTGTGGTGTGGTGTGTGGTATGGTGTTGTGGTGTGATGTTCTGTGGTGTGCGGTGTGGTGTATGGTATGGTGTTGTGGTGTGATGTTCTGTGGTGTGTGGTGTGGTGTATGGTATGGTGTTGTGGTGTGATGTTCTGTGGTGTGCGGTGTGGTGTATGGTATGGTGTTGTGGTGTGATGTTCTGTGGTGTGTGGTGGGGTGCGGTGGTGTATGGTATGGTGTTGTGGTGTGATGTGATTCTGTGGTGTGTGGTGTGGTGTATGGTATGGTGTTGTGGTGTGATGTTCTGTGGTGTGCGGTGGTGTATGGTATGGTGTTGTGGTGTGATGTTCTGTGGTGTGTGGTGTGGTGTATGGTATGGTGTTGTGGTGTGATGTTCTGTGGTGTGTGGTGGTGTGCGGTGGTGTATGGTATGGTGTTGTGGTGTGATGTTCTGTGGTGTGTGGTGGTGTGCGGTGGTGTATGGTATGGTGTTGTGGTGTGATGTTCTGTGGTGTGTGGTGGTGTGCGGTGGTGTATGGTATGGTGTTGTGGTGTGATGTTCTGTGGTGTGCGGTGTGATATGCTGTGGCGTGTGCTGTGCTGTGGCGTTGTGCTGTGGCCCGGGCTCCAATGCACAGGGTCAGGCTGGCATCCTGGGAAGACCCTGATGGCCACGTGGTCATAGCAACACTGACCTGAGCCCCGCAGGGGGCCAAGGGCTGCTATGCCGGGGCCGAAGGCCGCCCAGCCGCCTGGGAACGCTGGGCCGGGCTGAGCACGGCGGTGCTGTGTGGCTTTGTATGGAGAACCACCTCAGGCCCCAGGGAGCCCCAGACCCAGCTCACGGCTGGGGTTTCCTTTCCTCTCTGTCCTGATGACCCAGTGCGCAGACTCCCCCGCCGGCCCCTCCCTCAGAGACTTCCCTGGAGAAGGACGGCGGCGGGAATGCAGCCGGCGGACAGGAGCCTGCAGCCTCATGTCTGGGGACCCAGCCCTGGCTCCTAGCTCGATGCTGGGGGAGCCTCAGCAGGTGGCCGGCTCCTCCTCCCTCCTGCATCGGCAAACGTTTACAGAGTGCTCATGGGTGCAGGCACTGGCTCAGCTGGGGGCGAGGTGCTCTGGCTGGGGCCTGAATCCCCTGACCTCGTCCTAGGCCTGGCCTCCCATGTGGAGAGGATGTGGGGCATTGTGGGCTAGCGGCAGAGACGTCCGCTTGGTCAATGGGAGTCCACGTACGAGGCAGCTCTGGTCAGGTGGACGAGAGGAGAAGGGGAGACGCCACCAGTGCCTTCTGGCCGGCAAGCTCCCGTCAAACAAAGCACACGGCGACCAGCCGCCCCAGCTTGCAGCAGGTGGGACGTCGGGCGGTGGATGAGACAGCGTGGCATCGCGGCAGCCGGCCCGGACCCCCCAGCCGGGGAAGGCAGTGCAGGCCGTGGCTTGTGCTCTGTCCCTGTGTCTGTGGGCCTCTTGCTCTCCAAACAAAAGTCACCAAATATAGTCACGTGTCACCTCCGCATGTGCTTGCCCACGCGTGGGACAGCGTGTCCCTGCACACGCGTGGGACAGCGTGTCCCCCTGGCCACCTGTAACACGATAGTGGGCATTTGTGCTCCTAAACGTCTCCATCCAGAGGAGGCACGGGGAGAGCCCTGGGCAGCAGGAATCGCTCAGCTGAGGGCCCGAGCAGCGGCCGCCGTCTGCTTCAACACCAGCTCCCACGGTGCTGGCATCGGCTGCTGCACAGAACGCCGGCTCACAGCTCGCTGTGCTTCCCCCTTGGCCTCTCGCAGGGCTTCAGCCCCCAGCCGGTTCATCCTGGTCCTCTTGTCTTTGTTCCCGGCCCCCGTCTCCCCGCAGCCTGGGAGCCGGTGTTTCAGTCTCCAGTGCTGTCTATTTGACCTCCCTTCTTAGCGTCCCCAAGTGAACACGGCCCTGCACTGCCTGCCTGGCTCTGGCTTATCGCACCCGGCACCGTCCCCTCCAGGTCCCTCCGTGCCTTGGCAGACGTCGGCACCTCCTGCCTTTCCAGGCCCAACCCGTTCCCGCTGTTACAGAGAATGTCGTTTCTTCCTCCGGTCGCCATCCGTGGACCCTGCAGCTGCGGCCCAGCCTGGCTGCCGTGGACCTGGGGGCACAGCGGTCTTTACGAGCTGGTGGCTTTGCCTCCCCAGGGTTGGTGTCCAGGGCAGGGACTGCCGGGCGGACGGCAGTTGGGTCTCTGTCTCTCTGGGCCCTCATCTGTAGGCTGGGAGTCTGACCTGGGCTGAACCGTAGGGGGCCAGCCCTGCAGCCGCTGGCTCAGGCACAGGCCAGGGGCTCCCGGTGTGGACGCTCCAGCCTGTTTCCCAGCTGCAGTGACGAGGGTCCCTCTCTCCATGCCCTCGTCGACGTGCACCCTCTTGTCTTTTCCACGGGGGCCATGCAAGCGTGAGTGGTGCGCTGGTTCCGATTTGTACTTTTCCACGGCCACTGCTGATGTTGAACACATCTTCGTGTACCTGCTGGCCGTTTTAATGTCATCCTTGAAGAAATGTCTATTCAACTCCTTTGCATATTTAAAAAATTGTCTACTTGTTTCAATTTTTTATTTGAAAGACAGACAGACGGAATACCTTGCATCTGCTGATTGATTCACTCCCCCAAATGCCCACAACAGCTGGAGCCAAGCCAGGAGCTCAGAGTTCAATCCAGGTCTCCCACGTGGGTGGCAGGTCCCCAAGTACTTGAGCCAACTCACAACACAGGAGTATATACTCACAACACAATACAGCGCTGACTCAGTCCTGTATAGAGCAGGAAGCTGGAATCGGAAGCAGAGTGGGGCCTCGGACCCAGGCACTCAGGTACGAGACACTGGCTTCCCACGGACGTCTTGACCACCATGCCAGGTGCCTGTGCCATTGGTGTGTTTATTGATCAGGCTGTGCTTCCTTCTGCTGGGCTGTGTGAGTTCTTGATGAATCTTGGGTGTTAGTCCCTTAGGTGATACCTGGTGTGTACACACTTTTCCCAATCTGTGTGCGGCCTTTAGTTTTGCCGTTTCCTGTGCTGTGCAGAGGCTTTGCAGTTTGAGGCAGTTCCTCGTGTCTGCTCTCGTAACTGAGCCTTGGGTGTGATGTCCGAGGAAGCACTGCCAAGGGCCACTGTGAAGGAGCTTCTTCCCTGGTTGCTCCTGGGGTTTTGTGGCTGCGGGTGTTACCAGCAGGGTTTTTACGCATTGTAAGCTGATTTTTCTGCATGTGGGAAGACAGGGTGACTCCACTTACTCACGGTAGAAGCGCATTTCCCCTGGTGTCTTTTTGGCGCACTTGCCAGAAATTAGATGGTTGTGTTGTCCTGATTTTAAACATCTAGTTAAGAGATTAAATTCTTAAAGGATAAAACACTGGGTATGGCAACATGGGCTTAAACCCAGGTCTCCAACTCTCCAGCTCCTGTGTCACTCGTACAGGTCTTCCAGCTCCCAACGCAGACACAGTGATTGTGACATTTGAGCAGTCAGCTCCTGGAAGAAGCGGCCATGGATGCCAACACCCTCAGAGACTGAAGTCCTTTCCATAACTGACCACTGACCCAGCATTTGCAGCGACCCTGCCACAGCCTCCCCCTTCCTCGTAACCATCTCTGGAATACTTAGGACACCAACACCGTGTCGGGCTGTGTGCAGTCGCTGTGCTGTTGTTGAGGGAATAAGGACAAGGACACAGTGTGTACACGTTCCGTACAGAGGCACCACCGTGACCGCTGGCCGTGCGCACAGGTGCAGAAGCCGAGGACACAGGCACCTGCGCTGCGCTGCTCGGCCAGGGCCGGCCCTGAGCATTTCCAGGAGGCCCGTCCACCCCAGGAGGGAGGGGCTAGACTGCCTCTGCTTTCCAGGTGAGGGGTACACAGTGGGGGCCCAGGCTGGCAGCGTGGGCTGGCCCCCTACGGCTTCAGTCCAGGTCAGACCCTCAGCCTGTAGATGAGGGCCCAAGCAGCAGTGCCCATGTCAGGATGTGGACACGGGCCTGGCGCACGGGGTGTCGTGCAGAAACCCCACTTTCTTGATTCTCATTGTCCTGTCCACACCCTGGAAGGCCATCGATGAGCACCTGCAACAGAGGTTGCTGTGTGGAGAAACAGTCACTGGAGGAACTGGGCACACTTGGTACCATTCTCTGCCTCCTACAGCACCTAGCGCAGGGTGGGAGCCGTCCCCTCCACAGCGCCACCGGCACAGCACCCGGGCCACAGAGCTGCTGTTCACTGGTGATGGATGTATATCCAAGGAGAGTTTCCATTTGTTCTGAAGAGCCATCCCTATATTGGAAGCAATAGCCTAAGGAAATCAGTCGGCCACCACTCAGTGTAGACAGGCCAGTGTGTTACTCAAATGCCCAGGGGCCCCGCAGGGAGGTGCCGGGGTCGCCGTCTGCCCCAGAGGCAGCAGAGAAACCCTCCAGCAGCCCCTGCACAGCCCAGGCTCCCTGGTGCTCCCGGTGCCCCTCCGTGTGCTGATCGGCTCCTAAGGTAATTTCCGATGTGAGAGATGTGGGGATGTGAGAGGAATGTCAGCTTGGGTGGAATACAAACAGTTTGGGCTGGACACATACATTCGAGTGGGGTATATACAGTTGGGATTAATACATACAATTAGCTTACATACACACAGTTGGGTTGAATATACAGTTGGATTAAACGCGTGCAGTGTGGGTCGGATAGAGACAGTCGCCCGGGTTTAGTAGACCTTGTCTTCTTTGGCACTTTTCCAAGCTGGAATCCTGGGGTGCGCTGCCCGCTCAGGCTTGGCTGTGGCCCCGGGGACTGAGTCGGCCTGGCCAGAGCCATATGTAGAACTGGCCTGAGACCTGCACGCAGAGCCATCGGCACGGCGGGGACCGGACCCGAGCCTGTTGGTGCTGAGGCTTGGGGCGGAGGTCAGGGCCATTGCCGGAAGACTGACCTCCTCCACGCCCTGAAGGAGCCGCCGGACCCTGGGGCTCGCCGTGGGCGACGCTTGGCTGCAGTGCCAGTGCCACCTCCTGTGCTGGGCACTCCAGGAGGGAAAGGCCCCCCGAGAGCCTTCCTGAAGCCCAGCGCCCTGGGAGACCCCTTCACAAGGAGCACGAGACGTCTCCGGAGGCGGAGGAGGGGAGCCGGGAGCCACCACTGACCCTGCCTCTCACGGAGACTTCAGACGACGCCCATGCTTCTGTGTGTCCACCTGAATGGCCGCCGGGGTGCCCAGACATGGCCAGTGTCGTTCTGGGAGTGGCTGTGAGGATGTCGCTGGGTGAAGAAAGACTGAATCAGCAGACTGAAGAAGGTGGCTTCTCAGCCCAGTGAGGGCGGGCCTTGCCCCACCGGCGGCCGGCCGGGGCCGCCCCTTCCTGTCTGCCTGAGCTGGGCCTCCAGCTGCTCCTGGGCCTGGAGCTGTGCTGACCACACATCTGGGGACCTAGACGCTGTGTTCTCGCCAGCCAGGTCCTGATAGCAGTCTCCTCCCTCTGTCCACCTGTTATCTGTTTGTCTACTTGTCTATCAGCCTAAATCCATCTGTATCTACTTATCATCTGTCTACCTGCTATCGATCCGTCTATCCATCTATCACCTATTCATCATCTATCAATTACCTATCCATCTTTCTATCTATCTAATCTGTCTCTATCACTTGTCTGTCTGTCTATTTGATTGGTTATTTATTTCTCTGGAGAGCCCTAGTACAACAAGGTTGTTGTTTTTTTTTTTAAACTAAGATTTATTTTATTTATTTGAAAGGCAGAGTGACAGACAGGGAGAGACAAAGACAGAGAGATCTCCTATCCACTGGTTCACTCCACAAATGGCTGTACTGGCTGGAGCTGGGCCAGGATGAAGCCAGGAGCCTGGAACTCCATTCTAGTCTCCCACGTGGGTGCAGGAGCCCAGGGACTTGGGCCATCCTCCACTGCTTTCCCAGGCACATCAGTAGGGAGCCGGGTTGGAAGCAGAGCAGGCTGGTCTCTAATTTGTGCTCCAATGTGGAACGCTGGTGTTGCAAGTGTCAGTTTAACCCACTCTGCCACAAACCAGCCGACAAGGGCGTTGTTGAAAGCCTTATTTATTTGGACATGTAGCCTGCTTGCTAACAGATGGCTTTGTCCAGGTGCACACAGTAGGTACTTAATAAGTGCCTGCTCGCCTGAAGAGCTACTCTGGCTCTGCTGCCCCTTCAGCAGGCGGCCGATCCCAGCAGCAGAAGCACAGGAGGCACCTGCTGGAAGGCACAGGGGAGAAGCGCCTGGCAGGCTCCTAGGTGTCACATAGCTGGGATTGGATGTGGTGAGATGAGGCAGAGAACTGTGCTACCTCCACAGGCCAGCCAGGATGCAACCGGACTGTGCAGTCTGCTGCACCCTCTGCGAGGCTTGCCACTGGCTCCCCATGGCATGCCCACACACCTGTGGTGCCCACACAGCAGGTGTCATCCATCCTCAGGTGAGGCCGTGGGCCTGGGGCCTGGGATCTCATTCCTGTCCGGCTCCTTCTGCTCCGGGGCTCTGGGGCCAGGCCAGCCCTGCCCTCCTGCCCTCCAATGGGCAGTCCATCTAGCCATGAGGAGCAGCCCTGGCCACTCCCTCTGAGATCTCTCCAGGAGACCATCCCTGCCCAGCTGCAGCACAGCTGGTCAACAAGCAACACCCGGGGGTGGCCGGCAGGACACAGACTCGGCGAGTTCCTGTGAGACCGTGTGTGCCAGGGCACCTGCGTGCACAGGACTCTGTGGGCACGGCCTGCCACTCTTGGTGTTGGCCTGTGTGTGAGTCGTGAGGGCACCTGCACATGTGTGTGCATTGGCACATGCGTGGGTGTGAGTGCATATGAGCAACACATGCGTGTTTATTCATGTGCACATGCAGCTGTGGTGAGTTTGTTCATACGTGTGCGTGTCAAGTGTGACCGTGGGCATGCGTGAATGCATGCACATGTCCGTGCCTACGTGCATGTGTGAAGTATGTGGTGAAGGGGAGTTTGTGTTGCTGCAGCCTCTGCTGATGGAAACAGTGAGGTTGTCCTGGAATCAATTTAGAGACAAGGAAGGAGGCCAGGTGAGGGGGCTACAACCTGCTGAGGGTGGGTGGGGGCTCATTAAAGGCCAAACACAGAGTGGCCAGCCCTTAGAGGTAGAGGGACAGCTGTCCCCTGTCAGCAGCCTGCACTGTCCATCTGTGCACGGGGCTCTGGCAGGGCCGAGACAGGGAGCGTCTGTTGGAAGCCTGTGTGGGGCCCAGGCGATGGCGGCTCGGGGACCCCTTCATCCTCAGGGCTGCTCGTGGGGAGCACGTCTGTGTGGCCGTCCCTCGGCAGTGTGGCCGCTCCCTGCACACTGAGGACGTGGCTGCTGGCCCAGGGTCACTACCAGAACGCAGCTCGGGGGCCAGCATGGGCCAGGGCATGGCTGGGGGCAGTCAGGCAGCGCGCTCGGAGCCCAGGCTCCCCGCTCCTTCCAGATGGGGCCATTTCCTCCTGTCAGCCAGGCACTGCAGCCCCACACGTGACCCCCACCACACGCCTGCACACACAGCCCCACATCCTCACTTGCACACAGAGCTTGCCGCCACTCCAGCCATCCAAGAGGAAGGTCAGGAGTCCCTCAAGGCCACCCCCACCCCCGTCTGTAGCCCTGTCCTGCCCAGAGCAAGGTCTGTGCACTGCAGCTGGAGACACCACGAGGACAGGGTGTGGGCTGGAAAGAGCCTGACCCAGGCGGCCGGTCCCTTTCGGCCACGACTGCCCCCTACCTGCCCCACCCCCAACGCTGGCTGGGCCGAGGCCAGCACATCCCTGAAGAAACTGTAGCCACAGGTGTGTCCCCACAACGAGCCATCCCCCAGAAAGGAGCCGAGTGTGTGTGTGTGTGTGTGTGTTTACTGTTGCTAAAAATAAAAGAAAGAAGTTAAACACCAAGAGGCTAAATGATTTCCGCAGGCGAAGTGTCCAGATTTTCAGCTGTCTTTCCCATAACATTGTATTCTCTTTGTTAAATATTTAGGACATGGACATGAGACAACTGGAGGGGAGCGTCCGCGTGTGCAGCGGGACGTGTGTGGCTGCTCGGGGTTAATATTTATTCCGGGATAAACGGCGGCTTGAGAGGCATTAACCGCCCGTTACTGATTACACAACGCAGCCCGGCAGAACGGAGTGGGCCTCGCACGCCGAGGGGATGGCCTCCCGCGCGGAAGCAGGAAGTGGCCGGCACTGACCCCCGCCCTGAAGCAGCAGCCCCCTCCCCGGTTCTCTGCGTTCCTGGCCCAGTGCAGCCGGCAGCAGGACCCACCTGGGCGCACGCGGCAGTCACACGGGAGGTGACCGGACACTTCCTGCCCAGAGCTGGCGGCCTGGGGGCGGCTGTGTCTCCAGGAGCCCATGGAATCTGTTTGGCAGGAAGCGCTGGGGGAAGCCCTGCTCAGGCCTGACCCTGGGGCCTGGCCTGTGGCTACACAGCCTGACTGACCGGCAGGTGGGCCTCGGCTCGAGCTCGCTGGGTCCACACTGCTGAAATCGCCCCTTGGAACGCTGCGAGAGGGAGCAGCTGCCCTCCTGGGGCAGGCGGCCAGCCAGGGCCTAAAGCCAAACAGCCTGCTGCAGCTGCAGCCCCCGACTCAGTCCAGACCCCATGTATGTGGGAGGGCCCAGCATGGGCCGAGTGCAGACCCCAGAGTGGGAGAGGCCAGTGTGGACAGTGTGCACAGACCCAGAGTGGGAGAGGCCAGCGTGGGCTGTGTGCACAGACCCAGAGTGGTAGAGGCCAGCGTGGGCTGTGTGCACAGACCCAGAGTGGGAGGGCCCAGCATGGGCCGAGTGCAGACCCCAGAGTGGGAGAGGCCAGTGTGGACAGTGTGCACAGACCCAGAGTGGGAGGGCCCAGCGTGGGCCATGTGCACAGACCCAGAGTGGTAGAGGCCAGCGTGGGCTGTGTGCACAGACCCAGAGTGGGAGGGCCCAGCATGGGCCGAGTGCAGACCCCAGAGTGGGAGAGGCCAGTGTGGACAGTGTGCACAGACCCAGAGTGGGAGGGCCCAGCGTGGGCCGTGTGCACAGACCCAGAGTGGGAGAGGCCAGTGTGGACAGTGTGCACAGACCCAGAGTGGGAGAGGCCTGCGTGGGCTGTGTGCACAGACCCAGAGTGAGAGAGGCCAGTGTTGGCCGTGTGCACAGACCCAGAGTGGGAGGGCCCAGCGTGGGCCATGTGCACAGACCCAGAGTGGTAGAGGCCAGTGTGGACAGTGTGCACAGACCCAGAGTGGGAGAGGCCAGCGTGGGCTGTGTGCACAGACCCAGTGTGGGAGAGGCCAGTGTGGGCCGTGTGCAAAGCCCGGTACAGCCACTTGACAGCTGCTGGCCTGCAGAGGAACCAAATGGAAGGAACAGGCAGGCAATCCAGACGTGTAAACCTGTGCTCTACTGATCTCGCTTTGATGCAGGCGAAAGATACAAACGCTGTCTTCCAAGTGCCCCCTCCAGGGGAGCTCCTGCTTGGATTTATGTCTTAAACACATCAATCACCAACGGTTAGTTACGTCACTTCCTCTGTCCGGACAACCAGTCCACGCCTTATCCCAATGCCTTGTGTCCCACAGGGGCGTGACTGGGGCCCTGCTCACAGCCTGGGCGACCACTGCTGGGGGAAATGGGAACCCAAGCCTGGGTTGTGGCTGGGGTCTCCCAGAAACGGTGCCGTGGCTGCTGTAGGAGGCACGGTCCCCACGGGCGCTGTCGGGAGCAGGCAGAGCCTCGTGGAGGTGGGCATGGTGGTGAGGTCCCTGGGTCTCAGGGTGCTGCCCAGGGAAGGTCGCCCCCCTAGAGCCTAACTTCGGGGCCAGCATCCCTACTCCCTGCTTCCCGGCTCGCCATGTGTGCCTGACACGGGCCTTGCCACCTGCCACAGGCCTCCCGCCAGAGCCAGTGTGCACAGAGATGTCTGGAGCCCAAAGCCTCGGCCCAGGTACTTGGCTGCAGCAGCACAAGGCCCGAGCAGGAGGCCTCAGGCAAAGCCAGACCCAGAGGCCCTGCTGGAAATCTGCTCCCAGCTATGCTGACAGGGAGGCGGGGCTGCACTCTGACGCCTGGGCACCCTGGCACCAGCATCTGACAGCCCACAGGACCTCTCAGTCACCTCTGGCCCTCACGCCACCTGGAAGCGGCGGGGCTGGCTTCTCCTGCACACCAGCCCTCCTCCAAGGTCCCGGCAAAGGAAGGTGCTGAGCAGGCCCTGGCTGCCTGGCCCAGATCGGGCCACATCCACCAGACAGCGCATGCGGCCCTGTGGGCTGCTGGGGGCTCTGCCCAGGGTGTGGTTCCCGCCTCTCAGCCTCAGCGTCCGTGCACGGTACTGGGGACCAGGGATGTCCACAGACCCGTGCCTGCTTCGGGGCTTCCGTCAGTGAGGGTCAGGAGGCTGAGGCTCACGTGGGCCACAGAAGCCACTGGCCTCGGCCTCTCAGGACCAGAACTGCCCCAGAACTCGGCACTCTCAGCACTTGTGCGGGATCACACTGGGCAGGCCTTGCAGGTGGGGGTAGCGAGGCCCGCCCTCTCACTCACCAGGCAGGCCTTGCAGGTGGGGGGAAGCAAGACCCGACCACTCACTCATGGGGCAGGCCTTGCAGGTGGGGGGAAGCAAGGCCACCCACTCACAGGGGAACCATAGCCTCATCCTGGTGGACACTGGGAGGTACAAGAGCTGAACCAGCTGTGGCTGCCAGGGCTGTGGCTGGAGCCTGGCCTGTGCTCTGGGGACGCCGAGATGGGGGAGTTGGGGTTGGGGATCCCGGAGCCTCAGACGGAAGGGGCTGGGTAAATGGGGGCTTTATGATCAGCCGGCTCAGAGCAGCACAGGGGGCATCCAGGGTCCTGGAGACAGGCAGTCACGCTGGCCCCGGATGCTGTCCCATCAGGCACCTCTGCACCTCAGCCGCCCCCTCCGCCAGGCGCCAGCTCACTCAGACCCTCTCACAGCCTGGGCTCCGTCTGGTCCTGGCCTGCGGAGGATGGCCAGTCTGTTCCAAAGCCAGCAGGCACACCGGCTGCGGGGATTCAGGCAGCCCTGGGGGGCGCCTCCCTGCTCCTCTGGCACATGGGTATCCCACCTGGGCCTCCAAGGGCATTGGCAGGGGCTAGGCAGGAGCCACACGGCGTCAGGCACACGGTCTCCATGGTGCTCCCGGGACACTGCTCCCGCTGCCATGAAGAGTGACCCCACCTACGGGCTCCTCCTGGCTGGTGCCTCTCATTCTGGGGCCTGGGCCAGCATCCAGTGGGCCTGCCAGCCTCCCCTGCACCTGCTGACCATGAGCCCAGGGCTCCTACGCTGTGGCCTGCCCACCTGGAGGGTTCACGTCCAGGGCACCCTGGGCTCAGCAGCATGGACGGGGGAGATCTGGGTGCTCAGTCTCCTTGGGGGAAATCTCAGCGAAGAGGCTGTGGCTCCATTCTGAACTCCATTCTGCTCCCCTGCCGTCCCCAGCTGGTCATCGCTCAAGTGCACCCGGCCTGGGCACCTGCTGACCCCAAGTGCGTGGGGAGCATGAGGCGCGGGGAGTGGCAGTGTCGTGACCGACCCCCATGGGGGAAATGGAGAACAGCTGCGCTTGCCTCAAGAACCAGGCTCCACGGCTGGTGCTACCTCGTCAGTGAGCCACTGGCCAGGGCTCTCAGGATGTACGTTCATTTGTGTGTGTATGGGTGTTTGTGTGCGTGTGTATGTGCATGGGTGTGCATATGTATGTGGTGGGGTGTGAATGTGTGTGCATGTGTGTATGTGAGTACATGTGTGTGGTGATGTGTGAGTGTGTGTATGGGGGTGTGTGAATGTGTGTATGGGTGTTTGTGTGTAGGTGTATGGGTGTGTGTGAATGTATGTGGGTGTGTGTGAACGTGTTGTGCGGTGTGTGTGGATGCATGTGTGTGTACGTGTATATGTGTATGTGAGTATATGTATGTGGTGGTGTGTGAGTGTGTGTATGGGTGTTTGTGTGTGTGGGTGTGTATGGGAGTGTGTGTGAATGTGTTGTGTGGTGTGTGTGGGTGTGAATGCGTGTGCATGTGTGTATGTGAGTACCTGTATGTGGTAATGTGTGAGTGTGTATGTGGTGGTGTGTGAATGTGTGTATGGGTGTTTGTGTGTAGGTGTGTGGGTGTGTGTGGATGTGGATGCACATGTGTGTGTATGTGTATATGCATATGTGAGTACATGTATGTGGCAGTATGTGAATGTGGGTGTATAGGTGTGTGTGTGGGCGTGTGTATGTGCATGTGTGTGAGTACATGTATGTGAATGTGTGTGGGTGTTTTGTGCACGTGTGTAGGTGTATGTGGGTGTGTGATTATGTTGTATGTGTGGATGTGTATCTGAGTATGTATATGTGGTGGTGTGTGAATGTGTGTGTATGTGTGTAGATGTGGGTGTGTGAATGTGTTGTATGGCGTGTGTGGGTGTGGATGCGTGTGTGTGTGTGTGTGCACCACACAATGAAGTCTGCAGGTTCCCAAGATAGAAGCACAAGGAGAGGATGAGCCCAGGAGATCTTTCTAGAAGAGGCACTGAGCTGGGTGAAGGCTGTGGCCAGTGTTCACACCGGACTGCCACGTGGGGGTTACCCACGGCCACCCAAAGGTCAGATCCCAGAGCTGCTTCTCCGCCGACTTTTAAACCCTCCTCTCCAGTCTCCAGCATCCCTAATGCTCAAGTACTTGCAAACGGCCCCTGGGGTTTGAGCCACACCCCCTGAGGGAGCAATCCAGACATCTCCTGCGGGTGACTGCCAGGCCTCATGACAAGGTCCAGGGCCTTCTGTCTACAAACTCGCAGTACAATGGACACAGAGGAGAGATGTGCTCGTCCCTGTGCCCTGGAACTCCACTCTCCCCATGAACAAGCCCCGCCCCAGGAGCCGCACCCCGATGGGGCGGGGGAGGGGGCACGGGCCTCACCCACGTCCTCCATTCTGCTGTCCCCTGTCCTCCGACCCGCGTCTCACACTGAGGCTTCAACCGCACCTCTGCAGGCCACTGGCCAAGCTCCGTCCCTGCTACCCCTTCCCCACCGGTGTAGAGACACTGTCAATACTCAGCAAGTGCCCTCTCTCCCAGCCCAGCTCCACTCTCGCCCACAGCCCTGCGGACACCCCGACACCCGGACACCCGGAGAGGGGAGAGGTGTGGCCCTGCCTGATGACTTCTTTCACAAGCGAATTCCAGAATAAGTGGCTCATTCCAGGACCTGGGGAGGGGGCTTTCCCTAGCTGGCCCCCGGGATTCCTCAGATAGCAGGGAGCTCTGTGGGTGCAGCAGGTGTTCTGTGAATGAAGACCTACACCTAGACTCTCTCCAACAACTGGACCACTCAGCTTGCCAACGCTGCGAATGGTGCCACTTCAGAGCCTGGGTGCGTAACACAGGAGCATAGAAACCCAGCAGCTACTGCACTGCTTTCTGTGTAAGAAACATTGATCAGCATTTGTATATACCAGAGTCCTTCAGAAAGTTGTGGAAAGCAGAATTGAAAGAAAAGTTTATTTTGGTGCAGAAAAATAAAATCCATACCAGGAGACTTCAAAAAGCTCACAGAAAATGTGTACTATGAAAAAATCCACTCATGTATTTCAATTCTTTGCAACAAAATGTGTAATGCCATCTCCTACACACTTCCTAAAGTATCCTCACACATATTTGCACAACTAGTACGTCCACATTATATCGGAAACATTTGTATCCGTACTGTTAATGTTTTCATTCAGGAAGGATGAACTGTTGCTGGTGTACTGGGATCATGATATTTAAAGGTAAATGGACACATTATTTTTCATAGTTACAGCAGGCTGATCTGTGCAATGGTAAACACAATTGTGCTATCAAAATGTTAAGCAGAGCAATGAAGACATTGATTGATGGAATGTACTGCTAACCTTTCAAAAAAGCAAAAAATGCACAAACACCCCCAGGAACTAGCAAGGAAACAGATGAGAGAAATATGGGAGAAATTGCTCTTTAAAATAGAGAATAATTGTGGTTCTGCAACTCTGTAAGAAGCCAGCGTGGCTCAGCACACAGCCCTCAGCATCTTCCTCACCCTCAGCTCTGAGGGCGGTGGGGGCTGCACAGGAGGCTTGGGTGAGAGGTGAGATGGCGAGTCTTTTTTTCCTTTTTTTTTTTAAGTTTTATTCATTTATTTGAAAGGCAGAGTTATAGGTTTCAGAGAGGCAGAGGTAGAGAGAGGGAGGGAGAGAGGTCTTCCATCCAATGGTTCACTCCCCAATTGGCCACAATGGCCGGAGCTATGCCGATCCAAAGCCAGGAGCCAGGAGCTTCTTCCAGGTCACCCACACAGGTTCAGAGGCCCAAGGACTTGGGACATCTTCTACCGCTTTCCCCGGCCATAGCAGAGAGGTGGATCAGAAGTGGAGCAGTCGGGTCTTGAACCAGAGCCCATATGGGATGCCGGCACTGCAGGCGGCGGCATTACCCACTATGCCACAGCGCAGGCCCTACAATCATGAATCTTGAGCACAGCGGCAGTGCCGGTGCCTGGGGCTGGGGCTGGCAGCTGAACCCCTGTTGCCCTCCTGCCTGAATGAGGAAAGGACCCGCGGCCGAGGCACGAGACCAAGGCGCGGAACGAGGTCTGTGCCTCGAGACTGTCACCAGATCACCCACCTGTCCCACGACCCCACAGCCGGGCCCGAGCACCCCCGGGCCTGCAGCCTCTGTCTGAGGACCCAGGACCCCACAGCCGGGCCCGAGCACCCCGGGCCTGCTCCTCTGTCTGAGGACCCAGGACCCCACAGCCGGGCCCGAGCATCCCCGGGCCTGCTCCTCTGTCTGAGGACCCAGGACCCCACAGCCGGGCCCGAGCACACAGGACCCCACAGCCAGGCCTGAGTACCCCCGGGCCTGCTCCTCTGTCTGAGGACCCAGGACCCCACAGCCGGGCCCGAGCACCCCGGGCCTGCTCCTCTGTCTGAGGACCCAGGACCCCACAGCCGGGCCCGAGCACCCCCGGGCCTGCTCCTCTGTCTGAGGACCCAGGACCCCACAGCCGGGCCCGAGCACCCCAGGCCTGCTCCTCTGTCTGAGGACCCTGACCCTTAGTAAGACGCTGCAGCTACTGGAGGCCTGGCAGCCTAGGACCCCGGCCGGACAGGCGCCAACCTTGCCTAAGGGCAGAGTCCGCTCTGAGGGGCTGGCGGTCTATGGATTTATTTAACCTTGTTTGAGAAGCAGAGAAAGAGAGACAAGGACCAAGAGACAGACCGACAGACAAAGCTCCCATCTGCTGGTGCATCCCCAAATGCCCACAAGAACCAGGACTCTGCTGGCCTGAAGCTGGAAGCTGGGAACCCAGCGAGGGTCTCCCATGTGGGAGAGATAGACCCCACCCCCACCCCGGAGCCATCGCCGGCTGCCCCCAGGGTCTGCATTAGCAGGAAGGTGGAATCAGAAGCTGAGCCGAGGCCCTTGGATGTGGGACACAGGTACCCAACCAGCATCCCAGCTGCCAGGCCAAATGCCCACTCCCAGGCTCTACTTAAATATATACTTGTAGGTGTCAACAGCGTATGAGCAGGGCTAACACCACCACGCGGGAAGCCCCAGGAGTCCAGGGACACAGCCGGGGCCCCAGGGGAGGCAGCCTCGGGCAGTGCCGGTGCGGCCACTCGGGGAGCACAGTCCTCATCCTGGCCATCGGGGCTTTTCCACTTGTCGGACAGGAGGAGTTCACTGCGAACACGCTCATGGGAGTTAAACAGCTGACCTGCCGCCATTTAGACTTAGGAGCCGGTGGGGAGGGGCCGCTGTGGTCCCCGCGCAGGAAGTCATCCGTGTCTGTGGGGGATGCAGGGCGGCCCAGGACATGGGGAGCGTGACAGCCCTGACATCGGGGAGCAGCGCAGGGCCCGGAAGGCCTGGGGTGCCACTGTTCGTCAGAGCCGATGGTGACGTGGCGGGAAGGGAGGACGAGGACTCGGGAGTGGAAGGGAGGAGGAGTGGACGACACGGGGCGTGGTCTGGGGCCGCTGACTTCTGAGTCCGGCTGATGGAGTTCAGTGCCCTTCTCTCTTCACTCTGGGCTGTGTGTCAAGGACTTGAAGATGGACGGTTTAAAAGACTGGGCTGCCTGTGGTCACTGCACCCGGGTTTTGTCCCTGAAGCCCTGGGGCTTTCCTCCTCTGGGAGGGGGCCCCACTCTCCTCCCCATGTAAGGGCCCTGGCCGGCCAGCCAGTGGCCAGCACCTGCCATAGGGCACCAGGCATGGTCAGGGCTGCCAGGCTGGGAGGGTGCGTGCCCGAGAGCAGGGGACCAGCGTCCTGTTCCTTCTGAGAGGTCCCCAAGCCCTCACTTCAGGCCTGGGAGCAGGAACACAAAGTCTGCTGGCTGTTGGGACTTGAAGTGGGTGGAGCTGCATTTTACCAGAGATTGGCAAATAAAGAAGAGTCGGGGGCATGTGGGAGTGGGAGAAGAGGAGGAGTGGACACTGCAGCTCCGGGACCCCGTGGCCCTGGCCGGGTCCCACGGGCAGCCGTCTGGGTGGACATGGGCCCCAGGGAGCAGCTGTGGAATGTGGTGGCCCAAGCGGGCCTGTGGGCCTGAGGTCCCGCTTGTTCTACAAAGCTGAGGAAGCGGAGAGGGCTTTTCCTGGGTGTGGTGAAAGACAGCCTCGGAGTGCTAAGGGCGGCCTCTGCCTGGTCACAGCTTCAGGCTGCCCGGCGGGCCGGGGTCCACACGTGGGGCTCAGCCAGTGCTGCGGGCTCTGGATGGCTTTGCACCCAGCGTGGGCCCGGTGTGCGGCCACCCAGCTTCATCTGTATAACGCCACCTACACGGCACAGGGCGGACTTCCCAGCCTGTGATGGCAGCGTGAGCAGTTGTGACGGAGACCACGGGAGCAGCAGCGCCTCCATCACACCCTCCTGGAGCCCCACAGAAGTGAGTGGAGCCTGCTCCATCCCAGGTGCTAAGCCTGCTGCACCTGCTCTGGAGCCCAGTCCCAGGGGTGGGGGGAGGCAGAGACCACGAGGCTGTGAGGCCATCAGGTGGGGGAAGCTCAGGCTTAGGGTTTCTTTACTTTTTTAAATATGTATTTATTTGAAAGGCATAGTTCAGTTAGAAAGAGAGAGAGAGATCTTTGACTGGCTGGTTCACTCCCCAAATGGCCACAATGACTGGGGCTGGTCTGGGCCAAAGCCAGGAGCCTGGAACTGCAGCTGGGTCTCCCATGGGAGTGGCAGGGGACCAAATATTTGGGCCATCCTCCGCTGCTTTCCCAGGTGCACCAGCAGGGGACTGGATCGGGATTGGAGCAGCCAGTAAGTACGCAGGCATCCCAAGTAGCAGCTTACCCCGCTGCACACGCGCCAGCCACTTCAGGCTTCCGATGGAGAAAGCCCCACTCTCAGCTCATCTCTCTGCAGCCACTGAGCACCTGCCGACTGCCAGGCACTGGGCTAGGGGCCGGGGTTTCAAGGTGAGATGAACGATCTCGGCTCAGGTCTGGGCAGTCAGAATCATAACCAGGGTCAGCAGTGTGGCTGGGTGCTCCCCCAGCACTGGGCACACACTGTTCAGCAGGGGTCACCCATGGGGGCTCAGGAGGCCTCCGGGGGAGGTGATGCCTGAACTTGGCCGCCAGCACCGAGCTCACAGCCCACAGTGCCTCAGTCAGAGTGTGTGTTCTCCTGGGTCACACTGAGCAGCCACGCTGGGGGCCATGCGAAACAGCGGAATCTCCCATGAGAAGCACACGGACGTGGCTCTGAACAGGCTGCGAAACCAGCACTGGCTTCCAGTGGGAGCAGGAGCCCACGTGGACATCACCCCACGACACCCAGGATGGCCATGAACGCCGAGTGCTGATGAAGGGGCCACAGGTAAGCGCTGTGGGTGCACTCACACACAGGGGCTCGGCCTCCCTCCCTGAGACCCGTGCTGGGGCGACCCCCACGCAGGCTGTGCCGGGCTGTGGCAAGAAAGGTGCTTTCCACCCTGGCTTGAAATTTCCGGGAGCATCTGTGGCTTTGCGCTTGGCTCGGCCACACGTGACTCTGGACGAGGCTCCCTGAGGGTGGAGGGCAGCTCAGGACGGCCCAGCCCCACGTCCACACACACGGCCGAGCCGCCCAGCAGAGCCACCTGACCTCTCCATGTGTGGACGCATCCTGGCCTCATCGGGGAACAGTGTGACTCCCACGGGCGTTCTGGAGTTAGTGCCCCCTTTTCCTGGTGATCTCCACAGGGAGGTGAGGCATGGGGGTGCAGGTCAGTGCACGCACAGCAGTGGGGTGGAGAGCTCACGACTGTGTGAGGCCCACGGGTCGTGGCACTGTCCCGTGTGTGGGATCCACTTCCTGTGTGTATCCCAGCACTGCCCCAAGGAGCTCAATAACATTCATCACAAACAGCGCGACTGCCCCAGCACCCGGAGAGGCCGAGGCGGCCACGGAGGGGAGACGCCGCACGGAGGCATGGGCAAGGCTCTCCTCAGGGTGACCCCGGCACCAGGGCTGAGTAGGGCAGCAGCTCCTGAGGAACCGGCTGTGCCCAGTCCAAGGAGACTGAGCCAGGCCCAGCTTGTGTTCCCATTCTCTGAGCCCTCACCTAACACGCCCCTGCACATGCACACACGCACACGCACACACATGAACACATGCACATACAAACGTGCACGTGGACACGCGCGCACATGCATGTACATACATGTACACACGCATGTCAGTGGAGAGGTCACGGCCATCGGCCCTTCCGTAGAACTACAAAAGGAGCATGACAACTGTGCATCGTGGGACACGAGGTAGACACGGATCTCTCACTGCACTCCCATGCCGCCGCCCACTGTACACTAAGAGCGCTCTGTTGTCCGTGTCCTCATGTCTGCCAGTGTCCACTGCATCACCACGGTGCCCTGCACTGGACACAGGCACACGCTCATCTCCGTGTCATCATCCCGGTCGGTCTTTGCTAGAACCTGGCCCACACGGAGATTGATTACGCCCGTGCACGGGTGATACAAACTGAATCCTCAGGGGGTTGGTGGTTTGCCCATCTCCCTCGGCCACCAAGAGGGGAAATATGCCCCCCAGGCTTGTTTGGACGCAGAGCCTACAGGCTGCACCCCCAATGTCGTCATGCAAAGACTCGCAGTCTGTGGGAAGCTCTGGAAGCCCAAGCGGGCCTGACTCCCGCCCCTGCCACCACGCTGAGCACAGGCCACTGTAAGCCTTCTCTGGGCTTTGCCCCTAACCGATGGGCAGCTCTCTCCCCTCCCTGAGGCGTGCACCCTGACGGCTCAGGCCCCCGAGTGTGACGGGGTTCCACGGTGAGTGACAGGTGTGACTCGGGCCCCGAGTGTGACGGGGTTCCATGGTGAGTGACAGGTGTGACTCGGGCCCCGAGTGTGACGGGGTTCCACGGTGAGTGACAGGTGTGACTCGGGCCCCGAGTGTGACGGGGTTCCACGGTGAGTGACAGGTGTGACTCGGGCCCCGAGTGTGACAGGGTTCCACGGTGAGTGACAGGTGTGACTCGGGCTCTGAGTGTGACGGGGTTCCACGGTGAGTGACAGGTGTGACTCGGGCCCCGAGTGTGACGGGGTTCCACGGTGAGTGACAGTTGTGACTCAGGCCCCAGGAAAGCAGAGGGACGATAAGTGGAAGGAGAGGTAAGCAAAGGAGAGGTGTTCCGAACAGGCATCTGGAGCTCCAGCTCCCAGCAGCCAACTCAGAAACCCCAGCACCCAGCACCCGGCACCCGGCACCGGGCACCCGGCACGTGAGCCGCGGGGCTGAGAGCTCTGGTTCCCTCTGAGCTCCCTGGGGCCGGCCCGTGGTTTCAGCTGTTTGTTTCCTCATGGAGAAGGCCCAGGCAGCAAGTGAGGAGGGGCCTTGGACACACAGAGCTGTGCTGGGGAGACAGCAGGACAGTCACGAGGCCCCCGAATGCTGAGCCCCAGCAGGCGGGGGAGCAGGAGCAGCTGGGTGCCTCCAGCTCTGGCCATGCTGCCAGCCAGAGAGAGCTTCATTCAAGACAAGGACGGGCCGGCGCCGTGGCTCAACAGGCTAATCCTCCGCCTTGCGGCGCCGGCACACCGGGTTCTAGTCCCGGTCGGGGTACCGATCCTGTCCCGGTTGCCCCTCTTCCAGGCCAGCTCTCTGCTGTGGCCAGGGAGTGCAGTGGAGGATGGCCCAAGTGTTTGGGCTCTGCACCCCATGGGAGACCAGGAGAAGCACCTGGCTCCTGCCATCGGAACAGCGCGGTGCGCCGGCCGCAGCGCGCTACCGCGGCGGCCATTAGAGGGTGAACCAACGGCAAAGGAAGACCTTTCTCTCTGTCTCTCTCTCTCTCTCACTGTCCACTCTGCCTGTCAAAAATTAAAAAAAAAAAAAAAAAGAAGACAAGGACGGGCGAGCCGAGCCTCCCGGGACCTGCGGGCTGCAGGAGCACGGGCCCTCCCGTGGTCTCCCTTCTGCCTGGAGAGTAGAGAACAGCCACCAGCTACCAATCCCAGCTCTGCAGCAGCAAGAGCCTGAAGCCAGGAGGTTTTCTGAGGCACAAGCAAGTTTTCTGGATGCGTTTTTGCCATTTCCATACCCTAAATCTGTGCACTTTTTAACAGAAGTTAAATGAACCAGGTTTTATTTGCATAGTTTTATTTGCATATTTTATTTCCCTTTGTGCCTTATCTTCAATAAATTCCAAAATTTGTATTTGCATACTGCACCATTTCTCTATTCTTTCCATCTCATTTACATACAGTTGTCCCTACCTGAGGTCCCCCACGAAGCAGGTGTCCTGTCTGTGTGTGTCTCCCCTTGTGTTTACTGTCGTGTTTGTCTTTGCTGGCACAGATGTCATTTTTTTTTTGACAGGCAGAGTGGACAGTGAAAGAGAGAGACAGAGAGAAAGGTCTTCCTTTGCCGTTGATTCACCCCGCAATGGCCGCTGCGGCCTGCGCGCTGCGGCCGGTGCACTGCGCTGATCCAAAGGCAGGAGCCAGGTGCTTCTCCTGGTCTCCTATGGGGTGCAGGGCCCAAGGACTTGGGCCATCCTCCACTGCTCTGTGGCCACAGGGAACACACCTGCTGGGCCGCCCTCTGCAGCCGACCCACACCTCTAGCTCGGGGAGCCGATGGAGAGAGCTGGGCTCAAGGTGAGGGCATGAAAACAACCCTGAATTCGTTTTCCAATCTTTGTCGAGATTCTGCATTGGAAAAAGCCGGTGAAGACATGGCCTCTGTCTCCAGGACAGACTTAGGGGGTTGTTGGCGCTCCAGAGGACAGTGTGGTGACCACTTGGGAGGGAAAATCCACCCGGGGGCACCGGGCCAGCAGGACCTTCACAAAGGGCAAGACTCAGGAGCCCAGGGTTCCCCATGAGCGGAGTCCACGGAGCACCAGGGCAGTGGGAGGGGCCCACGTGCAGAGGGCGTTCCTGCCCCGCCGCTCTCCCTACTCTGTCCCCCACAAGTCCATCCTTACCCTGCCACTCCCACCCAGAGCCGCGGGCACCGGGAGCTCTAGAGCTCGCGTCTGGCTCTCCTCTCTTTTTCAGGGCTACAGGCACTAAATCCCCAAAGACCTTCCCAGAGAAGGGCCCACTGGCGGGAGGCGATAGCTTGCTCCTCCTCCAACTCCAGCACGTTTCCTGCTCGTGTTTGGGCGCAGCCTGCACAACAGCAGCCCCACGGGGGCCATCGTGTCAGCTCAGGTGTTTAATTAACTGATTACCGCCTGCTGACACGAATCCAGAACGTGGTGTGCAACTCACTCATTACGGGCCCGGCGTCCATCTGATCGGCTCCTCCCCAGGGGGATGGGGTGGTAATTGGTCCACTAGGTCCTTGCCGAATCTGTCAGAGCTGAAACCAAGTGACGCCATCTGTCAATGTTTGCTCCGAACCCTACCCCTCATCTCAGCCTGAGGGGATCAGAGGGGGTCTGGGGAAGGTCCTGAATGCAGAGGGGTCTTCATCCCCCTGAGGTGTCGAGCGGAGGGGAAACAAGTCCTGCACAACACATAAAATCCACAAAATCTGAAACCATTGACAGAGTGTTTAATTAGCAAGCAAGCTGATGAAGCATAAAGAGACCAAGGCAAGCTGAGAAGTAGAGACACAGGCTAGGTGAGGTAAAGAGACCCTGGGAAGGCTGAGCGTGGAGAGGACCCAGCACTGTGAGAGTGGAGAGGACCCAGCTCAGTGAGCGAGAGGAGGACCCAGCACTGTGAGAGTGGAGAGGACCCAGCACAGTGAGAGTGGGGAGGACCCAGCACTGTGAGAGAGGGGAGGACCCAGCACTGTGAGAGAGGGGAGGACCCAGCACTGTGAGAGTGGAGAGGACCCAGCACTGTGAGAGTGGAGAGGACCCAGCACAGTGAGAGTGGAGAGGACCCAGCACTGTGAGAGTGGAGAGGACCCAGCTCAGTGAGAGTGGAGAGGACCTAGCACTGTGAGAGTGGGGAGGACCCAGCACTGTGAGAGTGGAGAGGACCCAGCACTGTGAGAGTGGAGAGGACCCAGCACTGTGAGAGAGGGGAGGACCCAGCACTGTGAGAGTGGAGAGGACCCAGCACTGTGAGAGTGGAGAGGACCCAGCACAGTGAGAGTGGAGAGGACCCAGCACTGTGAGAGTGGAGAGGACCCAGCTCAGTGAGAGTGGAGAGGACCTAGCACTGTGAGAGTGGGGAGGACCCAGCACTGTGAGAGTGGAGAGGACCCAGCACTGTGAGAGTGGAGAGGACCCAGCACTGTGAGAGTGGAGAGGACCCAGCACTGTGAGAGAGGGGAGGACCCAGCACTGTGAGAGAGGGGAGGACCCAGCACTGTGAGAGTGGAGAGGACCCAGCACTGTGAGAGTGGGGAGGACCCAGCACAGTGAGAGTGAGGAGGACCGAGCACAGTGAGAGTGGAGAGGACCCAGCTCAGTGAGAGAGGGGAGGACCCAGCACTGCGAGAGTGGAGAGGACCCAGCACTGTGAGAGTGGAGAGGACCCAGCACTGTGAGAGAGGGGAGGACCCAGCACAGTGAGAGAGGGGAGGACCCAGCACAGTGAGAGTGAGGAGGACCCAGCACTGTGAGAGAGGGGAGGACCCAGCACAGTGAGATTGGAGAGGACCCAGCACTGTAGGAGAGGGGAGGACCCAGCACAGTGAGATTGGAGAGGACCCAGCACTGTGAGAGAGGGGAGGACCCAGCACTGTGAGAGTGGGGAGGACCCAGCACTGAGCAGTGGAGAGGACCCAGCACTGAGCAGTGGAGAGGACCCAGCACTGTAGCCTTGGAGAGGACCGACCTGGGGTGGCGGTGTCAAGACCTCAAGGGAACCCAGGCTGAGTTTATCACAGGAGAGCAGGGAGCTGAATGGTGTTAGGACAGCCCAGGCCAGGGGATGAGTCCAGGGTGCCCGGAGCTGCTGTGGAGCCAGCCAGGTCGGAAGGCGAGAGAACCGGAGCTGGAGTGGACGGCAGAGATCCGGAGCTGCTGAGGAGTCCTGGGAACCCCAGGCTGGTGAGCAGCTCAGAGAACGCGGCGCCAGGGTTGGGAAGGACCTGGAGCTAACGCAGCACTGGAGAAATAAACTTGGCAAGGAGTCCGGGGAACCAGAGGTGATGGAGGCTCAAGAGACCCCAGAGCCAGGGCTGTGCTGTGGAGACGCAGATCAAGCTGCCACCTTTCAGGCCAGCAGCGCCACGGGCGCCGGCTCAGGTCCCCGCCGCTCCACTTCTGATCCAGCTCCCTGCTGACGGACCTGAGAAAGCAGTGGAAGATGGCCCAAGTGCTTGGGCTCCTGCAGCCACGTGGGGGACCTGGAGGAAGTTCAGACCTCCCACTTTCAGCCTGGCCCAGCCCTGGCCATTGCAAAGACATTTGGGGAAGTGAAACCATGGAAGAAAGATTCTCTCTCTCTCTCTCTCTCTCTCTCTCTCTCTCTTGCTCTGTAACCCTGCCTTTCAAATAAAAATCTTAAAAAAAGGAAAAAAAACAAAAAACAGTGAGAGAGAACCCAGAGTTGATGAGGAATTAGCATCCAGTGCTGGGCCAGACTAAAGCAAGGGCCTAGAACTTGGTCTAGGAGTTCCATGTGGGTAGAGTAGCTCCAGTACTTGAACCATCACCTGCGGCTCCCCAGGGTCAGCGTTTGCAGGAAATTGGGGTCAAGAGCCCAAGTGAGCATGGAACCCAGGTAGTGCCTTGACTGGCACCTTAACTTCCATATTGGCCTCCTGCCCTTTAACAAAATCTGTTTGTCTATGGGCCAGAGAATGAGAGAGAGAACCATCAATTGTTTGCTCCCCAAATACTTGCAATGGTGTAGGTCAAAGCTGGGATCTAGGACCTTGACCCAGGTCTCCTGCTGGGTGGGCAGAGAACCAACTGCTTCAGTCAGCTCTGCTGCCTCCCACACTGTGCACCAGCAGGAAGGCTGGAGTCGGGAACCCAAACAGGTGCACAGCCCAGGTAGGCCAAGGTAAGGCCACAGGCATCCTAGCCACTGGGCTGCGCACCACCCCGGGCTCACTTAAGCGGGGCTGTCTGTCTCCTTGTTAGGCTGAGAGAGCTCTCTGCACGGGCTGTGGGCATCGAGATCGGCAGGTGTGCCCTCCCAGCCTGCTCCCCAAGCACCAGGTGCCGAGCAGGCTTCTGATCCTGATGGAGTCCACTTTGTCTCTTCTCCCCCGGGCGGCCACGCCCCGGGTGCTGGGTCCAGGTAACAGAGATGTTGTCCCTGCGTGCTGTGGCTTGGGCCAGGGCGTCGGTGCTGAGGTGGCTGCAGAGGTCAGGTCACGGGGCCCACCCTGGTGAGAGGACTGATGCTGTCCCTTGCTGGTGGGTTGTAGTAAACGCCCACCCACCCACCCCATCTTGTCCCACGTGTGGCGTGGCCTCTGTGGCACATGGCGGCTTCGCTTGCCACCTCTCTGCTGGGGTGCATGGCAGGGCCCAGGCAGCTGCTGCTTGGGGCCTGTAGCCACCAGGGCTGTGAGCCGGACAGACAAACCCCTTCACTGGGGAAGCACCAGCTCAGGTTTGCCACGGCGGCCCTCAGGAAGAAAACCTCCTGCCTTCCACTTTCAGGTGCAGTATCAGCTCCAGGGATTTTTAAAGAATAGATGCGCTTTGATCCAGCTCTCTGCTGTGGCCCGGGAGGGCAGTGGAGGATGGCCCAAGTGCGTGGGCCCTGCACCCACGTGGGAGACCAGGAGGAAGCGCCTGGCTCCTGGCAATGGAGTAGCCCAGCTCTGGCCGTTGCAGACATTTGGGGAGTGAACCAGCGGATGGATGACCTCTCTCTCTGCCTCTCTGAAACTCTGCCTTTCAAATAAATAAATAGGGGCCAGCACCGTGGCTCACTTGGCTAATCTTCTGCCTGTGGCACCGGCATCCCATATGGGCGCCGGTTCTAGTCTCAGTTGCTCCTCTTCCAGTCCAGCTCTCTGCTGTGGCCCAGGAAGGCAGTGGAGGATGGCCCAAGTGCTTGGGCCCTGCACCCGCATGAGAGACCAGGAGAAGCACCTGGCTCCTGGCTTTGGATCTGCACAGCACTGGCCATAGAGGCCATTTGGAGAGTGAACCAACAGAAGGAAGACCTTTCTCTCTGTCTCTCTCTCATTGTCTGTAACTCTACCCCTCAAATAAAAAAATAAATAAATAAAAATTTAAAAAAACAAATAAATAAATCTTAAAAAAAAAAAAGAAGAAGAGTAGATGCTGTTTACCACGTTAGGGGAATCCCTTGCTTTTTCTAGTTTGCTGGAAGCTTCTGCCTCACCTAGATGCTGAATTTTGTCAGACGTGCTTTCTACATCAATGGGTAAATCTGGGTAGGTTTTCTCCTTTGGCCCAGTCACGGACCATCCCAAGCAGAACCAGCCTTGCATTCCCGGATGGACCCCAGCGGATCACAAGGGATGGTTCCTTTTGAATGAGGGGGCTTCAAAGTATGTGGGAAAAATTGAGTCTTCCATTTAGGGGCGCCTGGTCCAAGTCCAGCTATTCAGCGCTTCTGATCCAGTTCGCTAATGCGCCTGCAGGCAGCCCACGTGGAGAGCTGGGAGAAATTCCTGGCCCTGCTGTGGCCTGGCCTCTCCCTGGCTGTTGCCGGCTTTTCAGGAGTGAACCATGACCTTCTGGAAGACCCCAAACTTCCGTGCACAGAGTGGCTCCAGGCGCTCCTGGAGGGCTGCGTGGTGACCCGGCTTCCATCCCTCGGTGGTGACTGCTTTGTCACCCTTCCCAGGGCTTCGCCATCTCACCGACACTTTGGAAGAACCTGTCTGAGCTCAGTGATTTTCTTTATTGTTTCTCTGCTCCTGTTTTCCATAGCTCAAAACACTTTCTCCTTTCCTTGCGATGCCCTCCTTGACTATGGACTGTTTAAGTCTTACTTAATTCCCAGATATTAGGGAATTTTTGAATATTAATTTCTATTTTATTATGGTCAGACTTTCTTTGTATGATTTCACCTTACCCTCACCTAGAAAGTTTTCTGCTCCACTGGTCCTGTCCAGTGGTGACAAAGCTGCATCCAAGTTCCCAGCTGTGGTTACTGATTCCTCGTTTCTGCTCTCCGTTCCTTAGATTCTGTTGCACTTGACCTCCTATCAAGTGCATCCTCAGTCCGGCTGTGCCGTCTGCTTGCCAAGTTGCCCTCTTTCCATCACCGGATGACCTGGGTGATGGCAGCTTTCCTCTCTGGCAGCCCATTTGTCCGACATCAGAAAGCCACCGGAGGTGCTGGTGCTGTGGCGTAGCAGGTAAAGCCGCCACCGGCATCCCACGTGGGCACCACTTCAAGTCTCGGCTGCTCCACTTCAGATGCAGCTCCCTGCTAATGGTCCTGGGAAAGCAGCAGAAGATGACGCAAGAGCTCGGGTCCCTGCACCTGCACGGGAGACCTGGAGGAAGCTCCTGGCTCCTGGTTTCAAATTGGCCCAGCTCCGGCCTTTGTGGACGGAAGATCTCTCTCTCTCTCTCTCTCTCTCTCTCTCTCTCTCTCTCTCTCTCTCTTCTCCTCTTCCTTTCAAATAAACCTTTAAAAAAATAAGGCATTGCCATGTCCTTTTCACCATGTTGCAAGCTGTGTGTGTCTACTTTACGTTGCTGCTAACTGAACGCCACACACAGTTTACGTTTTAAAGGAAAGAGTTGTACTCCTCACTCTGGCAGGGAGAGGCGAGGGCCGCAGCTGGTGGTGATGTCAGCCTGAGGCAGTGCAGGGGTCATGAGGACAGACAGGGAGCGTGAATCTGGGGTTGGTTGAAATCAAGGTATTCCCTTGGTGATTATCAACAGATGCACAGTTAATGCCCCTGGAGAGCAGGTGCCTAGGAGCACCTTGGCCAGGCGGATGCGTCATCGGGACAGTTCTGATTCCACCCTGCAACTACCAGGCCTGCTGGATGTGGTGGGCACCTTCATGGGGACCTCAGGGGGCCCTGCAGGCCCAGCAGGAGGCGGAGAGCCCCTCAGGTGTGGAGAGGACCTGGTGCCGGGCCCCTCCTCCTCTTGCCTTTCGTGGCTCAGAGCAGCAGGAGTAGGGGCCAGGTTCTGCAGGGTCTGGAATCTCCATGGGACAGCTGTCCCTGCTGCCGTCCCCAGTCCTCACCACAGACCCTGCCCCACCCACACAAAGTGGCAGATCCGTGCCGTGGCCAGCAGGGACCACGTTGCCTGTGGAGATGCGAAATGGAAACGGCGGTTTGCCAGAAGGGGTGGGGGGCTCGCGGTGGGTCCTGGGCAGCCTGCGGCGTCATCAGCCCAGCTCCCGCCCCGCCTCTGTGGCAGCAATGACACAGGCAGAGTGCACCTGGCTGCAGCCGGGCGCCCGGCCCACGCGGGAAGAGAGCTGAGGGGAAGCTCACCAGTGCCTGCGCCAAGTTCACCAGGCTAACGTCCGAGGCTGAAGTGGCCACAGGCAGGGTGGGGAAGGCGGTGGCAAGTTCCGCCTGCTGCAGCTGCCCAGCGCCCTTCTCCTGGTGTCGGGGGTCCTGCCGGAGCTCGAGCTCCAGGTGCAGCAGCCTCAGAATCCCAAGTTCAGCCGCGAGGCACTGGTCTCCTCCAGGTGTGACGGTGCGGGATGGAAGCTTTGTGAGGGAGGGGCCCTCAGGGCTGGGCTGTGACCTGGGGACCGGGTGTCCTGGGTGCTGGTGGCGTGGGGAAAGCCTCCCACCACAGCCCTGCACACAGCTTTCCCCGGAGCTGACCAAGCCCCACAGGGCTCCAGGCTCTGACCCGCACAGCCCCTCAGGGCTGTCAGGCAGGAGCGCGTCATCCAACGCCTGACCTGGAGGCCGCCCTGGCCAGGTGCCTGCTCCGTGTGCGTCAGCACCGTGCGTGCCTCAGGCCGTCCCCGGGCGTGAGTGCAGGCGTGTTTGCAGGTGGCTCTCGGACAGGCCCTCCCGCCCCGAGGCACAGGCCCGGAAGCAGGGCCCGGCTTCCCCTCACAGACCTGGGTGCAGCTTTCATTTTCTCCTGAGGCCAGCAGCCGGAGCCAATTGCTCCACCCCGCCCCAGGGAGCCAGTTCCTCGGGCGCTGTCTGGGTTCACTTCCTGGTGCTCCAGCGGGATCACGGATGTGGTTCATGGGGGACAGACGTCACCTGGGCCCCTGATTCAGGGCTGGGATCTGGCCAGGGGGCTCTCCTATAGGCCAGAGCCCAGGTCCTTGACTCTGACCATGCTGCCCAGCACAGCCCCGCCCCCAGGTGCCCCAGCCCCACCCATCTGACCATGGCTGCCCAGCACAGCCCCGCCCCCAGGTGCCCCAGCCCCACCCATCTGACCATGGCTGCCCAGCACAGCCCCGCCCCCAGGTGCCCCAGCCCCACCCATATGACCATGCTGCCCAGCACAGCCCCGCCCCCAGGTGCCCCAGCCCCACACATGGGAGCTGAGTTTGAGGGGTGTGTTCAAACCGCAGCCTCCCACCCAGGGCCCCCCAGAACTCATGTCCTTCTGACGCCAGAAGGCACCCACTTCAGCCCCATCACCCACAAGCCTCAGTGCAGCCCAGCACGAGCCCCGTCTATGTCACTGAGATAGCGCCGGGTTCAAGGTGGGGTGCGTTTCCTGCAGACGAAGCCTCACACCAAGAAGCCGTCTCCTTCCAGACCACGGCATACCGTGGGCATGGCGGGGGCAGGCGAGGAGAGAGCAGCAGGCCCCAAGCAAGAGGCCTTAAATCTTTCCCTTTTTTCAAGATTTACTTATTTTATTTGAAAGGCAGAGCCACAGAGAGAGAGGGAGACACGGAGCAATCCTCTGTCTACCAGTTCACTCTCCAAATGGCCGCACCAGCTGGGTCTGGGCAAGGCCACAGCCAGGAGCCGGGAACTCCATCTGCTCTCCGACATGAGTGGCAGGAGCACAGGCACTTGGATTCTTGTCCGCGGCCTTCTCAGGTGCTGTAATGGGCAGCTGGGTGGGAAGCCGAGCAGCTGGGTCTTGAACCAGCACTCGGACAGGGGCTGCCAGCTTCCAAGCAGCACCTTCACCTGCCGAGCCACAAGCCCGAAGTCTTAAGACTCCGGGAAAATCTTTCCCTCCTGGTGCTGCCTCCTGGACACACCAGGGTCTGGACTGGGGCCCCAAGGCCTGGGCAGCCCCACCATGGCTCTGCTGGGTTCAGCCCACACTGCAGCTCTGTCAGGCTGGGGTTGCACCCTACCATGTCCACAGCGTGGGGCCGTGGTGGTCCCACTCCCACAGGCCGGGGAGGCACTGCCCTGGCGGGCACTCCCTGTCCAGGGCGCCTCTTGACATCTGGTGGAAGCAGCTAGACGCCCCCATCCGTGGCTTACAAAATCAGCCCAGTGGATGCACAGGGTTCACAGATGTCGGCCTCTGGGGCAGAGACCCGAGCCACACCCCGGGCCACTGGAGCCAAAGACGGGTGGCCAGGGGGCCCTGTGCTGGATGCAGGAGCAGAGACGGCGGCAGGAGCGAGGCACAGACACCCCAGCCCGTTCCCCTGAAGCTGTTCTACCCTCCAGAGCTGAGCTCGTGGTAGGGGGCAACCCCGGGGGGCAAGGGTCCCCGAGAACGCTTCAGGCCTCTGTCCCACAGTCCTGATGACCCTGGGCACCAGCACTGATGTCCCGGGCACAGGGCTGCTCGGCCACGCCCTTGGTTTCCTCTCCTGAAGATGCTTTCACTGCCGGCCACACAGCGGGACAGGAAGTTCCACTCCCGCTCGGCCTCTCTTGTAGTCAGAAACTCTCCCCTCCCGCCGCAGGACCCGCAGCCGGCCAGCAGCAGCCCGGTGCCTGCCTGTCTCCTGTGCCAGATTTCCCAGTGTGTCACGAAGAAGAATTTACATATTTGTGGCAGAGAAAGTGGGAAGGAAGGAGGGAAAGAGAGAGGGAGGGGGGGAGAGAGAGAGAGAGAGCCTTCTACCCTCTGGCTTCACTTCCCAAATGCTCGCAAAACCAGGGCTGAGCCAGCCCAAAGTCAGAAATCCCATGTGCGGCTCCACATGAGTGACAGGGACCCAAGAACTTGAGCCACCACCTGCTGCCTTCCCAGAGGCACTAGCAGGAAGTGGAGGTGAGACTTGAGCCAGGAACTCTGATGGGGTCGAAGGCTCACCAAGCAGAGTCTTCACCCTCAGCGCACGGCCTCTCAGAGTCCCAGTGATCTGGGCAGGTGAGCTGGAGAGCAGCTGAGGTTTCCAGCCCCGCCCCTGCATGAGAGCCCCTCCCCCACCCCCACCTCCGCCTGCCTGTGGTGGAAACTGCAGGGTCCGCGACTTTGCTGATGCAGGGACAGCACCAGCTGGAAATACCCAACTCAGCTGCAGGCTGCATCCCCATGGCGACATTTAGGTCATTATGGTCCCGTTCCTGGAGCTGGCGTTCTCACTCCCAGCATGCACCAGACACCACGACACCTCCAATATTTCTGAAATGGACGGCACTCAAGCCCCGCCCCAAACTCTGCCCCCTTTTAATATTCAACTAAGTCCCATCCCAGACACCACACCGATGCCTCCTGGTGTAGAAGAGCAGCCAGAACCTTGAGTTCTTCCAAGCGTGAGGGGAAGAGCAAGGAACAAGCCCACCTGGGTCCCTTATCCACCACACTGCGGCACAGGCACAGACTCGGCTCAGCCGGGGCAAAGACATGGCTCAGCCCGGCCATGGGCACGGCTCAGCCCCGGGCAAGGACGCGGCTCAGCCCGGAGCAAGGACATGGCTCAGCCCGGCCATGGGCACGGCTCAGCCCGGCCATGGGCACGGCTCAGCCCCGGGCAAGGACGCGGCTCAGTCCTGGTCCTAGTCACAGACCCAGCTCAGCCCAGGCAAGGACACAGCTCAGCCGTTATTTGCTGCTTTACACCATGTATGACCTGGGCTCTGGCTTCCAGTCTCTTTTCTTAAGTTCCACCTGAGGCCTCGTCAGAATGGCTTTCATGTCCTTATTTCCTTTTGTGTTTTAAAGATTGATTGGAAAGGTAGAGACAGACAGAAGAGACAGAGATCTCTCACCTGCTGGTTCACTCCCCAGGGCTGCGCCAGGCTGAAGCCAGGAGCCAGAGACTCCCCCTGGGTCTCCCACGAGGGTGGCAGGGGTCCAAGCACTCGGGCCAGCTTCCGTTGTCTTCCCAGGCTCCGTAGCAGGGAGCCAGATCAGAGGCAGAGCAGCTGGGACTGGAAACAGCGCTCCGAGAAGGGCTGCAGTAAAACCCCCGGGGAGAAGCTTAGCTGGAGGACTTCGGAGTCGAATAACGAAGGCAGCGGTGAAGCCGAGAGCAGAGGAAGCCGCGTGTGTGCTCACAGCCTCGTGAGCGGTGGGAAATGCTCAACAAGAGGCAGCCACCCCGGACCTGATGGAGCCCCGAGCCCCGCCCGCTGCACCACCTCCCTGTCTGTGATTGGCGGCCTGGCCACTCCCCTCCAAACACCCCCTTTCGCAGGGCGCCTGGTCTTCGTGTGGGACGGGGCAGGGTCACCACGTACACGTGTGTATTGTGCTCCACGTGGAACTTCGTGGCAGTGCCATGAATCTCCCAGGCGACCGCATTACTGCTGCAAGCAGGTGCTGGCAGGTGCTCGCTCTCTGCCCCAAGACCAGGCCGAGGGAAGGAGCTGAGGGTGTCCCCCTCTCTACTTCCCGTCCCCACCCCCTCTCTCTGGCCCACTCTAATGACACCACGTGTGTGTGTGCTTGCCACCTTACCTTCTCAACAGACTTCGTCACTTTGTGCCCACACGTGTGCCCGTGCCTGGGCTGCGTGATAAGTAGACAGCAAGGACCTGGATTAATGCAGTCAGATCCACTTCTCCACATCCAGCCATCCGGGGCAGGAGATCCTGGGGCCTGGGGGAGAGAGGGGGCCGCTGCACAGACGCAGGGCTGAGTGTGGGGCTCCCAGAGAAGAGGGGAGTGAGCCTCCCCTCCCAGGCCCCACTGAGAACACTCCCGGGGCCAAGCTCCAGCCTGGGCAAGGCCAGCTGGCTCCCAGCAGCCTCCCGGGACAGCCAGGCACGAGGATCCCGCTGCCATCTTGCCTGTGCTCACCGCACCGGGGGGAGGCCCTGGACTGGGCCTGGGTCTCTGTGAAGAGGTGGCAGAGGGGTTAGAAAGCCACACTGGGCCCCGAGACTCTGGCCATCCTGCTCTGGGGACAGCAAGGCTGCTGTCCACAGTGTGCACAGCGGGCAGGGGCCACTCCTGGGGCCCCTGGGTGCAGGGCTGACCCCTCACGGCGCTGCAAGGTCTTCTCCAGCCGCCATTGTTCTGCACATAAATGACAGATGCAGGCGCCCACCCTGCCCCGGCTGAGCCTGGATTTTGTTTCCCTGGCTCCTGACAAATCCCATTGTTCCCAGGCTGACGCTAAGTCAGCTGGCAAAGCCCAGTGAGAACACCCCAGGCAGGTCAAAGATCCGTGGCTGGAGGTACAAAACCCACCCTCGTGGCCCGGCCCGCCACTCACGGCGCCGCATGCCGGGGACGGCCGGACAATGCCACGTCCTCCCGCGAGCCCCCAGACCCTGAGAGCAGGCCTCTGTGGTTAAGATTAAGGCGCTAATCCAGGCTTCATCTCCGGCCCTTTGAGGCCAAAAAGGTAATTCAGGGCTGCTCGCTGGAGGACCGAGACACAAAACCCTGGGCTGGGGTGACCTTTGCTTCCCATTGGAGGGCTCACTAATGCTGCAACAGGTGAAGCTTTTAAAGTGAGTCTCCGCTGACAGTGCGGATGGATAACACAGAGCTGATCGCCCCCTTTGTTCTCAGGGGCCAAGGGTTGGGCTGCCTCCTTTGACTGTGGGTCTTTTAACTCCAGCGAGTGAATCGTAAGGCGACCCCAGGCCCCAGGATTAATTCCCGCAGGAAACAGCCTCCGGGGACCCCTGATGACCAGCACCTCCCCTGACTTCGCAGCCTCCCCAGGGCTTGGAAACTGGGGCAGTCGCACCTGGGGTCTCAGGGCGGGAAGAGTGCCGGCGATCTGTCCACACAGAAGTGAGGGGTCAGCGCCCAGGCACTCAGCTCCCCCCGCGATCCTCCCAGCACATGTCAGCCGAGGAAACGGGCCCCTGTGTCACCTGGGCGCGGGCCGGCCTGCCAAAGACACCCTCACCTGAGCCGGTGACCACCATGTTTCCTGAGAGCCCCTGGCTCCTCTCTCACTCCCTGGGCACCCTCGCCCTGCGCTTTAATCCGCCCTGGGCGCTGCTCCCTGCTCTTTGGCCAGCAACATCCAGCAGAGACATGAATGCAATGAGAGTCACACCCCGAAACAAAAAGAACCAGGAAAATGCACATTAAAGGTATGTTTTATTAAAGCAATCTATCCAGAACGTGATGTCAACAGGCTAGCCGCCTGGAACCATCTCCAGTGAGGTATCATACAGCCCTTCTCGCCCAAGGCTTCACGCCCAGTGTGCCTACTGACTTCAAATTGGCCCCAGTCCAGGTCGTGGGGCCGAGGCAGTGCAGCTCTAGGTGTGGCCATGGCCAGCAGACTCCCAGAGCTCTGTTGGGGACCCATGGTTGCACAGGATCCAGGACACAGGTGTCTGCCTGCGAGGTGGCACTGACGCCCCAGATGGAGCTGTTTCCCGGGCTGCAGCAAAGTGCAGGACTAGACACAGGGTACAGCAAGCTGAAGCGGTGACTTTCTGACGGTAGAATGTCGTCCGTGGATGGAGATACTGCAAACAAGGGTTTCCCCCGAGTCTGTAACCCATCACAAACTGTGCCCTGCTAACGCCTGGGTGTGACAGTGACGGAAGCCACCAGTCCCTGCACAAGACAGAACTGAGCCAAGAGGGCCACGGTCACCAGAGGTGAGTCGGCTGTGCCCAGCCACTGAAGACCTTTGAAGAGAGAGATGGCGGATGGGGATGGACAGACTTACAGCCCTCCCAGAAGGCCCTGCCCTGAGAGGGCAGGGGTCCAGGTTGCATGGCCTCACTGCCAAGGGCTTGTGGGCAGGAGGCCACATGGGGGTGGGCCATGACATCGGGCGCTCGTAGGAAGCCCCCGGGGCTCACTGGGCGCAGGTGACACGGGAGAGGCACGCGGCTGAGGACTGACTGTGCTTCTGATACCGCGCGGGGACGCTCACTGGGCAGCGATGGCAGGGGAGGGGCCGCGGGACTGGAGCCTGCTGGGGGCTGAGCCACAGGGAGAGGGCGGGGGCTCCATGTGAGGCCAGAGCAGAGGGACTGTTCCCACGGAAGACACCTGGGGAACGGCCATGCTCCACACATGCCTCACCGGCCTGTCACACGGTGACAGAGAAGCGGGAGGTGGGATGGGGCCGGTGGCACAGGCAGGTGCAAACTCAGCGGTCATGTGGGCCCTTGAGGCGGGGCCACACGCTCACCGAGGCCTCCCATGGCCAGGCTCCCACTGGAGCTGGCACAGGAGGGCTTGGCCCTCCGTGCCACCCCACAGCTATGCCAAGGACACTGGGCAGCAGGGCAGCCAGGTGCCCGCTGCTTCCCGCCTGGGCCACCTCGGGGCACATCCAGGGAGCTCCTTATCAGAGGCCTGGGCGGGGCCAGGGCTGCCGCTAACCACACAACCACAAATCCCAACACTTGGCCTAAAGGCGGAAGAAAGAGACAAAAATTCCGCTCAAAATAGCCCTGCTGCTCGGGACACCTGTGTCCAACACCAGAATGCCGTACCAACCCCGACTCCTCCACTTCCGGCCCAGCCTGCTGTTGGCAGGTGACGGCTCCAGTATGTGGAAGACCTGGCTGGAGCGTCCCACTCCCGGCTCCGGCCTGGCCCAGCCCAGCTATTGCAGGAGTTCAGGGAATGAACGGGTAAGCGGGAGGTCTGTCTCTCTCTCTCTCTCTCTCTCTCTCTCTCTCTCTCTCTCACTGGCTCTGGCTCTCCTCCTCCTCTCGCCCTCTCTCTCCCTTTCACACACAGTGGAAATAGACAAATAAACATTCTTAAAGAAATGGGCTAAAAATGACAAGAAACTGGGCCCTGCCCCTACCAGTGGGGATGAGAAGCGGCGGCGGAGCTGGGGGAATGGGTGGTGGCTCCTGCGAAGATTAACCAAAGACCCAGCAATTCTGCTCCTAGACTGCATTCAAGGGCACCCCCAGGCCGTGCAAGTGGTGCTCCAGCAGCCCACGACACAGAGAGACCTGGAGCACGTACCCCCAGGCCGTGCAAGTGGTGCTCCAGCAGCCCACGACACAGACCTGGAGCACGTACCCCCAGGCCGTGCAAGTGGTGCTCCAGCAGCCCACGACACAGACCTGGAGCACGTACCCCCAGGCCGTGCAAGTGGTGCTCCAGCAGCCCACGACACAGACCTGGAGCACGTACCCCCAGGCCGTGCAAGTGGTGCTCCAGCAGCCCACGGCACAGACCTGGAGCACGTACCCCCAGGCCGTGCAAGTGGTGCTCCAGCAGCCCACGACACAGACCTGGAGCACGTACCCCCAGGCCGTGCAAGTGGTGCTCCAGCAGCCCACGGCACAGACCTGGAGCACGGCTCGTGGAGGGAGAGACACAAAGGGCCAGCGCTCCCAGGCCCCAGGACCAGGGCCCTCCTGGAATGGCCCTGCCCACGTGGCAAGCGTGTTCCTGGAGGACCTCAGACACCCACGAACAAGCCAACAGATAAGGAGGAGCTGCCGCCATGCGGGGTTAAGACGAAACGGTGGGCACCCGCACTGCGGCGAGCATCTAAAGCCCCTCTCCGATGGGCGCCAGTTCAAGTCCCAGCTGCCCCACTTCCTACCCAGGTCCCTGCCATGGCCTGGGAAAGCAGCAGCAGATGCCCAAGTCCTTGGGCCCCTGAACCCCGTGAGAGACCTGGAAGGAGCTCCTGGCTCCTGATCAGCTCAGCTCTGGCCATTGCGGCCATTTGGGGAGCGAACTAGCAGATGGAAGATTCTCTCTTTCTCTCCGTCTCTCTGTGTGTGTGTGTGTGTGTATAACTGCCTTTCAAATAAATAAATAAATCTTTTAAAAAAAAAAAAAAAACCGAAAGGTAGGGCATGGCCACCAGCCCAGGAAGTCCGGGGCAACAAGGCACCCAGCGCTGAGACACAGGCTGCGGCCAGGCGGGCTGGCTGCGTGCTGGTCCTGCCCTCCCACACCTGCCCTGCTGCTGCGGGCACGCTGAGCGTCTGGGCAAACGCAGGTGTTCAAGCTCAAACCTCAGCTCTGATTTTAAATTCAACAAGGGCACACGATGCTACATTTTACCTCCGGAAATATAAACAGGGGTATTCACATTGCACAAAATTCAGCATGCTCTGAGTTTCCACACATCACCCACCACACACACACGTGCACACACATGTCACACACATCACCCACCACATGCACACACTGCACACACGTGCACAAACATTACACATGTCACTCCACACACATGCACACACCTGCAACATACACTATCCACCACACACATCACCCACCACACACATACACACATGTGCACACACATGCCATACACATCACCCACCACACACCCATGCACATGTCACACATGCCACACATCACACATGTCATCTCACACACATGCCACATATGTCACCCACTACACACATCACCCACCACACATATGCACACGCTGCACACGCATGTGCGCACACATGCCATACACGTCACCCACCACACACCCATGCACATGTCACACATCACACATGTCATCTCACACACATGCCACATATGTCACCCACTACACACATCACCCACCATATGCACATGTGCACACTTAGCAGACGCATGGTAGGGGGCTCTTGGGGGTGGGGAAATCGCCTCGGGGAAGGGGTGGGAGGGTTCAGCCTTGTTTGTTAAAATTAAGCAACGGTGGCCAGGTATCATGTGCGATGGTGGTGAGTGCATGGGGTCTTTGAGGTTATTTCTGGAATGTTCCGAGTTCCAAGTTTAAAAAAATAAACAAGGCTCTCTGCTCCGCCCCGTTCGACAGGCAGCCGCTTCTTCGTGCAGTGCAAGCGCGCCCCCGAGACACGATGGTGAAGGTCGGAGTGAACGGATTTGGCCGCATTGGGCGCCTGGTCACCAGGGCTGCTTTTAACTCTGGCAAAGTGGATGTTGTCGCCATCAACGATCCATTCATTGATCTCCACTACATGGTCTACATGTTCCAGTATGATTCCACCCACGGCAAGTTCCACGGCACGGTCAAGGCTGAGAACGGGAAGCTGGTCATCAACGGGAAGGCCATCACCATCTTCCAGGAGCGAGATCCCGCCAACATCAAGTGGGGTGATGCTGGTGCCGAGTACGTTGTGGAGTCCACTGGCGTCTTCACCACCATGGAGAAGGCCGGGGCTCATTTGAAGGGCGGAGCCAAAAGGGTCATTATCTCCGCCCCCTCCGCCGATGCCCCCATGTTTGTGATGGGCGTGAACCACGAGAAGTATGACAACTCCCTCAAGATTGTCAGCAACGCGTCCTGCACCACCAACTGCTGAGCCCCCCTGGCCAAAGTCATCCACGACCACTTCGGCATCGTGGAGGGGCTCATGACCACAGTGCACGCCAGCACCGCCACCCAGAAGACCGTGGACGGGCCCCCCGGGAAGCTGTGGCGTGACGGCCGCGGGGCCGCCCAGAACATCATCCCCGCCTCCAGTGGCGCTGCCAAGGCCGTGGGCAAGGTCATCCCTGAGCTGAACGGGAAGCTCACTGGCATGGCCTTCTGTGTGCCCACCCCCAACGTGTCGGTCGTGGACCTGACCTGCCGCCTGGAGAAAGCTGCTAAGTATGACGACATCAAGAAGGTGGTGAAGCAGGCGTCCGAGGGCCCCCTGAAGGGCATCCTGGGCTACACCGAGGACCAGGTCGTCTCCTGCGACTTCAACAGTGACACCCACTCCTCCGCCTTCGATGCTGGGGCTGGCATTGCCCTCAATGACCACTTTGTGAAGCTCATTTCCTGGTACAACAATGAATTTGGCTACAGCAACAGGGTGGTGGACCTCATGGTCCACATGGCCTCCAAGGAGTAAGAGCCCTGAAACCAGCGGCCCCAGCGAGAGCACCGGAGGATGAGAGGCCCTCAGCTGCTGGGGAGTCCCTGCCCCCACTCAGTCCCCACCACACTGAGAATCTGCCCCTCTTCACAGTTTCCATCCCAGACCCCCTGGAGGAGGGGAGGGGCTTAGGGAGCCCTACCTTGTCATGTCACCATCAATAAAGTCTTCTGCACCCAAAAAAAAAAAATAAATAAATAAAAAAAAAAATAAACAAAACCCAGCTTTTCTGCAGTGCCCGTGCTCGGGGTTTTGTGGGGCTGGCTTCTGAGAGGAGCAACCACGCAGCTGGGAAGTCACCAGGAAGCCCCTTGCCCAAACCGCCCGAGTGAGAGGGCGTCAGTCGTTCCAAGAGCACGGGGTTGGGCCGGGTCATCCTCACAGATCTGAAAAACATGAAGACCAAGTTACCGCATTTTCTAATTCCTGAAAGCATACGTGGTCTCGGAGTGAAATTTCCAGTGTGTTCTTTCTCACTCTTTATTGCACTGCGCTAGTATCTCCCTGAATTTTTAATCCCAGGTGTGACTGTAGCATACCCCCACGTGTCACACGTCTCAGGTTCCCAGTGTGTGACCTACACATCTGTCACGTGTCCCACAGGAGTGTCCAACAGTGAGGCGCGTGGCCACACTCGTGTCACAGGCGGTCACACAGACGTCCGGTGCTGGGGCTCTGGCCTGCCAGGGGTTGGGGAGCGCGCAGATTTAGAATCCTGCCGAGCCTCAGAGCACTTCTAAGCCTTCAGAGCCCTGTGTTTCTGGGGCAGCCAGGGACCCCACCATCCCAGGTCATGGGACAGAGGGAGCAGGGGGCCAGGGGTCTCCCTGCTTGTGGGTGGTGAGCAGTGCAGCCCGGAGTGAGTGCAGGACGGGGCTCAGGCAGGGTGGAGCTCTCCTGGCCACAGCAGCTGCGACGTCCCTGCCTAGCCATGGGGGGCACAGCACACGGCGTGTTCTGAAATCAACACAGAGGTCCCCAGAGTCAGCACAGAGCCCCCTCCCCTGGGGCTTCACCTCTGTCAGCCACGGCCCCTGCACAGGGGCCAGAGAAGCCGCAGGCCCAAGATGGTTGTGTGCCAGAGAGCACGTAACCACTAGGAGCTCTCTGCTCTGCCCACTGGGAGCCGGCACGGCCTGGCCTCCCAGTCTCACATCTGCCTGACGTGTGCCTTGCGCAGAGGCTCCGACTTCCTGTGTCCACAGACCTGGAAACGGGTGGAGAGGAGTGTGGAGAAGCACCCAGGGCACCCTCTGGACTGTGCCTGGCCAGTATGGCGACCGTGAGTGGCAGGGCGCAGCAGGGAGCCCCCAGGAGCCCCTGTGTGGCTGCAGAGAAATGGATGGACCGTCACGCCAGACAGTGCCACACGTAGCAGCCCCAGGACGCAGGGGAAACCCAGCATCTGCGAGGGCGTGGGGCAGGCGGGCTCCAGATGGCCCCCAAGGTCAGCACAGGTTTGGCTGTGGCGGTTGGGGCAGCGGCTGGTGGCCGGTGGGGGGGGGACCTGGTGTGCGGCAGCACAGACCCAGGATGAGTGATGACTGGGCGGCCACAGGCGCAGGTGAGAGCCGGCTCACGGCGGGTGGAGTGCACAGGGGCCCACTCCTCCCGAGGCGCCCGCCGGCGCTGTGTGCACAGCCCGCGGAGGGGAGAAACATTAACCAAATCACGAGATTCGGGTCATTTGTCTTATTGTTGCTCGGGGGAAAGTTTATCTTGCAAACAGGCCCACCTGTTCTCCTTGTAAAACTTTATTTGAGTTATTAGGGAGCGTGTTATCGGTGCCTGTTCAAACATTCCACGGCGGAGCCGGCGGGGAGGGCAGGTGCGCGCTGGGAGACTGACGCCCGTGCTTGAAGAAGGGGCTTCTGCCTCCTGTGGCCGGGCCTGCGCCCCGCCCTGCCCTCAGACAGCAGGCACGGCTGAGAAGCCCAGGCCCCAGCCGGCCTGTCCACCATCCAGCCCCGGCTCTTCCTGAAGGAAACTCGGAAGTTTCTGGGTCCCGCCCAAAGCCTGCACCAGCCGCCCGCCGTGCCACGGAAGAGCCGGGGACAATGCCGACGGCTCAGTAGCCGTCACTTGCAGGATTCCACTCCCTCCACTGCAGAGGAGACAAATGGCTGACCTGAGGTTCACGTCACAGCCACTCAGTGGCAGCTCTGTGACACACATAACATCCTAGACCGGGCTCTGGACGGGCCGCAGAGACACACATCCTAGATGGGTGCTGGCTGGCCGCAGCACAGGACTGTGCTCCTGGGCCCCCCGGGCCAGGAGAGAGGGGCAAAGCCCGCCATGGCCGTTTCCCGGCAGGGGCCGGCTCCTTGCCTTTGGGGCAGGATTTTCCCTACACCTGGCGCAGGCACCAGGAGCCCCTGAGGACTTGCAGAGCTGATGGCCCGCCTGGAAGGAGCGGTGCGGGGTGGGACTGGGCCCGGAGCACCTGCTCGGCCCTGGCCGGGCTCTGCTGCTCCGTGTGCGTGCGGAGGCTCAGGCAGCCCCCTCCCCCGAGCTCCTCCGCTGGCTTCTCACAAGGCTGCGGCTTCTCGTCCTACTCAGGGTCAGGTTTCAAAGTGCGCAGATTCTACTTACAGTCACTGAGGGTTTTTTTAATGATTTATTTATTTTATTTGAAAGGCAGCGTTACAGAGAGTGGGGGAGAGCAGAGAGAGATCTTCCATCCCCTGGTTCACCCATAAATGGCTGTAACGGCCTGAGCTGGGCCAGACTGAAGCCAGGAGCCAGGATTTCCTCTCGGTCTCCCACGTGAGTGCAGGGGCCCAAGGCCTTGGGCCATCTTCCACTGCCTTCCCAGGCCATAGAGAGAGCTGGATGGGACGTGGAGCAGCCAGGACTCGAACTGGTGCCAGCATTGCAGGTGGCAACTCAACCTGCTACACCACAGCACTGGCCCTTATTTATTTATTTATTTATTTGGACAGCGATTTACAGTGCACCCATCTCAGACCCTCTTGAACAAGCAGGTGAGTGTGGAAGGTCGGATGAGGAGAGACTGGTTTGCCTTGGATACACAGATTAGATACAACTCAGCCCTGGCCACTGCAGCCATTTGGGGAACGAACCAGCAGGTGGAAGATCTTTCTCTCTCTTTCTCTAACTCTTCAAATAAATAAATAAAATCTTTATTAATTTTAAAAGAGAATATCTACTCTCTTTCAAACTCAGAGAAAACCCTGAGCTTTTAAATCACGGCGTGGCTGTGCTGTGAGGTTTTCCGGCTGTGGGCCATTGCTTAAGGACCCCACGGTGACGCTGAGCTCCAGCCCCTCCCAGAAAACAGCGCCCCCTACAGAACGTGGGGCTTGGGGGCCAGGAGATGCACTGTGGCAGAGTGAAATTCAAACAGCTTCCAAAAAGGACTTTTAAAGCTGCTGTAGGCATTTATTTCATCTTTTAACAGATCCAAGGTAAAAGAGAGAGTCATCGTAGAAACTGAAAAAGTGTGATAAACTTCAGCCTTAAAAACTTAGTGAAACAGAACAGGTGCCTTCCTGGGGCGGGCATTTGGTACAGCAGCGAAAACACTGCTACGACGCCCACAGCACACAGCCCAGCGCCTGGGTTCAAGCTCCCAGCTCCAGCGCCCTACTCATGTGCACCTGGCAGGCAGCAGTGACGGCTCACGTGGTTGGGTCCCTGTCACCCACATGGGGCATCTGGATGGAGCAGCGGAAGATGGCTCAAGTCCGTGGGCCCCTGGACCCACGTGGGAGACCCGGAAGAAGCTCCTGGCTCCTGGCTTCGGATCGGCGCAGCTCCAGGTGTTGCACCCAACTGGGGAGTGAGCCAGCGGACAGAAGACCTCTCTCTCTCTCCTTCTCTCTCTGTGTAACTCTGACTTTCAAAGAAAAAACAATCCCTAGAAAAAAAAGGTTTTTTTTTAAAAAAAAAGCTTTCTAAACATGGTAAGATACATCTATCTCATCCAAAAATACAGTATCATGTTAAAACTTTGTATGAATAGTAAGAAAACCGAGACAGAAAGCAGCGTATAAAACTAACACCGGATGCAGTGCTGTGGAACAGCTGGTGCGCTGGCGCCCATATGAGCACCAGGGAGTCCCGGCTGCTCCGCGACTGACCCAGCTCCCTGCTAAGGCACCTGGGACAGCATGGAGGAGGCCCAGGTGCCTGGGGCCCTGCACCCATGTGGGAGACCCTGAGGGAGACCTAGGATCTTGGCTTCAGCCTGGCCCAGCCCCAGCTGTTGCAGCCATTTGGGAAGTGAATCAGGGGATGGAAGATCTTTCTCTCTGTCTCTCCCTCTCTCTGTCAAATAAATAAAATCAGTCTTTAAAAAGCAGTATTATACAGAAAGCCTCAGAAGATAAAATGAAAGGAATCGCAAAACAAACAAACAAGACTGAGCTCCTGTGAAGGTTAAGGGTTGTGAGGATGAGGGTAAAATTCATAAAAGAAAAGTTGACTACATGGAAAGATGTATGTCGTTGCCGAATAGGAAAACCTAGAATCATAGGATGTCAAGTGACCCCAGCTTGCACTAAACATCACCGCGTCTTAACAGCAGTGCAGTGAGTCGGGCTGAGGCTTCCCTGGTGTTCATGTTACTGTGGGAGAGAACTAGGCAATCTGATTCTCCAGTTCAAGCAGAAGGAAAAAAAAAAGACAGTAATGAACAGAAAAATCCTAAAATGAGCAAAGAACGGGAAGCAGGCTGGCGGCCACGCCCAGGGCAGTGTCCGTCCTTACACACGGCCGTGCTGGTCATGGGAAGCCACGCGGGACAGCAGGCGACCACGACCAGTGCAGAGACGCAGCAGCGGGCGGGACCTCAGCACCCAGTACCTCTGAGAGCGGCGTGAGGAGCCACCCAAGAGATCAACACTCAAGGATATTCCCATATCTCCCAGTGCACAGCAGGATACGTTCCAAATGCACAGAACATTTAAATGTTGAAAACAGAGCTGTAGAAGCACAACAGGAATGATGGACAGGTATTCCAGTGGATGCTGGAGTCCAGGGACGACTTCCCTGGTTGAAACCCAAACTCCAAGTCCAGCACAGCGACTTCTAAACTCGGCCACACGGCTACAAGCCTCTGCCTACCACCACACCAAGGAATCAGGACGGACAATGTGCGACCACTGACAGAGCTCCTACAAGTCCAGGGAAGGACACGAGCACAGCTCGGGAAGGGATTGGCCGAGCCTCGACTGGACGGCCCGTGGGAAGGGGCCGAGTGGATGCTCAGCGTCGCTGATAATAGGAAGATGTGGCAAACGGCAGAAGCCGAATGTTAAAACACTGTCGACGAGGCCAGGGAGAAACAGGCTCCTTCACACCCACAGGGTGAATTTTATGTCCCCGTTCAGAGGCTACTGTGGGGACATCGATAAAACGACAACGGCAGACTCCAAGAGGAGGCCGACTGTCAGGCCACGCCGGGAGGAAGGGTCCCGAGCCTCGGCTGTGAGCCGGGAGAGCCCACGCCTCACAGGCTGAAGCAGCAAGCAGCACGTAAGATGTCAGGAACGCGCGGAATCGGGACATCGGATGTACGAATGCACGGGAAACAGACCATACCTGCCCAGGCCTTCCAGGGCAGCAGAACTAAAGAAAGCGTAGCCCACACCGCTATTGCCACACAGCACTGGAGGCGGGAGCAGACAGAGCGCGGGCTCAGAGCCGAGCCAGCGCCAGCAGCTCCTGCGGTTCCTCCTCGAGCCCCGCCCCCTCCCCCCCCCCCCCCCCCCCGCAGCACCTGCCCTGGGGAGGCGCCAGAGGAAGGGGCAGGAACAGAACCGCTGCAGGCCCAGCGGACGGTGCCCCGGGGACGCACACGGGGTCCTCCAGGGAGCTCCGCGTGTGTCGCGGCCAGGTCAGCTGGTGGGCTAGATGTTTTCCACTACTAGGGCATAGAGTACTAACCACGTATTACATAGAGGAAGAGTTTTCCTTTTCAGAATGTCTTCCCTCCTAAGACACACCCTCCACACCCTCCACACCCTCGTATGTGCTCTGCACTTAACCCTTTTGTTCTTTTTTTTAATGTTTATTTTATTTATTTGAAAGGCAGAGTTACAGAGACAAAGAGGGAGAGGGAGGGATAGAGAGAAAGAGAGAGAGCCTTCCATCTGCTGGTTCACTTCCCAAATGGCTGCCAACAGCCAGAGTTGGGCCAGGCCAAAGCCAGGAGCCAGGAGGTTCATCCAGGTCTCCCACGTGGGTGCAGGGGCCAAGCACTTGGGCCATCTTCTACTGCTTTTTCTCAGGCCATAGCAGAGAGCTGGCTTGGAAACAGAGCAGCCGGGACTCGAACTGGAGCCCAAATGGAATGATGGTGCTGCAGGCGGCGGCTTTACCTGCTACACCACTGCACCAGCACCAAAAGTTTTTAAAACTATATAAAGAAAACTCTCCAGGTACTATGTGGAGAATTTTTGATGCAAAAGAGCAAAGAACAGCATAGACCTGTGACACGCCCCTATTTGCACAACAGACAGGGAGGGTGAGAGTGCACACGTTACTGGTATCTGTGGGTATAGCCTTGGGAGCTTCTGGGCACGCAGGAACTAACCACAACCACGCCCTCCACAGAAAGGGTTCCTGGAAACCAGAGGAGTGTGGCGACGCCGGGCAGAGCAGCCCGTGTGCGGACAGCGCTTCCCGCCGAGTCCTTCTGCACGGGTTCTGCTTTCGCGCCCGTGTGATTTATCGCCATGCAATAGTCTCAGTTTGAAACCCAGCGTGAACGGCCGGCGCCGCGGCTCAACAGGCTAATCCTCCGCCTGCGGCGCCAGCTCACCGGGTTCTAGTCCCGGTCGGGGCGCTGGGTTCTGTCCCGGCTGCCCCTCTTCCAGGCCAGCTCTCTGCTGTGGCCCGGGAGGGCAGTGGAGGATGGCCCAAGTGCTTGGGCCCTGCGCCCCATGGGAGACCAGGAGAAGCACCTGGCTCCTGGCTTCGGATCAGCGCGGTGCGCCAGCTGCGGTGGCCATTGGAGGGTGAACCAACGGCAAAGGAAGACCTTTCTCTCTGTCTCTCTCTCTCTCTCTCACTGTCCACTCTGTCAAAAAAAAAGAAACGCGGAGTGAAGAATACAATTATCTTCTTTGTTTAAGCAATGCTTTCCTCTGATGAATGACGCCAGAGCTGAGCACGTCTGTCAGCCCCGCACACTCCCACTGTCTGCACGGCCGATGATTCTGGCATCACAGACAATAACACAGAAGTTGCCTAAACAGTGTTCCGGTGAGTGGACAGAAATGATCCTCTCAAATGCTGCCGACGACTCTCCCCAGCGTGGCTTTCTCTTTGCTCGTTACCCTCTGCCTTTACCTTCCCCTCCTGGGCTCCTCAAACCGCTCTATGGAGTCCCTTGAGCCTTGCGTGTGGTCCCTTCCGGCAGCCACTCCAGCAGGCGCCAGGGGACGCTGGGCGTGTCGGGCATTTCCCATCAGGAGCAAGCCCAGGCCACAGGAAGTCCCGTGCTGAGCAGGTGCGGTCGGCCGAGGGGCTCCCGGGCACGTGCCGGCGGCAGTCCGGGAAGACGCCGTGGGGGTCACAGAGTCTCCCCGGGTGGCAACGTCGTCTCCTCTGTTGCCGCCTGTTCAGCTCCTGTCCCTGCCCCAGCAGAGCCATCCTTTCCCGACATCTGCAGCCTGCCCAGCACTTTCCTGGGACCAGTAAGCAGCCGGCAGGAGAGATGAGCACCAGCGACCCACGCCCAGCGGACCTCGGGGGCTTGCGGAAGTCCCCCACGGAGACTGAGGCACCGAACCCGCCAGTTCTGAGAGCCACAGCCACCGACCTGGCCACGACTGGTGCATGTCCCCCGCTGTCCAGATGTCTACGCTCTCGTGTTGGCCGCAGGCCCCAAGGTCTCGGCCAGGCCCTGCTTACCCAGGCCGCTCGTCCACTCTGCTTCTCCCACCTCAAACCTCTGGCGCGGACCCCTCCTCTGCCTGCTCCAGGATCCACAGCCTCCTGCCGAGCGCCAGGAGCCCCATTCCTCCCTCATGGGGTCCCTGTGAGGTCGCCGGAGCCGAGCAGCCTGCACCACACAGGCTGGCTCGCAGGCAACACCGTTACAGGCACAGCACCGCTGCCCGGGCCTGCGAGCTCTCCCGGCTGCGCCTGCTGTGTGCAAGCCACACATTCAGCCCCTTCTCTGCCAGAACCTCAGCCTGAGCTCCAGAAGCCTGGTGACGCGCTGGCCGCCTGCTAACCCCTCCCCACCACGGGCCCTCTCGGCCCGGCTCTCACTCCTCCCTGCTCCGTGGTCTCTGCTGCTGGAGCCCCAAGGTCACAACGTGACCCCAGATGGAGCCGAGGACGACACCGGGGCAGAGCAGGGAGCTGCCAGGGTCCCTTCACCTGTGTGAAGGGCACAGACATGTCTACACTGCAGGGGAGATGACGGTGGGGCTGGAGACTCAAGACAGGGACAGTCTCTGCAGCAGGTGACTGGGGTGTGAGGGCTCCTTTGAGGCGGGTGTCTGGCGTGAAGGAGCTCACACCCTGTGAGGCAGGCGACTGGCGTAGCTTCTCTCCCACCGCGGTGGGTGACCCTGCTGGGAGCAGGTCACCTCCCAAGGGCCGGTGAGTGCTGCGTTCCTGCTCCCCCGGGCAGGCGGCGCTGGCCTGGGGGGTTCCTCCCTCCGGGCCGGTGGCCGAGGTAGGGCGTGGCCTGGCCCTCTGGAAGGTGACTTGCCGCGAAGCGTCTCACCCTCCTGGGCAGTTGACTGTGGTTTGTGACTTTCTCTGTCGTATCATTTACTCCGCAAGCTGGGTGTTCGTGGCTGAACAAAGCGAAGCTGAAATGCAAACTCCTTCCACTGCGTGCCCAGTGCCCTGCTGGGGAACCCAGCTCGTGGCTCCGCGGCTGTTCTGGAAGTGACCGGCGAGCACTGAGGAACAGACATGAACCCCAGACTGCCTCTCACGTCCACCAGGGGCAAAGACCCGCTGCAGCTGGGCCAGCCACGGCGTCGCTCCTGCCGTGGGCCTCGGCCGGAAGGTTCCCGTGTGTCTGCTCTCCGCAGCGTGGTGGGGAACGCGGGAGCCTTTGCAGAGGCCACACCCTGCCACAGGGTGGTGATGCCTCGGGCCTGTGGGAGCGATGGTTGACTTGGGAGCAGAGGTGTGGGATTCCCAGTCTTGATTTGTTTGGAAAGCTTCTCACATGGTCTTAAATTCCAAGGGCCGGGCCGGCGTGGTGGTGGACTGGGTACAACCACCGCCTGCGACACCAGCGTCCCCTGTGGGAGCTGGGAGTCCCCACTGCTCCACTTCTGATCTAGCTCCCTGCTAATGTCCTGGGACAGCAGCAGCAGATGGCCCAAGTGCTCGGGCCCCTGCACCCACCTGGGAGAGTTAGATGGAGCTGCAGACTCCTGGCTTTGGCCTGGCCCAGCCCTGGACACTGCAGCTATCTGGAGAAGCAGCAGGTGGGAGATCTCTCTCTGTCATTCCGGTTTTCAAACAAATCAATCATTTTTAAAAATCCAAGGGCTTTCAATTTTGGATTCTGGGAGGTCTCCCATCTGCACGGCAAGGGCAGGGGAAGGTCACAAGGATGAGGACAGGGAGGGGAGCAGGGTGGGGCCACACTCAGGACGTGAGAGCAGAGTGCCCAGCCCTGTGTGGCCGGTCAGCTGCCGTCCTGCCACGATCACACTGTGAGGGCGGCACCGTTCCCACGTCCATCTCTGCCTGCGAGGTGTCGCGTCTCCCGGCCTCCCCGCGGCGCTCACGGCTTCCTGCTGTCTGCAGCTGTGTGTGGTGTTAAACGCGACGAGGCAAATGTCCTTCTGCTGCTTCTTCGACACCTTCACGCTGACCCAGCTCCGAGTCCACCTGTGGCCCCGGGGAGCCTGGGCTGGGAACAGCAGCTTCTGTCCGATGCATCGATGGCCCGGGAACAGAGGGCCAGTGCTCCTTAGAGAACGACAGGACAGTGGTGTTGGCAGATGGCCCCAGCACAAGGGCTGGAAAACAGATTCCTTCGTGGAAGGAAAGAGAGGGGCTGTCCCCGTACCTTGGAGACCCCTGGCATCCTCCAAGCCCTCCGCCCCCAACCCTGAGCGTCTCCCCCAAAACTCTCTGCTTTCTAAGCCCATCAGCTTGGTTCCTTTCTCTTTTCCTGGGAATTCTCCGGTCCCTGCCCATTCCCCCTCCCACTTCTCTTAGGTAAAAGGCTCAGTCCCCATCCCAGAGGCCTGGACATCCCACGTACCTCCTCCTCCTCCTCTGGGTCCCTTCTCTGCCTTCCTTGACCTTAAAGCCACTCTGCGTCAGTGTTGAGTCACAGGCGCCCTTGCCTTTCACTGCCAAGTCCCTCCAGATAGAGGCGGGGCCCGTGGCGTTGCTGCCCATCTCCCTGGAGCTCCAGGGACCCTCTGGCCCGCTGGGCCTGAGCTCGCTGTCCCCAGAGCCTGGGCCTCTCCCAGGCCTCCTCCCCTCGTGTTCCCCTCAGCCCTTGTGCTGACTTTCAGGACGCCATGTGGGCCTCCCACACGCACTGCGGCTTGGTTCTACCCGCCCTGGTCTCTTCTCCAGCTGCAGCAGCCCCAGCCTCACCCAGTGACTCCGGCCGTGGTGTGTGTGAGCAGGACACAGGGACAGGGGGTGATGGCTCCCTGGCGGAGTGCGGAGCCGGCTCTCTCTCCTGCCCAGACCACTGGGTCACACCTGGTACTGCTTTCTCGTATGCTTCTGCATTGCCCTGCTGCCCACCCGGGGCCCCAGTGGCTGTCTCTGAGGGTCCGGTCTCCTCTCTCAAACGAGCCCGTGAGGCCCGGGGCCACCTCTCACGATTCTTGGGACTTCCATCTCTCTGGTAGAGCGTCTTGTGTGGAGTGGCGGCTCCATAAGCACTTGCTTGCAGATTGTTTGTTCTATTTATTGTGTCGCTTTCATGCAGGCCAGAGAAACTGGAATCGTCACAAAGCAAAGATCAGAAACAAGACCTGGAGATACAGACGCTGGGCCCACACCAAGACCTGGCCACCCCAGCACAGCCCAACCAGAGGAGGGGCTCCTGTCACACTTGACAGGTGGAGCAAAGGGCGTCTCAGAGTGTGGATGCCGTCACGGCCTGGAGCTGGCGAGCGGATTCTGCCGCGCTGTGTAACAGGAGGCTGCAGTCCACTTTGCAGGCCCTTAGTGAAGTGGAGCAGGCTTGCGTGGGCTGGAAGGCGGGGAGCCTCTGCCCACTGTGGCCTCCTGGCCTCACCCGTGGACAGCAGCACCAGCAGCCCCACAGCCTGGGACCAGCGTGCGAGTGACACAAGCTGGCCCTTCTCCGTGCCTCTTGTGTCTGGATCTATGCAACGGGACCCATACATCCTCCTTCCCAGGCTCCCCAGGACGAATTCTCAGAATAACCAGCCTGGCCCGCGTCCCCTGGGTGGGATCACTGTGAGGTTCAGAGCAAACGGCCACACCTGGATTAGGAGCTATGCCGCCCCGGCCGGGGAAGAGCACACACAGAGCAAGGACAGGCAAGCCGCCCCGGCGTCTCCGGGGCCCCCAAATGCAGATAATGATACTGTCTGCCTCTGGGGTGTCCACAGACGTGGCCAGTTAATGATGGCGGAGTGCTTTGAGGTAAACGAGCTGCTCAGAAGGGTGGCTCTGATGTTGGTAATGACGGGCCTCTGGCCGCCGGCTGCACAGACTGCAAGCACTGGCTCGGCCTTGTTTCAGGGCTGGTGTTTTTGAAGCTAACATAAAATGCTTCTAGAGTGATTAAACGATGTGTCAAAAGGATCTTCCTGCATTCATCCTGGGATCCTGGGTCTTTTGTTGTTGCTGTTGTTAGAAAAACTTAAAATTTGATCCTAGATCGAAACAGTCTCGAATTAATTCACGTGGATTCTTCTTTATCTGAGGCCCAAGAGACACCCAGAGGTCCCCTGTAACCTCAGACACCGTAAAACAGCACAGTCACTCGTTTTACTAAAATTACTTGGTCGGCTATAAACCACACCACAGCCACTCCCTTTTGCCCAGGGTAAAGAATTTCCCTTGACAGCCTGTAAAAGCCACGCACAAATGGGCCCAGGCTTGCCCTGGGAGGCCGTGCTCCGTGTTCTCTGCGGCAGCGCGGACAGATTTACGGTGACACCAAGGTGCGAATCCAGACTGCGCCCCATGAAGACGGGTCGTTAGAAGACCATTTCCACAGCAGATCTGCACCCTGCACACGGCTCTGCGGAGCTCAGCCTACTTCTTTAAACAAAGAGCAGCCCCTGCGCAAGGCGCCCCTGAGCTACAGATGATTCTCGCAGAGGACGCAGCCCTGATTAATGACGACCCGGGCGCCTCCTCCACTCTCCGGGGACCGCTGTCATCCCGGGCAGGCAGCGTCCCCTACAGCCATCCCCAGACCCAGTCCTCACGGGCCGAGATGCACGGGTTATTTAGAGGACGTTTGCTCGGGTCTTCCATCAACCACACACAAATGGAAATCTCATTATCAGGTCAGGGTCCCAGGCTCCTTGCTCACTTTCGCCATCTGGTGACGCTGAAGCGCTCCACCTGCTACAGCCAAAGGGAAAAGCGAAGACCATTTGACCTGAACTGATGGCCCTTTAGGAAGTCTCCCACTTCCCCTCACAACCTTGGTGTCGCCTTAGCCAACAGCGCCACCCCCTGTCTCGCCAGAAGCAACGCAACGCAACACAGCGCAGGTCCAGCCCAGAAAGCAGGACGAGCAGTGTCCCCGCTGGCCTCCCATGGGGTCAGCTGCATTTTCCCAGACATCTTTGACTAGATGTGTGTCTTCTGCCTTCACGGGGACCTCCATGTGCCCCTGCCACAAACAGCTCAGGTCTACAGCTCAAAGGCTCGTCTTGGCAGAACCGGAAGGGATTCTTAGCTGGAACCCGAGGGAGAGGGGCCAGGCAGGTGTGTCCCCAGCAGCTCGCTCACCCAAACTGGCAGAGCAGCGGAAAGAGTGAGCAGGTGGGGGAAACAAACAAGGTGGCCGCTTGCATTCTGTGAACCTGCACACAGGGAACCTTGAGCACGGAGCTCACAGGCCCACCCAGGAAGTGCTGGTGTTCACTGGTGCCTCAGGCCAGGAACCAGCCTTGGCATTCCCGAACCTCTGCACTTCGCTGACCGGGAAACCAAGTTGCCAGGAGTTACCTAACCTGCCACGATTAGGTGCATGGTGGAGCCAGCCTTCGTCTGCGACCCCAAACCCCATCTTTCTCCTCCCCGGCTGCACCAGGTTTCTGGATGGCCTTTGGGCTCGCTCTTGACGTGGGCAGCAGCTTCAGGGTGCCGGACACTCAGCAGGGCTTGCTGACGGACTCGCCTCCCCTGGGCTCCAGGCAACGCTGGCGGACGCTGGGAAGGGAAAGCGGAGGCCGTGCACAGCTCAGCAGCTCCACCTTGCCAGTGCCTCACGCTCGTCTCCACAAATGGCCCACCCCGCCCGCGTCTTCCTCATCTTCCAGCCCTCACTGTTCCTGCTTCTCCAAGCCTCAGCATCTCCAGTTCACCTTTTCCTGGTGCTGACGTGAGCAGGTGTCTGGAGAAGTTGATGGGGCCTCGCGGCTCTGTCCACTCTGCCGGGGAGACGTGAGGAGGCTGTGGATCAGGCAGCACCAAGGTGTGCTCACAATAGCCCTGCGTGCGCAGGAAGGAGACTCTCTGGATGACAACCTTTAGCTTGGCTGGGCTTTCCTTTCAGAATCAGTTGAGGACAGCAGACCCTGTGCTTGTGTCTCCACCTTACTCTTCTCTGTGTTACTGTCGCCCTCGCAGGACTGACAGACACCACCCGCGTCACCTGGCAGCAGGGCTGCACGCCCGCTTTGCTGGAAGGCTGGGAAGGCCTCATTTTGTCTGCACACTTGGCAGGCAGGCCCAGGGCTTGCCCGCGGCACTCAGCAAACAGCTGCTAGGATGAAATGAGCTTGGGAGGTCGGCGCTGTAGTGTAGTGGGTAAAGCTGCTGCCTGCAGTGCCAGCAACCCATATGGGCACCGGTTCGAGACCTGGCTGCTCTACTTCTGATCCAGCTCTCTGCTATGGCCTGGGAAAGCAGAAGATGGCCCAAGTCCTTGGGACCCTGCACCCACATGGGAGACCTGGAAGGAGCTCCTGGTTCTGGACAGGCGAAGCCGTGGCTGTTGTGGCCAATTGGGGAGTGAACCAGCAGAAGGAAGCTCGCTCGCTCGCTCTGTCTCTCCTTCTCTGTGTAACTATGACTTTCAAATAAATAAATAAATGGAAATGAGCTTGGATGTGGACCACAAACTGACTTCCCTTCTGCCAGTAGCCAGCAGGAAGCATGCTATGGGGCTCCAGGTGCTCCTAGACGTATGACCCCTGACCTCGCCTCTATGGCCTGAAACAAAAGAATGTTTGCACCTTTTCTGGAGCAATTCAGGAAATCATCATTTAACAACCAAGAAAACAGGTTCAGGTGGGAATTACCATTAGATGCTGAAAGGCTAATGGAGACGGATGCTCGTGTGGGCTCAGCCGTCAATCCCATCCTAGCGACACCGGAAGTGAAGAAATCGGCCTCAGACTCCCTACCGGATGGATGGAGCGCCACGTGACAATGCCAGGGGCGCATACACACCATGTGCTTCTTGCCGTGGTACACGGAGGACACGGCACTGTGCGTGTAGATGGGGTTTCCTGATGTGAACAGAAACATGTAGTGCCATGTATGTAGTGTACCTTTAAAAGTGTCAAACATAAGGGAACAAGTGAGTGAATCCCAATGATGGACACCAGGTAAACAAAACTTGACTCTAAAAATGTCCATGACACAGAGGGAAAGAAGCTAAAGCCAGGGAACTAACCATTCTAAGTAAAAAAGTCAGTGTAGTGACCAAAACAGTGAGACAGTGAGCTCTGTGAAGGAAGGGAAAGGTAGGGACATCACCCCACTGGGAAAATCCTCAACCCGGTATGAGGCAGTGGTATTCTACTGCCATCACCGTGCAGGCAAGTGTTCTGTCGTCATCCCGGTGTGTCCAGCCCCTGCCAGACCACCAGGCCCAGACCAGGCCCAGACCAGGCCCAGGTGGCTCTGCTCGTTTGCCGCTGCCCTAGCCAGGAGATGCATCTGTCAGTGCTTCCTTCTCCTGCCCCCGCACAAAGTGCAGGAGTGTTGGCGGGTGGCCCTACTGCCCAGCACTGTGGTGGACAGTGTCCCGGGGGGCTGTGGCTGGGCTGTGAAAGAACACCCCAAGACATGCACATGCTGACATGTGGATTTTGTGTCTACACTGGAGAAGAGGATGAACAATCCCCAACCGCACAAAGGAAGTCGGATCACATCAGCTGGGAGCACGCTGTTTTCACTTTTACCTGGAAATATGGTTTAAGGGGATGGGGTGGGGGTGGTTAGGCTTGAGCTGAAGAAGGGATGGACAGCACGTGTCCGACTGTCTATGGTCACATGGCACCCACCACCCCACAGGGCTCCCTAGAGCCGAAGTGCACGTCCCAGCTCCACCTGCCAAGGAGGTTCGAGGGCAGATAAGGGGCAGCCACGATTCACTGAGGCACCCGGAGCCCACAGGCCTCACCCTGCAGGACCACCCCACCCCAGGGCTTGCCCGCAAGGCCTCACGGCATCCACTTCATCCCCAGCTCCAGCGATGGGCCCTCATGGCCCAAGTCCATGCTTCTCGCCCCACGGCAGGACAGGGTGGACGTCTGGGTGCTGGCCACAGGGAAGCCAGGAATTCCTGGGCAGCAGTGAGTGAAGGGTGGCTCTGCCTTCCTCTGAGCGGCATCTTCCGGGGCGGCTCCGCCAAGGCCTGCTGCAGCCGTGTGATCAAGACAGCAGCCCACCCGAGCTCGACTCAACCCAGGAAGGGCAAATCCAACAACTGTGGGGAAAGACAGCCTGGGCCGATCATGTCCCCACTACCCACTGCACTCCTGCTTGCCAGCTCGCACTGGGACTCTCTGTTAGAGCCAACGGCACCCTAACTTACACTCACTTTCACAAGACTACTCCGCTTGCGGGTTCTTAGCTAGGTGTATTAACATTTGTTTCGTCTCACTGAAAGTCCAAATCTTCAACAAAGCTGTGTGTGTAAGACTGACAGCTTCATTCCACTTGTTCTTGTCCTGGCTGGTGTAGACCACCAGGTTCTCAGTGTACTGCAGGATGGATTTTAAGAACCTGTTGAAAAACATGAATGACATTTCTTTATCCATTCAAATACAAACGCTTTGGTGATTTAAATGTCTTCTTTTCATTCTTGGAATTATCCCTAAAGTCAATTCTGCTTATGTTTGTCTGAGGACTCAAAAAGAAAGCAAGTGCTCTCCTCTGACTCTGGTTTGTCTGCTCAGAGACTCACTGAAACCACTGCAGGGTCCCAGGAGGGTGAGTGCCTTTCTCCCAGGGCTGGGCCCGGCTCCTCGGGAGCTGCCCGCTGCTCTCCCTGCCGCACACACCCATCTGCCCTCTGCTCTCTGTCCTAAGAGGAGGCGCACCAGGCCTCAGCAGGCCCCGGGCAGATGCAGGCACCATGCTCTTGGGCTTCCAGCCTCCAACAATGAAAGGAACTTTTCTTTATAAATGACCCAGCTTCGGGTACCTGTTACAGCAACGGAAACAGACTAAGACAAATACTACAAAATGAGAATATGAGAACACAAATAAGGGAAGAGCAAGATGCTCAGATGTGAGTGCTCCTGGTCACCAGAGGAGTCCCAAAGGTTGTACAAAACCCAAGGACCTTCTGACACCTACTTCCCCAAACCGGCATGATTAAAAAAAAAAAAAGTTCATTTATTTATTCATTTGAAAGTCACAGCAACACGGAGAGAGAGGTCTTCCACCCACCAGTTCACTCGCCAAATGGCAGCAAGGGCTAGGGCTGGGCCAGGCCAAAGCCAGGAGACAAAAATTCCGTCCAGGTCTCCCACGTGGTAGCAGGGACCTCTGTATTTGGGCCATCTGCTGCTGCCTCCCTAGGCCATTAGTGGGCAGCTGGCTCAGAGGCACAGCCTCGGGGACTCTAACTGAAATTCTGATTGGATGCCAACATCCTGAGTGGCCACTTAGCCTGCTGTGCCACAGCTCCAGCCCCAGGTGTTTCTGTTTTTTTAAAGAATTATTTATTTTACATGGAAGGCACAGTTACAGGGATGGAGAGGGAGAGGGAAAGGCAGAGAGCGAGCAAGAGAGACCTTCCATCCACTGGTTCACTCCCCAAAAGGCCACACTTCAGAGCTGGGCCAGTCTGAAGCCAGGAGCCAGGAACTTCTTCTGGGTCTCCCACATTGGTGCAGGGGCCCAAGCACTTGGGCCCTCTTCCACTGCTTTCCCAGACACATCAGCAGAGAGCTGGATTGGAAGTGGAGCAGCCAGGACTCGAACTGGAACCCATATGAGATGCTGGCGCGGTAGGCGGTGGCTTAACCTGCTAGGTCCCAGCGTCGGCCCCATCCCCAGGTATTTTACATGATGTAACAATTCCAGAACAGCTCTGAGGGCTCACCTGACACTGAATAAACACAAACAGACCCAGTGGTATTGAGTAGCTCTGCCCTGCCTGGGAACAGTGAGCAGTCCCTGCACAGTGGAGGCCCAGCTCCGGTGAGCCCTGACAGCCACTGCTATACAAAGTTTCTCCTTGAAGATACTCATCCAAGTGGTAACAGAGGCTTACCTCTGACAGATGAGAATAAATGTCATTCTTATTTTCTCTGGGTTCTCCTCAAGGTTTCCCAAGAAATTGAAATGTTTTTCCAATTTTGTACCTTGAAAATGTTCATATCCAAAGGGAAGTTAAAAGAATAAAAACAATGGGGCTGGCATTGTGACATAAGGGTAAAGCCACTGCCTGCAACGCTGGCATCCCATATGGTACCAGTTCAAGATATGGCTGCTCCACTTCCTGTACAGCTCTCTGTTAACATGCCTGGGAAAGCAGTAGAAGACGGCCCAAGTGCCTGGGCCCCTGCACCCACATGGAGACCTGGAGGAGGCGCCTGACTCCTGGCTTCAGCCTGGCCCAGCCCTGGGCATTGCAGCCATCTGGGAAGTGAACTAGCAGATGAAAGATACTTTCTGTCTTTCTCTCTCTTACTCTTACTTTCAAATAAATAAATAAATCCTAAAAAAAAAAAAAAATAATAATAAAACAATCCAAGTCCACAGACCCTTTGTCCGTTTGTCCAACACATAGTTCTCAATGGGGCAATATGGCCCCCAGGGACAGCTGGGAGAGCCACTGGAGTCCAGTGGGTGGAGGTGGGGAGGCCACTCAGCTTTCCACTGGGAACAAGACAGCATCGCCCCTCAGAATGATCCTATGCAGATGTCCCAGTGCTCAGGGTGAGAACCCTGACCCACAGATGCCGACCTCTAACACTGTACACATGTGACTCACTCACAGTGGGGGTCTATGCAGATGTCCCAGTGCTCAGGGTGAGGACCCTGACCCAGAGATGCCGACCTCTAGCACTGTACACGTGTGACTCACTCACAGTGGGGGTCTATGCAGACGTCCTCGTGCTCAGGGTGAAAACCCTGACCCAGAGATGCCGACCTCTAACACTGTACACGTGTGACTCACTCACAGTGGGGGTCTATGCAGATGTCCCAGTGCTCAGGGTGCTGACCCAGAGATGCCGACCTCTAGCACTGTACACGTGTGACTCACTCACAGTGGGGGTCTATGCAGATGTCCCAGTGCTCAGGGTGAGAACCCTGACCCAGAGATGCCGACCTCTAACACTGTACACGTGTGACTCACTCACAGTGGGGGTCTATGCAGATGTCCCAGTGCTCAGGGTGAGGACCCTGACCCACAGATGCCGACCTCTAACACTGTACACGTGTGACTCACTCACAGTGGGGGTCTATGCAGATGTCCTAGCGCTCAGGGTGAGAACCCTGACCCACAGATGCCGACCTCTAACACTGTACACGTGTGACTCACTCACAGTGGGGGTCTATGCAGATGTCCCAGTGCTCAGGGTGAAAACCCTGACCCAGAGATGCCGACCTCTAACACTGTACACGTGTGGCTCACTCACAGTGGGGGTCTATGCAGATGTCCCAGTGCTCAGGGTGAGGACCCTGACCCAGAGATGCCGACCTCTAACACTGTACACGTGTGACTCACTCACAGTGGGGGTCTACGCAGATGTCCCAGTGCTCAGGGTGAGGACCCTGACCCAGAGATGCCGACCTCTAGCACTGTACACGTGTGACTCACTCACAGTGGGGGGTCTATGCAGATGTCCCAGTGCTCAGGGTGAGGACCCTGACCCAGAGATGCCGACCTCTAGCACTGTACACGTGTGACTCACTCTCAGTGGGGGTCTATGCAGATGTCCCAGTGCTCAGGGTGCTGACCCAGAGATGCCGACCTCTAACACTGTACACGTGTGACTCACTCACAGTGGGGGGTCTATGCAGATGTCCCAGTGCTCAGGGTGAGGACCCTGACCCAGAGATGCCGACCTCTAGCACTGTACACGTGTGACTCACTCACAGTGGGGGTCTATGCAGATGTCCCAGTGCTCAGGGTGAGGACCCTGACCCAGAGATGCCGACCTCTAGCACTGCACACGTGTGACTCTCTCTCAGAAGGATCCTGTGCTTCTTTCCATAAAATGCCACATCTTAAACCTGTGTCCAGCTTCCTGCCACTCACAAAGCGTCAATTTAAAGTCAGTCTCACCACACAAGCCACAGCCCTCTCTGCAGTGGGTCACCCAAGTGTTATGTAACTTTCAGGTCCCTAGGGCCTGGAGGGTCACAAAGGGTGGGCTTCCCACAGGTGAAAGCACTGGCTACACAACAAGTCTGGTCTCAGCCATCTGGACATGGCAGAGAAGGCCCTGTGGCCCCGCCTCCGGATGCTCTGCAGAGATGCCAGGTGACAGCACCCTCAGCTCCCCTCCAGCAACGGTTCCCACAGACCTCTGCCCTCCCCCCCCACCACCGGCGCGGGTCACCACTGTTCCCACAGACCTCCGCCCTCCCCCCCCTCCCCGGCCGCGGGTCACCACTGTTACCGCAGACCTCCGCCCTCCCCCCTACCCTGGCCGCGGGTCCCCACTGTTCCCGCAGACTCAGGATCCACTTGTAGGCGCGCTCAGTTTTCAGAACGTATCTGCACAGGTGTCAGTCTCACATGTTCACAAACTTATAAGCACCCAAAGTCACAAAGATTAGCTAAGGGCCTGTCAGAATCTATGAAGGTTAATAAAATAATTCCCAAGAAAAATAACTAATAGAAATTAAAATAATGTAAAATAACAAAACATGGCTTATTTTGCACATGACACACGTACCTGAGGTAGTGCTGATATTCAGAAGTATCTTTTCCAAGAACCACATGGATGTTAGCCAATTCCAGCGCAATGAGCAGCAAAATCAGGCAGAGCACAGGAGACAGAAGCCTGATACTAAGACAAATGAGTGCACATCAGCACGTGGCACCTTCCCCAGGAAAGGCACGTCCAGCCCAACCACTGCCTCCTCCTAGCACTCTGAGGTCCAAACCTCGCTGGCAGTCCCTGACTGCCCTGGGCCTGCGGCAGGCCAGGGAGCTGAGGCCAGCCCTGTGCCCCTGGCCACGCCCTGTACCCCCTCACTCTTCACCCCTCGCCCCTGCCTCCCGCCAGGCAGCGTGCTCTCAGAGGACACAGGGACAGCTGGGTCTGCACGTGGCCCCTTCCACCAGTTCTCTGCCCTCTGCTGTCTGACAGCCTCTTTCCCACAACCTCAGGCTCAGCAAAGGATGCTCACTTTTGGCTTCAAGGGAAAACAAAAGCTTAAGTATCAGAATGTGCTCAGTGTCATCAGACTCAAACTCAAACCAAACCACAGCCTCATCTTTCCCGTGAAACGGGTGGAGACATTTTAAAATTGTTCCAAGACGGATTAATATTTCAGAAACATATGTTTTCCACTTTCACAAGGAAAATTTTCTCATAAGCTGCCATTAGGAACATAAATGAACATCATCTTTTGGGAAGGCAATGCAGCAAGACCCATTAAATCCCTGAGAAGTAAGGACACTGGGACAGTGCTGTGGCACAGCGGGTTAAGCCACAGCTTGAGACACCAGCAATCCATACCAGGAACGCAGGCTCAAGTACCGGTGCTCCACATCAGATCCAGCTTCCTGCTAATGTGCCTGGGAAGGCAGAAGATGATGGCCCAAGTGCCTGAACCTCTGCCACCCAGGTAGGAGACCCAGATGGATTTCTTAGCTCCTGGCTTCAGTCTGGCCCAGTCCTGGCCATTGCCGCCATTTGGAGAGTGAACCCAGTAGAAGGAAGATCTCTGCTGCTCTTTCAAATAAATAAAGCTTTAAAATGCAGGTACACACACTAATCAACTCCAAATATTAGAGATTTGTGCCAATGGTCTTTTCTTAATATAGCACATTCTGGGGCCAGTACTATAGCGTAGCAGGTAAAGCCACTGCCTGCAGTGCTGACATCCCATATGGGCACTGGTTCAAGTCCCAGCTGCTCCACTTCCAACCCAGCTCTCTGCTATGGCCTAGGAGAGCGGTAGAAGATGACTCAAGTCTTTGGGCCCCCACATCCATATGGGAGACCCAGAAGAAGCTCCAGGCTCCTGGCTTCAGATCAACCCAGATCCAGCCATTGTGGCCATTTGGGGGAATGAACCAGCAAACGGAAGATCTCTCTCTCATTCTCTCTCTCTCTCTCTCTCTCTCTCTCTCTCTCTCTGCCTCTCTGTAACTCTCTGCCTTTCAAAACAAATCTTAAAAAAAATTAGCACATTCGGAAATATACCCTGCAAGTGGAGACAAATTCAAGTTAATCTTAATCAGAGCAGTAGAACATACATGCCCATACACCAAAACAGCAGACTTTTTTTTTTTATTTTTAAAACAAATCTTTTTAAGATTTAGTTTTATTTATTTTAAAGGCAGATTTATAGAGGGAGGAGAGAGAGAAAGAGACAGATCTTCCAAACATTGGTTCACTCTCCAAATGGCCACAATGGCCAGCCAGGGTTGTGCCAGGCTGAAGCCAGGAGCCTGGAGCTTCTTCCAGGTATCCCACGTGGGTGCAGGGGACCAAGCACTTGGGCCATCTTCTTCTTTCCCAGGTGCATTAGCAGGGAGCTGAATCAAAAGTGGGACAGCCAGGACTCGAACCAATGCCCACATGGGATGTGGGTACTGTAGGCAGTGGCTATCCCATCACACCGCAATGCCGGCCCCTGGCAGATTTTATTTTTAAAGTAGCATGTCCACAGCTGTCTCTGAAAGCACGTGTCTCCTGAGAGTCAGGCCAGACCTACACCCCAAGGTACGAGCCTACCCAACAGTGCTTCAGCAAAAGGCAGGGCCACACCTGCTCGCCATGCGCAAGTAGTTCTGCCGCTGGCGGGACCGCAGCCTCCTCTCCAGCCACTGCCTGTGCCTCAGCTCCGCGGAGGCAATCACCTGGCCAGACACGCGCTGGCACTGGGAGCAGATGCTTCGCAGCACAACGAGCACCTCGAGGACAATCCTGGGGCAGAACAGCGTGGGAACACGCATCCGGCAGAGTCCACTGAGCAGCCGGTGCCACCTGCAAACCAAGCACAGCTTTCGGGGACACGGCCTGCCACGAACACTGCGCACACCACCCACACTGCAGCCACACAACCGTGAACACTGTGCATCTGTAACTCATCGGACACATCACACCTTGTGCAGGGACTGTCACAGCTCATCCAGTCATTCCTCCCACAGCAGTAACAGTGGGAACTCCACTGCAGCTACCAAGCTTACAAAGGTGGAAACGGAACACAGCTAAGCTAACTCCCCTGACTTGTTTAGTGTATGTTTCGTCAACTCAGAGCAGGCCCTAGCACTTACTTCTCAGTGGCAGAATACTGCGAGTTACCACGCACACAATGCTCGGGCGCATGCTGGTACAGCTCCTCCAGAATCTGTGTAATCAAAGAGTTGCAGGCACTTGCTTCAGCATCACCTTCTAATCTGAAAGACAGAACACATTTAAGAATACATGACAGGCCGGCACCGCGGCTCACTGGGCTAATCCTGTGCCTGTGGCACTGGCACCCCGGGTTCTAGTCCCAGCCGGGGCGCCAGATTCTGTCCCGGTTGCCCCTCTTCCAGCCCAGCTCTCTGCTGTGGCCTGGGAAGGCAGTGGAGGATGGCCCAAGTGCTTGGGCCCTGCACCCACATGGGAGACCAGGAGAAGCACCTGGCTCCTGGCTTCGGATCAGTGCAACGTGCCAGCCGTGGTGGCCATTTGGGGGGTTAACCAATGGAAAAGGAAGACCTTTCTCTCTCTCACTGTCTAACTCTGCCTGTCAAAAAAAAAAAAAAAAGAATACATGACAATTGTTAAAATGCACACATTGGCCACTATGCAAAACACTGTTTACTTTAATGGTTCACTGAGCTGAAACTTGGTTTCCCCAAATATAAAATGACACAAGCCACAATCAGCAGTATAAATAACGATGCAGTCTGCCAATGCGCCACACAGATAGAGATGACCTGGGAGTCACCAAGGATCGTGCCTACTCAACAAACAGGTCAGCTATATTCCATGATCCTAAATTTCTACCTTGATCCCGCTTTCCCCTAACCTGCAGGACCCCATTCTCCTCATACACAGAACAGTCTCAGTGACGCCACTGTGTCTCCACAAAACCTACATGCCCAGTGCTATCTGCACAAGGGCCCCGCCCTGATGGCTGTCACACCCAGGGCTGCCTGCACAGCCCACAGGACCCAGCACTGTCTCCACCTCCTACCTGCACAGCCCACGGGACCCAGCGCTGTCTCCACCTCGCACCTGCAGAGCCCAAGGGACCCAGCGCTGCCTCCACCTCCTCCTGCACAGCCCACGGGACCCAGTGATCCTCTCTCCTACTCCTCCAGCGGCCTTGTGGGTAAGGAAACACTTCCATTTTTAAATCTGGAGAGGGAGAGAGACAGAAAATACAGGGACAGACAGAATTCCTATCTACTAGTTTATTCCCCAAATGCCCACAAGAGGTGGGGCTATGTCAGCCCAAAGCCAGGAGCCAGGAACTCAATCTGGGTCTCTCATGTGGGTGTCAGGGACTCCATTACTTAAGTCATCACCTGCTGCCTCCTAGGGCACGCATTAGTGGGGAGCTAGAGCTGGGAGCTGAGCTGGGACTCCAACCCAGGCCCTCTGACTTGGGATATACACAGCCCAGCCACTAAGCCAAACACTTGCCTCAGGAAACACTTTTGAAGGTGAGTGTAACTGACAACCCCCGGTCTGCCTGCGCCAGGTGACAGCCCCTGACTGCTCTCAGAGGCTCTAATGCTAGGGGCCCTGGATGACACCCACCTGACTGCTTCCCAGGTGCTTTCCTCGGGCAAAGGCAGCAGAGGCCACATCCTGATCTTCTCCTCACAGCTCAGCACCTGGGAGGAGACATCTACTCACTTGTAACGTTTTTGTAATAACATCCTAGGAAGTGTGTGTGCAGGATGTTACAGATGCTAACTCGGTCTCTAGAAAAACAATGTTTGTAAACTGTTACAGTCCTGTACCATCTTAGAACCTGATGGTGGTCTCAGGTGTCCAACATACTCCATGAGCAACAGCTGCTGCCACCACGAGGGGCAGTGGGTGGTTAACGTCTAGGGCTGCCAATGCCGCTGCCAATTCTTCCGACCTGGAGATGGGCCTCCCCTGGTGTCCAGGGCCCCGGGCCTGGCTGAAGCTGCCATCATCCAGGGACATCTGTAGAACAAAGCAGCACTGGTGCCCACAAGGCCTCCAGCCAGCGTCCAGCATTCTCTGTTGGGTCACCCGCACAGCAGAGCTGTGAGGGCTGCAGCTCCATGACAGGTTCCTTGTCAGAGCCGACCCGAAGGTGAGCTGAACACGGGCTGCCGACACCACTGAGCTGGGTGATCAGTCACACGGCAGTAGCAAGTGGGACAGCTGATAGGAAAGGGACGCATGATGGACGCAGGGCAGTGGGGAAGGGGAGGCCTCTCTGGGACAGGGAAAGGACAGTCAGGAGCACAAGGAAGCCCGGGAGCGTCGGCAGCTCAGGCCGAGGGAAAAGCCTGCCTTCAGCGAGCTTCCTTCACGTTCACACTCCTCACTGCCGTCTCTAATGCTGGTCCTGGCACTCCCAGCTTCGGGTGACTTCCTGGGAGTAAAGTAGCTGCAGCGCAGTCACCATACCAGAACAGCCAGGTTCACTGGCTCAACAGAACCACCTGACCCTAGGACTTGAGGAATCCTTCCCGCAAACGGCCGTGGATGCTGATGCCTTGGGAGCGCTCTCCCTGGCGGTACTTTCCTAAGACACCACTGGTCAGGCCATGGTCCTCTCCAGGCTCCATTCCACTAAGCTGCCTTTGAGATCACCCCCAGCCACCTGCGCTGACCTCACAGCTTCCTTGGAGAGGGCATCTCACTGAGGGGCGTCCACATTCCAACCCCCGAGTCCTTGGTTCCTGGGGACGGCCCCCTCCTGCCCCCACACTGTGCCTCCTACCTCGCCCGTAGAATAGAGCAGCACCTCAGACAGTTTCCAAACTGGAGCCTCCTGGCTGCCTGTGGGAGTTTCTAAGTCGGTTTAACTGGTTTTCTATAGAAAAAGGAAAGGCCAAGGCCATCCCTCACCACTGACAGTCTGCTACTGCCCTGGCTCAGTGAGTAGGACGCTAACAGCCTCCATGGCACTACATCAGACCCTTTCCAGCACTCATCCACTTGCCAAAAACACCCGGCCATCACTGTCAACTGTCAGACACAGGAGCTGAGCCACAGAGGCCCGGAGACTCTGAGCAGCCTGGCCAGGGTCACACAGCTGGTGGTGCACGGGCTACACTCTGCTTGATGGGGCACCCCCAACCTTCTAACACCAGACTCACACAAACCCCTCTCCCAAGCATTCGATCTTCAGCATACCTGCTTCTTAAGCTGGGAAATCGGATGGCAGTGAGAACTATAGCCTTCTGCAAGACTAATCAATGACTTTATTGATGCTTTTTCCTATTAGAAAAGAGTAGACATTAGTTACTACAATTTCTAATTAGGCTTTTAGTTCTATTTTATTGAATGGCAGGTCACTTAGAGTACACAGTTCTTACTATCCTCTCTCAAGTAATTCTATTCACCTATAACAAAACAATACTTTTCATAAAAATGGACTTGATACGGGAGTCAAATAGCCCAATGACAGCCCCCAAAATGATTTTATATGAAGCTGATTAACAATAATTTACAAAGGCCTCAACCACCCTTCGTCCACAATGCAACAAAATTACAGACACATAAGGAAGAGATTCCAAACTGAAAAATCTAAGACTTGCCTAAAAAACTAAGAAGTGAGCTGATGTAACTGGATAATCCCAGTCCACAATTGAAACCTACTAGAAACAAAAAGAAAAGTCAGTGGACTGACAGTTGGCAAACCTAACAAGCAGGAACCAGAAATCTCAGTAGCACAAAACAACCAAAAGAGCCAGAAGACAACTACAGAGGAGACGTGCTAGCTCACACACACCCACCTATACATCCACCCTCAGAGCGCTCGACAGTGCCCTCAGGGGTGCCAGCCCAGCAGCGCAGACAGAACCACGCCCATACAGGTGAGGCACCTGTCCCATGAGGAGACAGCTGGCCTACGGCCACCAAGCACAACTCCTTCTGTCCTGAGACTCGAAATCTGTTCTTGCCGAGTGGTGGGAAGCAGGGTAGGGGATGGCGGACCTCAAGCAGAGAACTGAAGAGTTTGTGAGAGGATCCTGCAGGCTGCTATGCTGAGAACAGAAAGAATCGCAGGAGAGATGCTGGTCAGAGCCAGGACATTCCAGGGAAAGGCAATGACAGGCAGGTGGGGGAGGGGGAGGCAGAGAATTGAATAAGGAATGTAAAAAGGGGCCCAGGGACGGACGACTCACTTAAGTGAGGAGGCTGGGACAGGACCAGCCATCTGCAGGAGGGAGGAGTCACTCAGGAGGTGGGGCTGGGGCATGAGGGGCACTCGGAACGGGCTGGGGCACAGGGGGTACCTGCAGGAGGGAAGAATCACTCAGGAGAGGGGGCTGGGGCATGAGGATACAAGAGCAGATGTTAGTTGAAGACATTATTTTTCCAAGTAATTCTCAATAGTGTAAAAATGCTATTATTTCTCCATTAATCCATAGGAGCACAGTCCTTTTTGTCTGTTTGGTTTTGGGTGAGCTACGGGATGTGTGGTCTGTGTTTAACTACAATAATGTTCACATAGAATAGTAAGAATTAAAGAACAATGGGTTGGGTGTCCGGTTCAGCTTAAATAAAACATAGTTTAGGACACATAAATCCTATACTGGACTGCCTCCCTCTCCCGTCTCCCACCTCCCCCTCCCTCTCCTTCCTCCCTCTTCCTCCCTCTCCCTCCTCCTCTTCCCTCTCCCTCCTCCTCTTCCCTCTCCCTCCTCCCTCCCCGTCCTCCTCCTCCCTCTCCCCCTCCTCTCCCGCCTCCCTCCTCCCTCCCCCTCCCTCTCCCCCTCCTCTCTCCCTCCTCCCTCTCCCTGCTCCCTCTCCCCCTCCTCTCCCACCTCCCTCCTCCCTCCCCCTCCCTCTCCCCCTCCTCTCTCCCTCCTCCCTCTCCCTACTCCCTCTCCCTCCTTCTCCCTCTCCCTACTCCCTCTCCCTCCTCCTCCCTCCTCCTCCTCCCCCTCTCCCTGCTCCCTCTCCCTCCTCTTCCCTCATTCCTCCCCCCTCCTCCTCCCTCCCTCTACTGCCTACTCCAGCCCCCTCTATTGTGGACCCTGGACGGCAGCAGTGCTGGCTCAAGATGTCGGGTCCCTGTCACTGATGTGGGAGACCCAGCTTATCTCCTTGTTCTGGCCTTTGGCCTTTGCAGAGTGAGCCAGAAGATGGGAGATGTCTCTGACTTTCAAATAAAATAGGTAAACAAAGAATTAGAGAGCAAGCAGGATTCTGGAGAGCAAGCTTCCAGAAGCTTCAGTGAAGAGCTCAGGCCCCAGGCCAGCCGTGTCTACGAGCACCGGGCACAGAGGCTGCCTGCCTCTCCACTGGAAGCCCACCACTCGCTGGCGAAGTGGATTCATCTCCCACAACGAGATAAATTCCAGCTGGTCAAAAGATATAAATGAAAGAAAAAAACAAACAGAAAAAGTACTAGGAAGAAAATATATTTATAATTGTGGAAAGCAAAGAAATGTTTAAGAATGACTCCAAATAAAGAAGCCAAAAACACAAAGAATCAAAGCGACATGGACCATACACTGAAAACGCCAGATAAGGGTAACAGACCAAAGGGAAAACAAATCAAACCAAACAGAGCCAGGCAGTACACGAAAGAACAACAACTATCTACCCAACACACGAGAGCAACCACTAGAAAAACAAGGTTGTGGGGCACGCATTTGGCCTCAGGGTCCAGGTGCTCATGTCCCATATAAGAGCACCTGGGTTGAACACCAAGCTCCAGGCTCCCGGCTCCTGCTCACGTGTACCCTAGGAGGCTCTGGTAATGGCTCAAGTCTGCCACTTGGGACCCTGATTGTGTTCCCTGCTCCTGGCTTCGGCTTGGCCCATCCCCGTCATTACAGGCATTTGGAGACCAAAGCAGCAAATAGGAACGAACTCTCTCTGCCTCCCAAACAAATAAAAACAAATTAATGACACAACAAAACAAACCAAGACCTTATTGATATCTTGTGCCTTAGAACTTGACTTTCACAAATTTGCTTACACAAGTTCCCAAATGAACAAAGATGTCCACTTCAGCACCACAACTGGGAATTTTCCATACCAGGAAAAACTACTTCTCTCCATCAGTGGAGGATAAATAAGACACTGTGGAAAGGAGCACCAAACAGCCATAAAAAGAGTGAGGCGGAACAAAGACACCAACAACACAGTGTTAGGTAAAACACTAGTGAAACCACTTCGGTGTATGTGGGAAAGACGTCCAGTTACTGGCAGTACTTGTTTCTGGGAGATGGGTACCAGAGGATTCCATTTTTTACACTTACTTTTCTATACTTTCTGAACTTTTAAACAATTTGTTAAGATGACTATCCTAAGTATAATGTGAACAAAATATTAAAATATCCATAGCAAACATTCCAGACCATGTGCTCTGCAATAACAAAGGGTTGGCTTACTGACAGATGCAAATGCCACTTCCCCAGTTTAAGAGACATCTGTGGCTGGCGCCATGGCTTAACAGGCTAATCCTCCGCCTTGTGGCGCCGGCACACCGGGTTCTAGTCCCGGTTGGGGCGCTGGATTCTATCCCGGTTGCCCCTCTTCCAGGCCAGCTCTCTGCTATGGCCCGGGAAGGCAGTGGAGGATGGCTCAAGTCCTTGGGCCCTGCACCCGCATGGGAGACCAGGAGAAACACCTGGCTCCTGGCTTCGGATCAGCGAGATGCGCCGGCCACAGCGGCCATTGGAGGGTGAACCAACGGCAAAAAGGAAGACCTTTCTCTCTGTCTCTCTCTCTCTCTCTCTCCACTCTGCCTGTCAAAAAAAAAAAAAAAAAGAGAGAGAGAGACATCTGTATGGGCTGGTGCTGTGGCACAGTGGGTTAACACCCTGGCCTGAAGCGTTGGCATCCCACATGGGCGCTGGTTCGAGATCTGGCTGCTCCACTTCCGATCCAGCTCTCTGCTATGGCCTGGGAAAGCAGTAGAGGATGGCCCAATTCCTTGGGCCCCTGCACCCACGTGGGAGACCCAGAAGAAGCTCCTGGCTCCTGGCTTCGGATCGGCACAGCTGCGGCCGTTGCGGCCAATTGGGGAGTGAACCATCAGATGGAAGACACCCCCCCCCCCCCCGCCTCTCCTCTCTCTGTGTAACTCTGACTTGTAAATAAATAAATAAATCTTAAAGAAAAAAGAAGAGAGAGAGAGAGACAGCTATAGACATTTCCTAATATTTGGTCAATGATGTTTTATAATTTGTTCTTTGGTTTTCAACGTCATGTTACACACAAATGTGATTTCAAGAAATGAGACTCTGCATGAGTCCAGACTGGTCCAAACAGCACTGACGGACGTGTCACAGAGAACGCATGTACACATGCAGTCAAGTCCCCGGTGAGTGCCCCCTGACCTGATGGGGAACATGTCACTCAGAGTTAAAACAAAAGATTAACAGTAATTAGATTTGAAAAATAAACTATATTCTTTCATTGCTGAATGGCAAGGATTCTAACTGATCATTTTTGTTCTCACACATTACCTTATAAACTGCTGATAGCTCTTCATCAACAAACCTCAGTAAAAGGACAACAGAAAATCCAAGCAACTGATTGGTCACTTCTTTTGGAAATTCAGGTAAGCTGATCTCCCCATGGCTTAAGTGATCTCTTATCCGGGGACCCTCCTGATGGTTCAGGAAATCCCAGAGAAATTCCTTTCATGAAATAAACAGAAAATGTTTTGTTAGTAACCCAGGAAGAAGAGAGAGTGAGTGCCACAGCCCACACAGGGCCAGGCCTGACACAGCCTGGCTCAGAGAGTGGACCCAGAGATGGAGCGCACTGGCCACATGAGCACGGCGCCCTGCTGGAGGTCCTGCTCTCAGCACCTGGGACACTCTGAGGACACCACTAAGGGAGGCAGACCTGCGAGGATGGTGCCGATGCTCAGTTAAACTCCTCCTTCTGCCCTTACCCTCCTCTAAGGAAAACGGAGGGAATCCCAGCTCCTGCTTGTGCAAGCACAGCCCTTGGACTCGTGCCTCCTCATGCTCTCCTCACGTGCTCTTCCAGAATCCCTCTTTTCTATCTTGGAAGTCCAGAACTAAGTGGCCTCTTCCATCAACAGCCTACACTCAAGACCTCTCCCTCAGGTTATATGGAAGAGGTCAGAAAACCTTGGACCTAGAAATCTACCCACAGACAAAAAACGTAAGATGAAAAAGAGTATTAGGCAAGAGACAACAAAGTATGTTAGCTATGAGATGGCAAAGAACACTAGATAAGAGGTAGAAAAGCATATAAGACAAGAGAAAACAAACAATGTTCGATACGCTGGGTCAATCATATTGGCTGATGGCAGAAGTGCATGCCCAAAGGGCACGAGGTGTCATGCCAGCATCAGCACAGAGGGAGTGCCTCAGTCCGCCAGTTCTCGGGATATAAACATACAAACACCCACTTACAGTCACAAAACACAGAAGACAGACAGCGAAAATGGCCCCGCACGGTAATTCTTTTCATCCAACGTGGCCTCATCAGTCACATTTGACCCTAGCACTTTCCACAGCATAAATACACAGGGCCAACGAGTTCAAACACTGCTTGGGAACAGGGAGGCCTAGGAGAAGACACTGATCCACCTGCATCAAGCACAGGACCTACGCTGGAGCCATGGCTCTACTGACAGGTGCCAGGGCTGAGACAGCCCAGCAATGGCTCCAGCACCCAGTTCCTGAGCACAACACAAGCCAGAACTAATCCCACTTCAGGGACATTCTCATCACATCCAAAAATGCAAGAATAATCGTGAAATATACACAATACCTTACCATAGCAGGTTCTCCAAGGAAAAGAGGAAGTTGATTGATTTTGCCATCATTCAAGTGTTTTGCCAACATCTAAAACACCAAAAATAAACACAATTGTGAAACGCAGACACATCACAGACTCACCCTAACACACATGCACAGATACACAAGCACACACCAAACACACATACAAACATACACAGACACAAACAAACATATTTTTAAGGTCATTACACTGGTTAAAATAAGTTTTTCTTTTTTTTCTGACAGGCAGAGTGGACAATGAGAGAGAGACAGAGAGAAAGGTCTTCCTTTTCCATTGGTTCACCCTCCAATGGCCGCCACGGCCAGCACGCTGCACTGATCCGAAGCCAGGAGCCAGGTGCTTCTCCTGGTCTCCCATGCAGGTGCAGGGCCTAAGGACTTGGGCCATCCTCCACTGCACTCCCAGGCCATAGCAGAGAGCTGACCTGGAAGAGGGGCAATCAGGACAGAATCTGGTGCCCCAACCAGGACTAGAACCCGTGTGCTGGCGCCACAGGTGGAGGATTAGCTTATTGAGCTGTGGCACTGGCCTAAAATAAATTTTTCTAAACAGTGGTTGCTACATTTTGGGGACACTCCTTCATTCATTTAATTTACTTGGAACCAATATAACATGTTATACTAAAGGTACTACTCTTCAACTGAAAGTTCTCTAAGGATGTGTGTACACAGCAAGCTACTGGAACCCAACCACCCTGACTCAGTCCTACAGATCTACCCTAAACAGACTAGGCTACTCTGATTCAATCGTCACATTCCCAAATGTGTTGTGATTAGAGAACCAATTGTCTACCAATGGAATGAACTCTGCAGGCAAGCAGGCGCATTATTAATCCACCACACTTAGGAACCTAACAGTTGTCTTAAAGGCAAGATGATCCAAATGCTCAAGTCTCTACACAGCCTCTCTCTCAGTCCCTCCTGCAGCCTGTCTGTCACCCTTCATGCAAAGCACCACCTTCTAGAACCACCCACAAGAGCATTCATCCTCCATGGGTGACAGGAGATTTCTCCAACTGTAATGATCACCTTCACAGTCACCCTTCCCCACTGTGCAGACACATTCTACAGTGGACAACAGAAGGTAACAGTACCTAGCAGGAGGTAACAGTATATAACAGTACATAACAGGAGGTAACAGCACCTGACAGTTGAGTTACATTCCATACCCAAGAAAGACAAATGCTAATCCTGACTCTACGATGAATACCTCTAACTAACGACAGCCAGTGACATTGGCACCTCCAGGCATTTCCAGCTCGGAGCTTCCTGTCACTCCAGAAAGTAGATTAGTAACATTGGGTCTTTAAAAACATATAAACATTTAAAACTATATTTAAATCTACTCTCTCCTTTTTTAATATATTACTCCAAACATTTCTCTATATGCATATGACTTATGGTTTGTCTTTAATTTTGTGTTTCAATTAGTACTGAAGTTGGAGACCTGTGTATGGTTCAGGTCAACAACTGGGGGCAGGCATTATGGCACAGTGGGTTGAACCACAGCATGAGAGTCAGCATCCCATACGGTCACAGGTTTGAGTCCTGGCTGTTCCACTCCTGGTTCAGCTCCCTGCTAACACACCGAGGAAAGCAGTAGAAGACCAGTCAAGTCCTTGGACCCTGCACCCATGGGAGACCTGGATGGAGTTTCAGGCTCCTGTCAAAGCCTGGACAATGTGGCCATTTGGGGAGCAACCCAGTAGTTGAAGCGCTAACTCTCTGCCTTTCAAATAAATAAATAAAAGAAGACAATGTTTGGATGGTTTCAAGTTACCTTGTAAGTATACTTACATCATCAAAGGTGGTATAAAAAGCTGTTGACTTCAAAAAAGGAAAGAAATGAAAAGAAACGATTAAAGCAAAATAAAAGTAGAGTAACATTATTCAAAACAGGAAAAATTTCTGGGACATGGCCCCAAATCTAAAACTTTCTTATGAAAATGAACATTAACTACCCATAATTGTGGAAGAGTCATAAAATAAACATGCTGTAAAAGACACAAAAATACAGTGAACCTAGTACCCGAGCTGTGTTACATGCTGCCCCTACACTCTTGTCGCTGTTAGTGGTGAAATTCACAGCTGCAGACCTCTCTTTACACATCGCTACTCACACCCAGAGCGTTTCTCCTGATGACTGGCGCTTAGGCACAAGCGAGCACACTTTAACACACTCTCCAACAAAGAGCCCCTGTTTTAGCTGCTACCTGATGTAACTGGCACAGAGCCTGTGGGCACAGGCCGCAGCTGCGGCCACTCTCTCCTAGTCCCACTCCAGCTTTACATCTCTACAAGGAAACCCCAGGCAGCTTCTTTAGCTCCACAAACACAGGTTTTCCCTGGAAAACTTTCAACCAAATACAGCTTGATTATCCCTTTATCCAAGACCTTGGGTCCAGAAGTGCTTACAATATTTAATTCTTGGGATTTTAGACTATTTGTACTTATGTAAGCTACCTTGGGGAGGGGAGCCAAGTCTACTTATGTTTCATACACACCCTACACAGAGCCTGAAGGTGGCATTACATGCAAAGTTCAGCAGACCTGTGTCTTGAGGCGACCCAGCAGGTGTGAACCTCCCATCTGTGGCACCAGAGCTGCACTCGAGTCGCAGATCTGTGAGAGGCTCAGGTCTCAGATCAGAGATGCTCAACCCATGTTACTAAACGCTCTCCCACACAGTGTTCTGGACATGACCCTAAAACCTCTATCTTGAGCCCTCAAGCACTGCTGGCCCTGGGACATTTCCTGAGCTCTCTTCTAAACATTCAATTGTCTTCTAAATATCCCCACTACTTTTTTCAAAATGCTGAATTTTTTCATAAATTACATGTATATGAATTCTATCTAGTTTTATGGAATCAGGAGAAATGTATTCTCTCCTATAATAGACAGGCTCTCAAAAGCCACTCTTGCTCACATTCGTAACTTCCATGGATCAGAGAGACCTCAGCTGCAGAAAGTGCTCAGTAAATAATGATACTTGCACAGTCACTGATCTATAAAACATCTTCATGTAAGCACAACCTTATAAAGGGATCCAGGTTTTTCTGAGGAAAAGTCTGGACTACAAGTTACCCATCCCTTGTCAAACTGCACGCTCTGCAGTCACATCCATGCTATTCGTTTGCACAGCCAACTGACAAGTACATCATCAAGTTTATTTATAGCTTAATTTATATGGCCACACAGCAGCTGAGCCTGCTACCAAACAGCCAATTGCAAGTGTAGTCCGTGAGGGCTGTGACGAATGAGGATCTACGTCTTTCTGCGGACAATGAAGCTTCCCTCCACAACAAGGTGCTGAGAGAAGTCCATGTCCTAACCCCAGGCATGGCACCAGGGGCAGCATCAGGAGGGCTCCACTCAGAGCCAGCAGAGGCCTCCACCAGAATGCACCAAACAGAGGGAGTGCGCATTACTGGTGGGACATCGCTAAGTTTAAAAGACAATTTAGAAATATTATATATATATATATATATATATATATATATATATATATATATATATATAAAAAACCAAAACTAACCATGATTAAAATAAACATAAATCTGAAAAGCATTGTAATAGGAAGTCACAGAAAATGCCAGTAAAACCTTCCAAAGAAAATTTTTCACTAAAAAATTCATTTCAATGAGAAATGAAATTATTTTTAAAGTTTCAATTAGGTAGGGCTGGCATTGTGGCATAGCACATAAAGCTACTGCCTGCAATACCAGCATCCCATGTGTGCACCAGTTCATGTCTTGCTGCTCCACTTCTGATCCAGCTCAATGCTAATGGCCTGGGAAAAGCAATGGAAGATGGCCCAAGAACTTGGGCCCCTGACACCAACGTGGGAGAACTGGATGAAGCTTCTGGCTCCTGGCTCTGGCCTGGCCCAGTCCTGGTCAATGTGCTTAGCTGGGGTGTGAACCAGCAGATGCAAGATGTCTCTCTGTGTCTCTTCCTTTCTCTGTAACTCTGACTTTCAAATAAATAAATAAATCTTTCAAAAAAAACTTGCAATTAGGCACAGAAAACTGTCCATGCAACAATAATCTCATCAACAACAAAAGCAAGTGTGTACCTCAGCAGTCAGGAGTCTTTTGGGACATTTGTTAACTGTAGCAAAAACTTTCCTAAGTCCAGTCTCCAGTTGTGTCAACAACAATATGGCACAGTCAGCAAACCTGTGAAATTAAAAAAAGAAGAAAGCTCTACATTTTAAAACTAAATATTGATGCCAACACCACATTAACTATTCTGTGGTCTAAATATGACCAATGCTATATTAAAAGCAAGTAACATTATTTACTAATAGGAGAAACAAAATCAGTTTCATTAGACCACTAATTTTAAAACTATATTTCAGTGTTTTAATTTCGATGAACTATTTTTAGCAGCTTCAGGATATAAAATGTCATCAAATACCAGCCTCACCTATCTCTTCACCTCTAAAGAACACTTGAATAGGACTCAGTGGGTTTTCAAGGCATAAAAATGAAGATAATGTCACCTGAGAAAAAGTAAAGATCAGCTCATTACGCTCCTGATCCGCACAGGTGACTGTTTTACTCCTGTGCAGCATTTGCTCTTAGGCAAAGAGAACATAAGGGGAGGGGACCTGGCCAACAGTGAAGATGCGGGTTGGGATGCCCGCAAACCACACCCAAGTGTCTGGGTTTGCGTCCCTGCTTGCTCCCTATTCCCGTTTCCTGGGAGGCAGCGGTGATGGCTCAAGTGGTTGCATCCCTGCAACCCACGTGGGAGACTTGGACTGAGTTCCTGTTTCCAGCTTTAGCACAGCCCAGCCCCAGCTGTTGTGAGCATCTGGGGAGTGAACCAGCAGATGGAAGCTTTCTCTCTGTTTCTATTTCTTTTTCTCCTCCCCGCCCCGTCCCCATCTCTCTACCTCAAATAAAAAATGAAGATAAAAATTTTTAAAGACACAAAATAACAACAAAGTTGACTGCTCTTTCATGATTCTCTGGCACTGCACACATTTCACTCATAGCAAGACCTCAAAAATACATACAACTTGATTCTGAAAAATGATGATATGAAGTGTATGATACATGTTTAAACATAATTATAGGCTGCCTCTTCCATTATTATATGAAGACATTCAGCCCCACCTCCAAGTGCTTCTCCAATGACAAAAGTGTGGAAGACAAAGGGTGTTGAAGATGTTCAACCACACTGCCCTCCTTACCTGTGTGACCTGAACCTGACCAATGCAGTTTCCCAGTACGGTAGCATGACTTTTAATATAAAAGAGGATTTTTTCATTATTTCTTCTAATACTGAAAGTACTTCATAAGGAACATCTGCAAAACAGCAAACATGTTTCAACACAACCACACTCCACAACTCAAACATGTTTCAACACAACCACACTCCACAACTCAAACACGTTTCAACACAACCACACTCCACAACTCAAACACGTTTCAACACAACCACACTCCACAACTCAAACATGTTTCAACACAACCACACTCCACAACTCAAACACGTTTCAACACAACCACACTCCACAACTCAAACACGTTTCAACACAACCACACTCCACAACTCAAAAAGATGGGATGCTGCCCCTCTCCGAGCTGACCATAGTTCCCTGGCACAATGCACCCCTCAAAGAGGAGGATCAGCCTAACCTAGAGCCACAGGTGAGGGGGACCTCAGGGACATGGGGAAGGGGACACGGACTCCTGCATCTCTGTGGTGACTCAGGGAGGCCAGTGTGGAGAAGGGAAGTCAGGGGACCAGCCGAACACACTGACCAGAAGTAAAAGAGTTTTCAGAAGCTGCAGGTGATCCTTCACGCCACAAGCACTCTGGGTGCCATGATTTGAGGACAAATGCTCAAGAACGGAAAGGGGGAGAAGTGCAGTATGAAATGGCCCAAAGCCATTCGGCCATCTCTACATCTGAGGAGTCAACGAGCTCTGAGCTCCAACACCCACTGAGATTCAAGGAGATCAGCACAGCGGTGCTTGAATCCCAACGCACACAGGGAGAGTGGGAAGAGGTTGAGTCATCCGTGGTAATGGCTCAGAGTTCTTCAAGCAACTGTCAAAGCCACCCTGTCACTGCAGGACTGCAAGTCTGAATACTGTCGTGAAGATGCAGGAAGAGGGGAAATGTGAAACAGAGTACTTGCCAGGAAAAACAATCAAATCCTCTAGGTTCCTAAGAGTTATGAGGGATCGGTGTGTCAACGTAAATGTGGTTTGTTGAAGGAAACTCTTCAGTAACTGTCCCAATCCTACCGTCAACAGCATCATCATTGAACAGTATCTAGGGAAAAATAGCACGGAGATCTGTTAGCAACACAAGCTCAGTCACACACACATGACAGCTTTACTTTCCAAATATTTAAAATTTAAAAACCAAAGCATTATCAACTTGCAGAAAATTTCCCCTAGATACAAGAACAGGAATTCAGCTGTGCGATAGCTGGAAAAAAACAGTAATTATCTCAAAAACTCTGGGCCCCCACCCATCTGGGACCTGGGTGCACCACCACACCCTGTGTGACCCCTGCAGGGCCTCCAGGCTGTGTGGGGCTGAGACCACACCCTGGGAATCTTCTCTGGCCTCACAATCCTGTCTCACCCCTCTCCCATGCATCTGCCTCTCTCGTGAATTCAAGATAAAATAAACTCTTAAGCAGATCAAAAAAGAAGGAAAAGTACTTTTCCCCAGCAGCTTACTTCGGAGGAACCTCTTGGGGTGATGCAAATCCATGCCACAAGATGTTCCGCAGGTTGAGTCCCCGTGGAGAGCCAATGAAGACTTTCAGCACATCCACCTGAAGCGAGAATGCAGGTCACGACTACTGCAGAACTCGCAGACCAGATGGCTCGGCTGCTGCAGAACAGTACTAGTAATAATAACACAACCAGCATCCTGAGTGCTGCACACACGTACTGATCCACTCATCAGTCCTCAGAACCACCTCTCAGGGAGGCACTACTACCACCCTCTGTGCAGGTGAGAACAAAGGATGGAAAACAGGGAGGCTGGGAAAGGCACTGCTGACGTGACACCACACATCCAGGGTCCCTGACATCGAATCAAGTGAAACAAAAAGCAGTCAACATAAAGTCGGCATCCGGCAGCGTGTACCGAATGGTTAAGTAACAAGACAGCATGGGAAGCTGGAGCAGCGAGGCTCCAGCCCTGCGCCTCCGGGTCACCTGTCTACAGAGTGAGCAGCACAGCCACTACACGAGTTCCCAGAGCACGGCTTCTGGGTCTGAAGCACCACACTGTGCAAGCGCTGTGAACAGATGGAAGATTTTAAATCAGGCCAGGTGAGGACGTACGCACATAACCAAAAGCTGTCCTCACGCCTAGGAAACGCTGCCACTGTGCGGCAGACGGATTAAGTCTCCTTCAGAGAACAGGTGGAAATTACAAGGAGGGTTTCAGCTTGACCCAGCAATGCTAGACAACTAGTTATTCAGTGCAACTTCAGGAAGTCTGCTCTCCCATCAGTTTAATGTGCTTCATTTACATCTTCTGGGCAAACAGAAATACCTGTGAGAGTGGCTAACAGTGTCTGGTGGTAGGGAAAGCCTCCCAGCACCCAGGCAGGTAAAAAGAGCAGTGCACAGTCAGAATCAGTGCAACATCCCACGCTCTTCCCAAAAGCAAGTGCCCTTTAGGCTACAGGGATCCACGGTACTGAGTGCAGGGTGCTTCTGAGGGCCAGGTCCTTAGCCAAAAGCAAAGGGTGCGTTGCTCACTGCTGTGGTGAGCACAGCTTTCTGAACAACGAGGGTGTCCTGGGTTTCTTCTTCCTCACAATCTGCCTCACCCTGTTGCCTACAGGCTGTTCTTGTCTTAAGTGTCTTGATGTGCACCCTCTTCCAGATTCTGTGACTTTTTTTTTTTAATCAATATCCAAATTTTTTTCACTGCTAGTTTAAATGATTGCCAAGGGCCCGAGTTCCCAGATGTCAAAATATTAATATTCTAAGGAGATCCAAGATGGTGGAATAGGAAGGGAGCTTACTGCTCTGGCCCAGGGAAAGACAGTTTAAAAAAAGTGTAGAGAGTGCAGTCTCAGGGAAGTCTTAGGGAGAAAACGTCAGAGAAAACTCCACACAAATTAGAAGGACACTGTGCACCTACATGGAAGGTGTGGACACGCACAACCCAGGACCCCAGCAGCTGAGAGCCACAGGTGAGACCAGTCTGCAGCAGCCCACGCCATTGGCAATAAAGCTGCAGAAGAGGCCAGCATGGGCCCAGCTTGGAGCCCTGTGGGGGACAGCGCATCTGCCAAACTAGAAGAGGAAAAAGGGGGCACATTTCTTGCTCACTGACCACCTGGCACTGGCGTCCTATAACTAGCTGAGAGGGCAGACGCCATTCTGAACCTATGAAACAGCTACACCAGCCCGTGTCCACACCCCCGAAAACTAGCTGAGGAGATGCCTCAGTCTGGCTGGGGGAATTGTCAGGGAGCTGGGCGCGCATGCTGTGGGAACCTTGTGTGCTGGGACGGCAAAAACACTGTGGCTGTGTGGGAGGGCCCGGGGTGTGGCTGGGACTTTGGGCAGTCACTGTGGGTGGCTCCACACACTCAGGGCTCTCTGATTCCCTGGTGAGTGAGGGTCACTGCTGCAGGACCTGTGCTTATACCAAAAACTACACAGATCCTTTGTGTGGTCCTTGTGGAAGAGCAGCTAAATACTGCACCCACTGGGGCTGGCGCCCAAGCGCTGGTCTTCTTTGAGGAGCAGAGGTGAGCATGAGACTACACCACCAGAACTGAACAAACCCTCCCCTCTGATTTAAAACAAAAAAAAAAAAAAAAAAGAGGGAGAGAGAGATTTACCACACCCAACCTGGTGTCACCTGGATACTCCCTTCACTCTGGAGCACTGAACAGAGCTCCCTGGCCACACCCAGCACATGTCTCTGGGTATTCACTGAGTAAGTCAACACTACACTGTGCCACAGAGGCATAGTCCAGAGATAAAAACCATCACATGGAAAAAAACAAAACAAAAAAGAAACCAATAAGTATCTCTACAAAAGTCAAATAATAAACACAGCAATTCAAGGAACAAGAATACAGAAGACAACATGATGCCCTGAAAAGAACAAAACACCTCAATATTAGAATGTGAAGATGAAGAGACTGAAGAAATCCCAGAGATGAAAGTCAAAAAACTGATCATAGGATTACTTCAGAACAAGAAGCAAATCTACAAACTAATGAAATTCATACATGACATGAAAGAAAATTTCTCTCATGAAATTGAGCACTTAATATGAAATCTTGGTGATGAAGAATTCAATAAAAAAAATTTTTAAATGGAATGGAAAGCCTTAACAAGAGACTCAGTGAAACAGAAGAGATAATATCCAAGTTAGAAAACAAATCGCTGGAAATTTTACACTCAGACCAAAAAAAAAAAAAAAAAGAATAAATTAGAAAACTAACAAACAATGTTGGAGATCTATGGGGTACTAGCAAATGACCCAACATAAGGGTCTTAGGAATTCCTGAAGGCGTGGAAAGAAAGAATGGAATAGAAGGTCTTTTTAGAGAAATAATAACAGAAAACTTCTCTAATTTGGAGAAAGGGACACACAAGTACAGGAAGCACATAGAACTCCTATAGACATGACCAGGAAAGATCTTCACCATGATACACAGTAGTCACACTCTCCACAGTAAAACATAAAGAAAATATTCTAAAATGTGCACAAGGAAAACACCACCACCACATTACTTTTAGGGGATCTCCAATTAGACTCACAGCTGACTTCTCATCAGAAACCTTACAGGCTAGGAAAGAATGGCAAGATATATTCAAGTCTTAAGAGAAAAAAAAACAAAAAACTATAGGCAGGCTGCTGTTCTCTCTGTGCAGGAGGCAGCCTGTCGGGTTTCCCCCACCCGACAATAATAAACCTTTTTCCTAACTCCCGAAAAAAAAAAAAAAAAACTCAGAATATTGTATTCGGCAAATATCTCAGTTAAGAATGAAGGTGAAATAAAGACCTTCCGTAACAAAAAGAAATTGGAAGAATTTGTCACCACACCTCCAGGCCTGTGGAAGATGCTTAAGGATATGCTGCATACAGAAACACAGCAACATGGTCATCACTACAAAAGAAGATAAAGGCAGAACATCTCCCAGAAGTTGTAAAGACATAAGATAAATGAGCTTTGGCCAGCGCCGTGGCTTAACAGGCTAATCCTCCGCCTTGCGGCGCCGGCACACCGGGTTCTAGACCCAGTCGGGGCACCGGATTCTATCCCGGTTGCCCCTCTTCCAGGCCAGCTCTTTGCTGTGGCCCGGGAAGGCAGTGGAGGATGGCCCAAGTGCTTGGGCCCTGCAACCGCATGGGAGACCAGGAGAAGCACCTGGCTCCTGGCTTCGGATCAGCGAGATGCGCCAGCTGCAGCGGCCATTGGAGGGTGAACCAATGGCAAAAAGGAAGACCTTTCTCTCTGTCTCTCTCTCTCACTATCCACTCTGCCTGTCCAAAAAAAAAAGATAAAGGAGCTTTCAATGCATCTCAAGGACCTAGAAAAACAACAGTAAACCAAACTCAAAATTAGTAGGAGGAAAGAAACCACTAAAAATAGATAAGAAATAAACAAAATTGAAACCAAAAATATAAAAGATCAGTGAAATGAAGAGCTGGTTGGGCCAGCGCTGTGGCGTAGTGGGTAAAACCACAGCCTGCAGTGCCGGCATCCCTTATGGACACCAGTTCAAGTCCCAGGTGCTCCACTTCTGATCCAGCTCTCTGCTATGGCCTGGGAAAGCAGTAGAAGATGGCTCAAGTTCTTGGGCCCCTCAACCCATGTGGGAGACCCAGAAGAAGCTCTGGCTTTTGGCTTTGGATCGGCGCAGCTCCAGCCATTGCGGCCAATTGGGGAGTGAACCATCGAATGGAAGACCTCTCTCTCTCTCTCTCTCTCTCTGCCTCTCCTTCTCTCTGTGTAACTCTTTCAAGTAAAATAAATAAATCTTAAAAAAAAAAAATGGGTCGGCGCCGTGGCTTAACAGGCTAATCCTCCGCCTTGCGGCGCCGGCACACCGGGTTCTAGTCCCAGTCGGGGCGCCGGATTTTATCCCGGCTGCCCCTCTTCCAGGCCAGCTCTCTGCTGTGGCCCAGGAAGGCAGTGGAGGATGGCCCAAGTGCTTGGGCCCTGCAACCGCATGGGAGACCAGGAGAAGCACCTGGCTCCTGACTTCGGATCAGCGAGATGCGCCGGCCACAGCGGCCATTGGAGGGTGAACCAACGGCAAAAAGGAAGACCTTTCTCTCTGTCTCTCTCTCTCTCTATCCACTCTGCTTGTCAAAAAAAAATGAAGAGCTGGGGTTTTGAAAAAATAAACAAAATTGACACAACATGGGCCCAACTAACCAAAAAAGAGGGAGAAGACCCAAATCAATCAAGTTAGAAATGAAAAACTAAATGTAACAAACACCACAGTAATAAAAAGAATCATCAGAACTTAATACAAAGAGCTGTATGCCAACAAACCAGGAAACCTAGAAGAAATGGATAGATTCCTGGACACATACAAGCTAACTAAATTGAGCCATGAAGATAAAGAACACCTGAACAGACCAATAACCAAGATAGAAACTGAATTACTAATAAAGATCCTACCAACAACAAAAAAAGCCCAGTATCAGATGGTTTCACTGCTGAATTTTACAGGAAGTTTCAAGAAGAACTCCAATTCCTCTCGAGCTATTCAAAACAATTCAAAGGGAGGGAATCCTTCCATATTCTTTTTTTTTTTTTTTTTTTTTTGACAGGTAGAGTTACAGACAGAGAGAGAGAGACAGAGAGAGAAAGGTCTTCCTTCCATTGGTTCATTCCCCAAATGGCCGCTATGGCCAGCGCTGCGCCAATCTGAAGCCAGGAGCCAGGTGCTTCTTCTTGGTCTCCCATGCAGGTGCAGGGGCCCAAGCACTTGGGCCATCCTCCACTGCCCTCCTGGGCCACAGCAGAGAGCTGGACTGGAAGAGGAGCAGCCAGGACTAGAACCCGGTGCCCATATGGGAAGCTGGTGCTGCAGGCAGACGATTAACCAAGTGAACCACTGTGCTAGCCCCCCATATTCTTTCTATGAAGCCAGAATCACCTTAATTCCTAAACCTGAAAAAGATACAACAGAGAAAGAGAACTACAGACGAATTTCACTGACAAACATAGACACAAAAATCCTCGACAAAATACTAGCCAGTTGAATCCAACAATACATCAGAAAGATCACTCACCTGGTCCAAGTGGGATTTATCCCTGATTTGCAGGGATGGTTCAACATTCATAAATCAATCAATGTGATACAACACATTAACAAACTGGAGAACATAAACCATATGATTATCTCAATAGATGCAGAGAAAGCATCATAACACCTTTTATAACAAAAACTCTAAAAAAAATTGGGTGTAGAAGGAATAATCCTCAACACAATCGAAGCAATTCATGACAAACCCACAGCCAACATCCTATTGAATGGGGAAAAGCTGGAAGCCTTCCCACTGACATCTGGAACCAGACAAGGATACCCACTCTCACCATTGCTATTCAGTATATCCTGGAAAGTTTTAGCCAGAGCCATTAGGCAAGAAAAAGAAATCAAAGGGATACAAACTGAGAGGAGGAAGTCAAACTATCCCTATTTGCAGATGACATAATTCTATATATAGAGGATCCAAGAGACTATTGGAATTCATAAAAGAGTTTGGTAAAGTGGCAGGATATATAATCAACACACAAAAGTCAATAGTCTTTGTATACAAAGCCACGGCTGAGAAAGAGCATCTAAGATCAACCCCATTCACAACAGCTAAAAAAAAAATGGTGCAGCCACTATGGAAGGCAGTATGGAGATACCTCAGAAATCTGAATATATACCTACCATAGGACCCAGCCATCCCACTCTTGGGAATTTACCGAAGGGAAATGAAATCAGCATATGAAAGAGTTACCTGTACCCCGATATTTATTGAAGCTCAATTCACAATAGCTAAAACATGAAATCAACCCAAATACTGATCCATTAAAGACTGGATAATGAAATTATGGGATATGTACAACATGGAATACTACACTGTGGTAAAAAAAAAAAAAAAGGAAGAAAGAGAGCAAGAAAGAAATCTGGTCATTTGCAACAAAATGGATGAAACTGGAAAACATTATACATAGTGAAATAAGCCAGTCCCAAAGGGACAAATTCTATATACTCTCCCTGACCTGTGATAACTAATAGAGCACCTAACAGGCAATCTGTAGAAATGAAATTGACACTTTGAGAAACAATGACTTTGAATAGTTCTTGTCTCCATATTAAGAAACAGTTTTTTTAATACTCTTTGTTGAACTCTTTACTCAACATAGAGTTAATCATAAATCTATAAAGTTAATTTAAAATAGTTCTTAGTAAAAAATAAGAGTGGGAATAGGATAGGGAGGAAGAAGAGAAGAGGAAGAGGGATAGGAGAGAGTGTGGGAGGGCAGGTACGATGGGAAGAATCACCATGTTCTTAAAGTTGTAATTATGAGATGTATGAAATTTGTCTTCTTTAAATAAAAGGTTTCTGGGGAAAAAATAAATAAAAGTATCAATATTCTAGAACAAAAGTGTAATATCACTTTTTAAGAGGTCAAAACTTCATTCTGGATTTAGTATTTAGTATTAATGTATGATTGATCAAAGCAAAATACTTCCACCTGACCCTGTGATCCCAGGTTACTCCAGCATTGTGGACCTAGGACAGAAGAGCTACAGGTGGCTGAAAGAGGGGGAATTCTGAAATTAAAGGCTGGAAGGGTAATATGCATGAACCACTAATGTGACTGATCAGTTTTGCAAGAACAAAAGCCAAGGTGTCTTCATTTGTTTTGTGCTGTGCTCACTCTGCAAGTTTTAGAAGAACAAGCTTACCACAGACTGACCAAAGACTTGTGCAAGCTCCTCAGAGGCAAGCAGATCTCTTAAAAGAAAGGGACATTCTTTCCCAATCAGTAAAAACACCTACGATGGAAACAAAAACTATGTAACAGTTGCATGCCAATAAGCCAGTTAATGTTCATAAAAACATAATTGGTGAAGCAGTACAGTAGAGAAAGTATTTAAACACCAATGTGTTGATGTTATCACCATTCATAAAGAAAAATATTAAAAATCAGCACCAAATGATTATATTTTAGAGGAAAACAATAATCCAGGAAACTTAGGGCAACTTTAAAATAGTTCAGTGTTTGTTCATGTAACTTATTGGAACAATGTTGAGAGTGTAACACTTACATCACCCAAGGCTCGTTCTAGACATGATGTCAGTTTCATTAAGCTAAGAGAAATAGCAGGCGATTGTAGACTTTTCAGGGAGTCAAATATTTCAGGAAATAACTGTTCAGAACAAAGCATGTGTTAGAATTTACACTAACAAGTTTCTCAATGTAATACTATTTATTGAAATTCAAAGTCTAAATATCTCAACTAGTTATTTAATATTTGCACCCAATAAAAAATCTCTCAAAGTAACAATACTAGTTATTGAAATTCAAAATCTAAATATTTCAACTGCTATATTTTCATTTTTGGAACAGTAAACATCTCCTTTATAAATATTACAATGCCTAAAGAGTCAAGAAAAATATTTATGTATGTGACTTCTTTGAAAGGTATTTCAATGTTTATTTTGCATGGCAAAATTGTGAATTTAACAGTCAACCATTTTGACCTATATCTCTCATCTCCAATTTTGAATTATGTTGGTTCTCAATAATAGATCAACATGGGCAGCTGACCTGGCAATTAAAGTAACTTCTGTAAAGAGAGAAACCAAGATCCTTCTACTCTACAGAAGGAAATTCAAAGTATCTCATAATTAGACTTATTAAAGTTACTACTTTATTATAGTCATTTAATGTGCCAAATGAAACAGAAAAATCTGACAAACAAGATTTGGGTTAGAATTCAAACCATCTTCCCCTCAATTCCCCGTTAACAATTCAAACATTCCCATCCCTAGTCTGCTGGTCCCACCACCTGGAGATCATCTTGTATCTCTCCATAGATCTCTTTAATTCTGGAGTAGTCAGTTTTTCTTAGCCCAAGAGGAGCAGCCCTGCACCAAACACCACCCTGGGGCCACTGATCCTGATAAAGTTGGACTCTAAAACATTGTTTTTCAAAAGGACACGTTTCTCAGCTCAGGGTCTGGAAGCCTTGCATAATACCTCAGGTTTCTTACAACCCTCAAGATTTCTTCCAATTGGAAAGCCTAGGATTGGAGACCTTTTTTTAAAAAGAATTAATTAATTTTTAAATTTTATTTGAGAGAGAATGCCTTCCATCCACTAGTTCACTCCCCAAATGCCTGTAGTCACTGGAACTGGGCCAGGCTGAACAAAACCAGAAGCCAGGAAGTCAATCGTCTCTCACGTGGTAGCAGGAACACAGCCACTTGAGCCATCACCTGCTGCCTCCCAAGGTGCAAGTTAGCAGGAAGATGGAATTGAAAGCAAAGCTGAGCATCAAGCCCACCTACTCCAACATGGGAAGTGGGTGTTTTAATCACTAGGCCAATCACCTGCCCCAGAGAGCACTTTAAAGCTGGCAAATAATAATTACCAGAGGATCTAAGTGGTATTTGCAAAGTCTTTTATTTGTAAAGGTTGTTCAAAAGCCAAACCTCCGAAAAACCCGTCCACTGGAGTGATGGAGCATATCGAGTTTCAAACTGTCCCTTAGTCAGAGATAAGAAATGTAGATGGACGGTTTCACATACAGGGCCCAGCAGCCGCACACTTCCCCAGTAATCCAGGTCTTGGTCTTAAAAGATGAGAAAACAAGTTTTAGTATCACAGTTCCATATCATGCAAAGAAAAATGCATAAATTATCACAGAAAAAGTGCTTCAAATATAAAATCTCCACAAAATCAACAATCAGCTTATAACTGAGCATATGAGAAAAATATATTATTGGAAACTAATTATATAACATTTATCTGATTATAAAATAAAAATACATTAAGTATGAAAAATACAGAAAAGTTCAAACAGGAAAAAATATTTTCTTCTACATCTTTAAGTGTAAATAAGTTTATACACAACAGGTTTATGTACATACAACTGTCCCTCTTTATCTACAGTTCACTACTGGCAGTCAGCCAGAATCCAAAGAAACTAAACATACGCTGGAGACAATGAACTCCTAAAGTTTCCATCTGCGCTCCGTTAGGAGCAGTGTGATGAGATTTTACATGGTCCTCCATTCCAGCAGCCTGTGAAATCACTCCTTGTCTAGCCCATCTACAGTGATCTGTCACCCGCCAGCTAGTCACTTAGGAGTCTGTCATGGACGACAGTGCTTGTCTTCAAGTCACCCTTACTTTACTTCCTGTTGGCTGCAAAGCACAGAAGTCGTGATGCAGAAGAGGCAACGGGCATAAAACACGCGAGGACAGGTGCCCCGTGCCACGTGGCAATGCTCCAGGCACAGGGGAACTAGCAGCACGTGCAGGTTTTGGTGCTAGCCAGTTTCAGGCAACCACTAACACTCTTGGAACTTACCCCATGCAAGAGGGAGGGCTATTGTACATATATTGTAACTTGACTCCTTAACATTTTTAGATTATGAGATTTCTGACGATAAATTACTCATAAACTTTTTTGTTTTGTTAGTCTAGGACTTAAGAGTCACATGGTTCATGATTTAAAAATACACAGGACTGGCCGGCGCCGCGGCTCAGTAGGCTAAACCTCCGCCTTGCGGCGCCGGCACACCGGGTTCTAGTCCCAGTCAGGGCACCGATCCTGTCACGGTTGCCCCTCTTCCAGGCCAGCTCTCTGCTGTGGCCCGGGAGTGCAGTGGAGGATGGCCCAAGTTCTTGGGCCCTGCGCCCCATGGGAGACCAGGAGAAGCACCTGGCTCCTGCCATCGGATCAGCGTGGTGCGCCGGCCGCAGCACGCCTACCGCAGCGGCCATTGGAGGGTGAACCAACGGCAAAAAGGAAGACCTTTCTCTCTGTCTCCCTCTACTGTCCACTCTGCCTGTCCAAAAAAAAAACAAAAAAAAACACAGGACTGAAAGCATCCCACATGGTCCTTCAATTCTCCTTCTATAGCAACTACTTTTATTAACTTCCTGGGGGCATTTACAAACACTTACACATATACAAGCAAATATAAATATATGCTATTTTCTTTCACTTAGAGAGATCACAGTATCAAATGAGTCTCCTCAGTCTCCCTCACCACTGCCTAACAGTTCACTTCTGCATTTATTGTTAATTACTGAGAAAATCCCCTACCAATGTTTGGCTGTTCCCAGATTATTAAGCCATATGTTTATTTGGCTGTTCAAAGAATGCTACAAGGAATAATGAACACACTACCATAGTTCAAATGTGATTTGGCCCCTGAGCTCATGTAGTCGTTTAAACCCCACAGTGATATTAACAGCAGCAAGAAAAACTTAGTACAATCACAGGTTTAGCAGTGGGGCCTTTGATTCAATTGGATCAGGTTGTTGGGGTCGGCCCATCACCAAATCGTGGTGGCTTTGTAAGGAGAGACTCAGACATATGCACCCCTTCTTGCCCCGTGATGTTCTACCTCACCTCACAGCTCTGCTGGCAAGATCACCATCTCCAGATGAGGACCTGGGGTGGGAGGGCTGCCCAGTCTTGGACTCTGAACCTCCAGAACCATAAGCCCAAATAAGCCTTTCCTTCACCAGGAGCTTGTTTCACATATTTAGTTGCTCTAATGAAAACCTGACCAGCACACTTTCAGATCCATGAGTGTAGCACATGCCTGGGAATGGAACTGCTAGGCCAGACTATGTTCATATGAGCGCTGTTAACAACCCTAATACCTGCTCCAAAAGCATACACAAGTGACTATAAAACATGTAAAATGATTTTATAATTTACCACTGGTCATGCCATACCTGCAATTCACACGCCTTCAACAGAGAATCACCGTGAGGCCCCGGGATCTGCAGGATCACCTGCCCATCAACCCCAGCCTGCTCACACAGGGCTCTCCCCAACCAGCTCTCACTAACCGCCATACTGCTCTGGTCTCATCCTCTCTTCTCACAGATTATTTTCTCCTTTAAATCAGGCTTGGATTACAACATCTTCCAACAAAAAGGAATTTTTTTTGGACCAAGACACTTTCAGTGGAATGATATGGACTGATCTTTGGGTACTGACCTGACTCTGCATATCTCACACACTCTGTGACTGTTTTCCAATACACTTCACCACTCTGAGATACAATGCTATTGATAGCACAAAGTTCTTTAAATTCAAAACCAAGTTTACAAATAATGTCATACACTGAGGGAGAAAGACATGTGGTAACAGGTTCCTCTATTAGTCCCTGAAATATAAAACACAAAAGACACTACTCAGTAGGAAACAAAAGCAGAGGGACATTATTTAACAGAAAAAGTCTATCTAAAGTGCAGAATGTACTTAGCTGTAACTGCTGTTAACGTGCTTTCTGGATAATACAGCTAAACTCTAAGATAATTTATGTACATGTTTTCAAATAAAAGATAAACACTGAAAATTCTTTTATTGATCAGAGTAATTAAGATGCCAGTTCACAGAAGCTCAGTGTGTCTTATAAACAGGGTGCCATTCCTTTTTTTTTTGTTTGTTTGAAGGTTTTTATTTAATGAATACAAATTTTAATATGTACAACTTTTAGGGATATAGTGTTTCTTCCCCCCATCCCACCTCCCACTCCCTCTCCCATTCCATTTTCCATTAAGATTCATTTTTAAGTGACTTCATATACAGAGACCAATTCTTTACTAAGAAGAGATTTCAACTATTTGCATCCACACAGACACACAAAGTATAAAGTACAGTTTGAAGACAAGTTTTACCATTAATTCTCATAGTGCACAACCCATTAAGGACAGAGGCCCAGCAACAACTCCTGTTGTTGATTTAACAATTGACACTCTTATTTATGACGTCAGTGATCACCGGAAGCTCTTGACATGAGCTGCCAAGGCTATGGAAGCCTTTTGAGTTCACAAACTCCATTGGGTTTTATACAAGGCCATATGCAAAGTGGAAATTCTCCTCTCTTCAGAGAAAAGTACATCCTTCTTTGATGGCCCCTTCTTTCCACCGGGGTCTCACTCAGAGATCCTTCATGCCAAACCATTTTTGCCACTATGTCGGCTTTCCATGCCTAAAATGCTCTTGTGGTGTTTTCAGTCAGGACTTAGAGGCTGATTCTGAGGTCAGAGTGCTGTTTAGGGCATTGGTCATCCTATGAGTCTGCTGTGTGGACTGCTTCCCATGTGGGAACTTTCTCTCCTTTGTAATTCTATCTATTGTTATTACCAAGCACTGGGTCTTATTTATGTGATCCCTTTGACTGCTGGTCCTATGTATATGATCAGTTCCATTCTTAATATGATAACTTTATCACATAAGATGGGTTTAGTGCCACCCAGCTAAATGGGTATCATTCCTTTCAGCACTCCTTTACTACCTCAGAATTATCAAAATAAGCTATTTCTTATTGGGAGTGGGAGAGCAGAAAATCAAGTATAATGAAAAAAGATAAAGGAAACCTCTGATTCAATATATTGAAGGAAACTAGAATGTCACCTCAGAATATCCTTTGGGGGTTGGCACTGTGGCACAGCAGGTAAATTCGCCACCTGCAGTGCTGGTATCAAATCCCGGCGACTCCATTTCCGACGCAGTTCTCTGTTATGGCCTGGGAAAGCAGAAGATGGCAAAAGTCCTTGGTCCCCTGCACCCGCGTGGGAGACCCGGAAGAAGCTCCTGGCTCCTGGCTTCAGATCAGCCCAGCTCCGGCCGTTGCCGCCAGTTGGGGAGTGAACCAGCAGATGAAAGACCTCTCTCTCTCTCCCCGCTTCTGCCTCTCTATAACTCTTTCAGGTAAAACAAGTCTTTTTAAAAAATATCCTTTGATATGAAAATTATAGAGTTGAAGACAAATAAGCAGCAGCAGAGGAAAAGCTGTCTCACTCCTCATTTTCTGCCTCAAGAGAGTATACAAATTCGCTTCTACTGGACACAACCTCAGACTCTTCAGGGAGGACACCAGGGAGGCTACAACTGAACCATAAGCCATTAATTTCTTCTCATATATCTGCTTCTCCAGTTTCTAACACTTAGAAGCGTAAAACCGTTTTCTTTTGTCCTGTTATTTTTCGACAGGTTATTTTTCATTTATTTGAGAGGCAGAAGACAGAGCCCTCATCCACTGATTCACTCCCCAAATACCCACACTGGCTGAGGGATCAGGAACTCAACCCAGTCCCCCACATGGGAGGCAGCGACCCAATCATCTGAGTCATCACCTGGAAGCTGCAATCAGGAGCCAGAGCCAGAAACTTAACCCCGACATGCTGGTATGGGACATGGGCATCCTAACCAGAGTCTTAACCCCTGGGCCAAACGTCCAGTCCACCTCTCTCTTCAAATGATCGTCCTTTACTGAGAACGCACCACAGTGGAGGCCAACACGTCCTGAGCGGCTTTTCCTTCAGGTTCACACGACCGGGCACTGCATACGTTAGCAGACGTGTTTCCGTTTTACCTGACTTGGGTCACGGATCTGAGCTGGGCGTGCCCCAGCCAACCACAGCGACGCCCTCACGTCTCACAAGCAAGCGGACCACCCGTCGGCCGGACCGGCCCCACGCCTCGCTGACAGGGTGGGCCAGCAGCAAGACGCCCAAGGCGCGCGTCCTTACTTTACGTGTTCCTTCTCCGTCTCCGGCTTCCCGCTCAGGTCAGGGCCATGGCACGTCCTGCCCACTCACCCTGGCTGGAGCGACAGCGTTAACGCTGGTGCAGAAACCAGCCAACCACAGCCTTCGGGGCAGGGCTGAGCACAACAAAGTGCCCGTAAGTACGCCAAGCCGCACTCCTGGCCTGGCCCCAGTCAGGCGCCGCGCTCTGAGTCAGGAGAGGTGACACCCGGCAGCTCCCCGGGAGAGGCCGGGCGGCTCGGGCGCCTCCCCACCCCACCCCAGGCTCGCCCGCCGCCCGCGGGACCCCGGCCGCGGCCGACGACGGGTCCGCTCTGCGGCCCACAAGCAAGGCCGCTGGAGGACGGCGCCCGCGGACCCCTCAGGCCCTCCGCGGCATGCAGCAGGGCGTCCGACCACCAAACGCCAGGCGCGTCGTCCCTCACAGGCTACTAAGGGCAACGCCGGGGCAGCGGAATGCGGACGCAGCTCCGAGGCTGCGGGAGAAGCCGCTCGCGCCGGCGCCCACGCCGCTCCCGGCCGCCCACGCCGCCGTGCGCCACGGCCCTACCTCCATAACTTCCGGCTCTGCGCGCGCCGCACGCCCGCCTCTGAACTTCCGGCGGGTGCGGCGCTTCCGGCCGGGCGCGCGAGAGCTCCCGGCTCTCGCGAGAGCCGCCGAGATTATGGCAGCAGGATACGGGGGGCGGGGCCCGTGGACGTCTTGAGGAAGCGAAGCAAGATGGAGAAGCGAGAGCGAAGCGGGAAGCCGGCGCCGAGCCAGGCCCCTCATCAGTCGCCTGTGACGTCCAGGAAAGAGAGGAGGCCGAGCATGTTCGAGAAGGAAGCAGTGAGTGCGAAGCCGCCGGGGGAGAGAGCTTTGCCCGAGCCTTTCAACCCGGCTTCTGCTCGGCCGCCCGAGGCCTCAGGCCCCCGGGGCGGGGCGCGGCGCTTGCTTTTGCTTTGGTTTCTTTTTCCGTTTGGGGACTGAAGGCTGAGCGTCGGACCTGAGTGCCTTTGGGTTTTTTGTTTTGTTTTGGTTTTTTTTTTGGCTTGTTTCGTGAGGACTGTCGAGCCTTACCTGAGCTGGTAAAGGTCATCTTCAGTACTTCTCAGTACTGAGCTTCAAGATTTTCTTTTCTTTTTTTATTTATTTATTTATTTTTTTTGACAGGCAGAGTGGATAGTGAGAGAGAGACAGAAAGGTCTTCCTTTTTGCCGTTGGTGCACCCTCCAATGGCTGCCGCGGCCGGCGCACCGCACTGTTCCGATGGCAGGAGCCAGGTGCTTATCCTGGTCTCCCATGGGGTGCAGGGCCCAAGCACTTGGGCCATCCTCCACTGCACTCCCTGGCCACAGCAGAGAGCTGGCCTGGAAGAGGGGCAACCGGGACAGGATCGGTGCCCCGACCGGGACTAGAACCCGGTGTGCCGGCGCCGCAAGGCGGAGGATTAGCCTGTTAAGCCACGGCGCCGGCCTGAGCTTCAAGATTTTATGAGTACCCTAGTATTTAATTGTTTACAAAACTACCTAATTTTAGTACATTTAGTGGCCATGACAGATACAATTTTCCCAGAAAAAGAAAATGAGAAACTTATTTGATATTAATGGAAAAAGGTCAGGTTTATTGGTGTAACTGTCTAGGTGACCGTTTTCTTAATAAACTCAATATTCCATCTTTTATTGAGACTTCAAGGAGAAAGTTATTATGCCGAAGGATCCAAAACTGCAGTGATAGAGCTGAGACCGGGACCTGTGAGCCTGAACTCCTGGCCTACTTTTCTGTTTCTTACCTCATGGAACCCATAATTGATAGGATGAAGAGGACAGGCACAGCATCAGTTTTTGAAGACCCTGACAAAGACCGCTCCCAAGTAACGAGTTCTCAAAAAAACTTGTACCGGCATTTCAGGCTGTAATGGCTCTTTGGTGTCTGTGTGTCACAGAGGAGAAACAAACTAAACAGGCCAAGCTCACATAGCTAAGAAGAAGAGCAGTACAGAGGTGGAAACCTAAATCAGCTGTTAAATTCATGCTTCAAATGCTATGCTGGGCCGGTGCCGCGGCTCACTAGGCTAATCCTCCGCCTGCAGCACCTGCACCGGCACCCGGGGTTCTAGCCCCGGTCGGGGTGCCGGATTCTGTCCCGGTTGCTCCTCTTCCAGTCCAGCTCTCTGCTATGGCCCGGGAGTGCAGTGGAGGATGGCCCAAGTACTTGGGCCCTGCACCCCATGGGAGACCAGGAGGAAGCACCTGGCTCCTGGCTTCGGATCAGCACAGCACGCCGGCTGCAGTGCGCCAGCCGTGGCGGCAGCCATTTAAGGGGTAACCAACAGAAAAAGGAAGACCTTTCTCTCTGTCTCTCTCTCTCACTGTCTAATTCTGCCTGTCAAATAAAAATAAAAAATAAATGCTATGCTGAATTGCCTGGCACTAATTTTGAAGTAACAGCTTACCAGCAGTGAAGAAAAATTACATATCTGGAAACAGACGAGGGTGACTTATATAAATTTACTGCCTAATAAATGTCTGAACTACTCTTGAAAATTAAGCTAAGCTCAAAATGAGGAGGCAGGTGTTCTAGGTTATGTGAAAAAAATCTAGGATTTGACTTGGGCCAAGGCAACTTAATTTGATATGCAGTGATCAGTTATAGCTTGTGGATTTGGTTAGCATGCTTAGAAGTGTACCACCTAAGTAGTGGGCATAAAAAAGTAGCTCAGATATAAAAGTTTCTTAAGTTTGGCCTATCAAAGTTTAAAAACAAGGCTCCAGAGAGTTAAAACTGTTTTAAAGTTCTAGGAGGAAGCTCAGTATTTTTAGGAATACAAAAATATGCAACATTTAAGGAGGTAAGATACTTAGTGTCTTCTCCAGTTAAATATTGAAAACTTACAAATAGGAAAATAAAATGAGAAGAAACAGTGAAAACAGGCCAAAAATGACATAATGGTAGAATTGTATTGGGGGGGGGCACGACATGGCACAGTGGATTAATGCCCTGGTCTGAAGCACCGGCATCCCATATTGGCACCAGATCGAGACCTGGCTGCTCCACTTCCAATCCAGTTCTCTTCTATGGCCTGGGAAAGCAGTAGAGGATGGCCCAAGTCCTTGGGCCCCTGCACCTGCGTGGGAGACCCAAAGAAGCTCCTGGCTCCTGGCTTCAGATTGGTGCACCTCCGGCCATTGCAGCTAATTGGGGAGTGAACCATCGGATGGAAGACCTTTCTCTCTCTCTCTCTCTCTCTCTCTCTCTCTCTCTCTGCCTCTCCTTTCTCTGTGTAACTCTGACTTTCAAATAAATAAAGAAATATTTTTTTAAAAAGCATAAAGGGACACTAAAGTAGTTATGGTAAAAGTTACTGTGTCAGTTTTCATCAAATCAAAGCAGTTATGATTTCATTCAGTTTATTTAAAACTGTAAAAGGCTGGGCATGTTAAATCCAAATTGAACTTCTGTAGATGAAAACTACTATGTCAGAGATGAAAATGTACTGAATGAAATTAACAGCAGATTAAACACTGCAGAGGAAAAAATTAGTGGGGTCAGAGACTTAGAGGAAATAGAGACATTGAGCAGTAGAAGAACTTCAAGTGGACTAATGTAATTTGAGCCACCAAATGAGAAAAAACGAGGAGGGGACAGACAATATTTGAAGTAGAACTGTGGATACAAAATTCCCAAATTTATTGGAAACTATAAAGTATAAATCAATGAAACTCAGTAAGCCAGTTCAAGAAACATGAAGAAAATTATGCCAAGACATACTTGAAGCCAGTGATTTAAAAACTAAAGGACAACTAGAAAAAAAAATTACGTACAGAGAAAAAAAAAGGAATCAGATTTCTTCTCCAAACAGCACAAGAGAGAAAACACAGAGGCATCATCTTTACTGAACGAGAAGTCTTCAACCTAGGATATTAGAGCGCCTGGATTCAGTACCCAGCTGTTAATCACTCCAGCTTCCTGCTAATGCACACCCTGGAAATGGTGATGGTACAGGTGTGATCAGGTTCCTGTATCCCACTTGGGAATCTTGGATTGAGTTCCCAGCTCCTGGCTTTGATTCTCAGCAGGGGCCTTTGAGGCATTAGAACCAGATATGGCAGGAATATTATAATTATCATGATACTTAAAGCTGATTACTTTGTTGAGGACTACAGTTGATAAAAATAAATAACATGCAAAAGTAGATGAGCAATGTAGGAAAAATGGAAGAACAAGATGAAATAGTACAACTAAAAAATACTAACATAAATGAAGTATGATTTTGGTAGGCTTAACTTACTAGACTGGATAGACTAGAGGAAGGAACCTTTGAGCTTTAGGAGGTAGTAATACAAAATGCCAAGACTGTAAAGCAAGAAGAAAGACTGAAAAAAAATCCAAAAAACTATAAAAGATGAAAATTGCTGTTAATGGAAATATTAGGGGAATAAAGAAAGGGATAGATAACATAGTTTAAGTGGTAATGACAGAATTTTTCCAAAAATTAATATCAGACACCATTCCCACAGATCCAGGAAGATCAGGACACAGAGCAGGAAATGTGCCAAAATAAAACAAGAAACACATGTAGGCATGTCATTTTTAAATTATACAAGTCATAAGTAGATTACATACCAGGAAAAATTATCCTTTGAGTAGGGACATGAAGACACTCAGATGAAAATTGAGAGAATTACTAGTAAACCTGACCTGCAATGAATGTTGGTAGAAGTTCATTAAATAGAAGGGAAATAATATAGATCAGAAATTTCAATCTACCTGAAGAAAGGAGAGTCATCAAAAAATGAATGAATGAAAATAAAATACTTTATTTCCCTATTCTTGATATAACAGATAACTTTAAAATCATAATAGCCACCAAAGAAAAACAGCAGTGTACAAACACATAATTCATTTTAAGAAATGGTGAGCTGCTGTGGCACAGCATTCTATATGAGTGCCCATTCCAGGTCTAGATGTTCCATGTGCCATTGAACTCCCTGCTACTGTGCCAGGGAGAGCAGTGGAAGATGGCCCAAATGCTTGAGACCCTGTACCCACATGGGAAATCCAAATGGAGTTCCAGGCTCCTGACTTTGGCCTGACCCAACCCCAGGGAAGCTCCTGGCTCCTGGCTTCAATCAGGTGGTTGTAGCCATTTGGGAGTGGATCAGCGGATGGAATATCTTTTTCTTTCAGTTTTTTTCATGGCTTTTTCAGGTCTAGGGGTTATTTTTTTTTTTTAATTTTATCTAAGTTATACAAGTTTCATGTATTTCATATATGCAGATTTAGGAACATAGTGATACTCCTCCCCCCTTCCCTCCTGCCCATGCTCCATCCCTTTCTCCTCCCTCTCACATTGATGGAGGACCTTTCTCTCTGTCTTTCCCTCTCTGCGGCTCTACCTCTGAAATAAATAAATAATTTTTTTTTTAAAGCAAACAGGAATAACTATAGCAAATGAAATAGACTTTAAGTCACAAACTAGAAAAAGAGAAGGTCACTGTATAATGATAAAGGCATCAATTCAACAAAAGATTATACCAGTTGTAAATGTGTATGTAGTCAATGTTGGATATTATTGGATCTAAAAAAATATATAGGCTCTAATATAGTAGTTGGGGATTTCAGTGTTCCACTTTCCATCAGAAGATGGATCAGACAAAAGATGAACAAAGAAAGCTCATAGTTAAATATACTATAACCAAAATACTGGCCCCCATAATTTCCCTTTTTTAAATTAATTTGCCATTCTTGCCTAACTTCTCTTGCAAATTTTTGGGTTTCTGTGTCTTACTTAAAACAGTGTTGAATCTATGCCTAAATGTTTTGTCTTCTGAGCTTAAAGCATTTGCTAAGATTTCTTGGGTTGTCACACTTTTATAAAGTATAATTGTATAAACCAAGATAAAAACATTTACCTGTTTTCTACTGAATTTCTCCAAAGTTCGAAAAGTACCTTAAAGTAGCTACAGTTAAAATTCTATATATCTTTCATAATGTTTTTCTGTTAAGTTAGATATGCTAATGGACTATTTCAAAATATAAGTGAAGAAAACCAATATGTAAAGGAGAGAGAAATGTAAAGGAAGTTATAAGCATGAGAATATGTAGTTCTGTGGGGCATGAGGGATGTGTTGGTAGGGGGAAAAGCAAGTAATATTTGTCCTAAAGTAAAATAACTGGTTGTATGTAAGTGAAAAGAGGAACAGTAATATAAGAATGATGTAGAAGCTTTGTGGGAGATGACTCTTTTGTGCAGTTAGGTTGGCTGAGATTAGAAGGAAAATTGTTTACAGTTTTCTAAAAACTGAGCATTAACATTAAAGTTACACTAACATGAAACTAGAATTTGATCCGATAAATTAAAGTAACAAGGTAACAAGGCTTTCTAATAAAAAGTTTATAAGAAGTTCTAATCTTTTAAATTTCAACATCTGGGGGCTGGCGCTGTGGCGTGGCAGGTAAAGCCTCCATTTGCAGTGCCAGCATCCCATAATAGATGCCAGTTCAAGTCCAGGCTGCCCCACTTCACATCCAGCTCTCTGCTATGGCCTGGGAAAGCAGTGGAAGATGGCCCAAGTCCTTGGGCCCCTGAACCCACATGGGAGACCTAGAAGAAGCTCCTGGCTTTGGATCGATGCAGCTCCAGCTGTTGCGGCCATCTGGGAAGTCAACCAGTGGATGGAAGACCTCTCTCTCTCTCTCTGCTTCTGCCTCTCTGTAACTGCCTTTCAAATAAATAAATAAACCTTAACATTTTTTTAAAAAATTATTACTGGAAAAACCACTTTAAAAATAAATAAAAAATAAAAAAATGCTGCCAAAAATAAAAATTTCAACATCTGTTTTTTTCTTTAATTCATTCAACCCCTTTTTCAGGCTGTAGGTTTTTGTTTGTTTGTTTGTTTGTTTTGTTTTTTTCTTTTTCTTTTTCTACAGTTTGTTTTTAATTGGCAACTCTTCAACTTTTATTCAGCTCCTGTTGTATTCTCCACCTCTGGCTTTTTCTTGAGGTATTGAACTTGTTCTAAGTAATGATATGTCATATGCTAATTCTTTAATTCAACAATTTCATTATTTTTGTAAGTGACCTAAAGAAGAAGGATTTAGTAATGGGGAGAGTTTCATGTGTTTTATGCTGTCTTTATTGAGTTCAGATTGCTTAGGAAGAACTGAGTTTTAAAAGAGTTAAGATTATCTACTTATTTTTAATATGTGAATAATTATCTTATAACTCTGATTAAGCCTGGCCTATGGCTCTGGTTAAAACACCTTGGTTTAAAAGGATTATTATTTTTTCAATTAAAGTAAACTCTACTGCTGATCAATTGGACCTAACAGACATTTACAGAACATTTCATTCAACAGCAGAAAAATATGCATTATTGTCATAATCACATAGAACATTGTCTAGGATGGACCATATGGTAGACCAGAGAACAAGTCTCAGCAAATTCAAAATAATTCAATCACAGCATGTATCTTCTCTGACCACAATGGAATGAAACTAGAAATAAACAAGAGGGACTTTAGAAATTATACAAGTACACGGAAACAAAACATTTGATTGAACAATCAGTGGGTCAGTGAAGAAATCAAAGGGAAATTTTAAAATTTCTTGAAACAAGTGAAAATGAAAAGAGCACAACAAAGCCTACCGATTTTATCAAAAGGAGCACTAGGAAATTTCTATCAATAACTGCCTACATGAACAGAAAGATTTCAAATAAACAATCTAATAATGCATCTCAAGGACACAGAAATGCAAGAACAAACCAAAAATTAGTAGAACGGAAGTAAGAAAGAACAGAAATAAATGAAACAGACATAAAACAATACAAAAATTGCTGATCTTCGAGCTCCAGCGATGCAACATGACAGCCAACACAGGCTCAGACAATTTACAGAAACTGAACATACAGCCTTAAAATAGAATGTGGACCTAAATACTCACTAGCACCCCTTTATATAATTTGTAATAAAAATGAATATGAACAGAATTAATAGTTCTAACAGAGTGTGAACCTGAGCCATACCAGCTAACAAAATGTCAGAACCACACAGGGTCAAAGCCAAGCTGCAAGAGCTGTGGTGCCTGATGCTGTCTAAAGAGAATATGAAGCTGCTGTGAGCCCCTTCCGCCACTTGGAGGACAGTGGTGCAGCCACAGGCCCTGCCTCCCCATGCAAGTCAAGCAGTCTTCATTTTCCACAGTAGGCCTCCAAGCACTAGAACGGAAGCACCCATTCAAAGGCAATTTACCTAAAGATACTGTAAATGGTACTAATTTTTTGTGTATTTGAAATTTATAAGTTGTGCAATAATATGAAAATAATACAAAAATCAATGAAATTAAGAAGGGTTTTTTAAAAAGATAAACAACCTTGAGAAGTATTTAGGAAAACCCAAATAAGGAAAAATCAGAAGTAGGAAAGGAGGCTATTCAACTGATACCACAGTAAACAAAGGATAATTAGGAAACTATTATGAAAAACTTTATGGCAACAAATTAGAAAATTTAGAATAACAAATTTCTGGAAAGATGTAAACTGGCAATATGAGAAAATAGGAAACTTGAACAGACTAATAACAAGTAATAAGATTGATATAATAATAAATAGCCCAGCATAGAAAAGGCCAGAACCCAATGGCTTACTACTGAATTTTACTAAATATTAGACAGTCAAATAATAACTAGCATCAATTATTATCAAACAATTCCAGAGAATTAAAATAGAGGGAACACTTCTAAAAATACTCTTTGAGACAAGCACAATGATACCAAAACCAGACACAGGGCATCAGTGACAAAGAAATCTGTAGATCAGTACTCATGATGAAGAGAAAAATTCTCCCCAAAAAATGAGGTACTAAACAATCTAACACAGCATCACATAAAAAGTTATATACCTTGATCAAGTTGGATTTATCCCAGTGATGCAAGAATGATTCAACATACATGAACAAAACAAACAATATATCAATGAAATGAATGACAGAAACTATATAATCATCTCAGTATATGCAAAAAAGGCATTTGATAAAATTCAATATGTCTTCATGATTTAAAAAGAAAAACTCTCCAAACATCAGCCATAGAGGTTATGTACCTCAACCCAGTAAAATTTAGACATGAGAAAACCACTGCCAACATCATAACTGAGAGGGGAAAAGCTGAAATAATTTTATCCAAAGTTAGGAGGAAGACAAGAATGCTCGCTTTCATTATCTTAATAGAATATTAGAAGTTTTAGCCAGAGATATAAAACAACAGGAAGAAAACAAAGACATTCAACTAGGAAAATATGATGTCAAATTCTTGTTTGCAGACAACCTGAATTTATACATAGAAAAGCCTAAAGGCTCCACTAAACATATAGGACTGATAAAATTCAGAAAAATTGCAAGATTCAAAATCTACATATGAAACTAACAGCTTTTAAAATACATGAATAATGAAATTACTGAGATAACAACCCCATTCTCAATAGATATAAAAAATCTAGGAATAAATTTAAGAAAGTAAATTAACTCTTCAATGAAAATTATAAAACACTGATGAAGGAAGTTGAAGAATATACATAAAAGAGGAAAAGATACCCCATGTTCATATAGTGGAAGAAACAATATTGTTAAAATGTATTACTATCCAAAGCAATGTACAATTTTAATGCAATTCCCATAAAAATACTAATGACATTCTTCATAGAAATAGAAAAGCAACTCAAATTTATACGGAGCCACTATAGACACTGAAGAGCCACAGAAATACTGAACAGAAAGGACAAAGCTGGAATATGATCAGACCCGGCTTCAAAAATGTACTACAAAGCTGTAGTAACCATTATTACATGGTACATGCATAAAACCAGAATAGGTAACCCAGAAATAAATACATGTATTTACATTCAATTGATTTTTGGTAAAGTCAGCAAGAACATATATTGGAGAAAGGAACATGTCTTCAATGAATTACACTGAGAAAAATGGATATCCATATGTAGAAAAAAGAAAGTATCTCTCCAATTCTATACATACACATATTACTTAAATGTAACACCTGACACTATGAAATTACAAAAAGAAATTACAGAAAGAAAACATAATGTAAATGCTTCATTACATTCATATGGGTAAAGCAGTTTGGAATATGACCTCAAAAGCACAGTCAACAAAAGTGTAAAGTGACAAATGGGATTTCTTCAAACTGAGAAAGTCTGTACAACAAAGGACATAACCAACAGATTGAAGAGATGACCTGCAGAATGGGAGACCATATTTGTGAACTATTGATTCAGCAAGGGACTAATATCCAGGATATACAGAAACCCAGTTTAAAAAAAGAAAAAGAAAAAAGACAATCTGATTTAAAATGGTCAAATAACTTCATTAGACATTTCTGAAAAGGAAGTTATACAAATGGCAAAAAATATATAAAAATGTTCAGCATTTCTTATTAGGTAAAAGCAAATCAAAACCATGATGAGATGTTATCTCACTCCATTTATAATGGCTATTACCCAAAAGTCAAAAAATGACAAATGTTGTTGATCTAGAGAAAGGTAAGCTGAAAGTGCCCATAAATGTTGATGGAAATGTAAATTAGCATAGCCATTATTTAAAACCTCATTGATCTTACTCAAAAGACTAGAAATAGTACTGTGATATAATTGAGCAAGCCTACTATATATATATGTGTGTGTGTGTGTGTGTGCGTATCCAAAGGAAATGAAATCGGGGCAGATGTTTGGTGCAGTGGTTAAGGTGCCTTTTGGGATCCCTGCATCCCATATCAGTATCCACCATTCTACTAATGCACATCCTAGGACACAAGGTGATAGGTTAAATACTTGGGTCCCTCCACCCCATGGGAAACCTGGATTGAATTCCAGGCTCCAGGCTTTGCATTGTCCTAGCCCCAGCTCACTCTCGCTCACTCACTTGCTCTCTCTCTCTCTCTCTCTCTCCCCCCCTTTCAAATAAATAAATAATTTTTAAAAAACAAATGAAATCGTGTCAAAGACACACCTGCACTTGCAAGTTTATTTCAATTTACAATATTCACAATATCTAATAAATGCAGTCAACCTAGGTGTCTGTTGAGAGAAGAATGGATAATGGGGTCGGTGCTGTGGCACAGCAGGCATCCCATATGGGCACTGGTTCGAGTCCCAGCTGCTCCACTTCCAATCCAGCTCTCTGCTATGGCCTGGGAAAGCAGTAGAAGTTGGCCCAAGTCCTTGGGCCCCTGCACCCGCGTGGGAGACTTGGAAGAAGCTCCTGGCTCCTGGCTTTGGATTGGCCCAGCTCTGCCTGTTGCAGCTATTTGGGGGAGTGAACCAACAGATGGAAGGTTTTCTCTCTCTGCCACTGCCTCTGCCTCTGCTTCTCCGTAACTGTGTCATTAAAATAAACAAATTAAAAATAAAAAGAATGGATCAAAAAGTAAATGGATAGAGAATGATACACCATGCTAATATTAATAAAAGTGAGAATAGCTATTAATTTCATATAAAGCAGGTCTCAAAGAAAGGAATGTTTTCAGAGAGAAGGGCATTACACAATGATAGGCTAATTATCTGAGAAGATACAGCAATTCCTAACATATAAGTAACTAACAATGTAACATCAAAATATAGGAGGCAAAAACTGATGGAACTTAAAATAGAAACAGTTTACCATTTTAGTTTAAGACTTTAACAAAAGTCTTAAATGGATAGTCAAAAATAGACAGAAAATTGATATAGACTTGTTTGAATTCAACAACACTATCAATCAACTGAATATAATTGACATACATAGACACATACTTCATGCAACAACATCTGATTATTCATTCTCAAGCTCACAGGAACCACCCACCATGACAGATCATGTAATAAGCTAAAAAGCACATCTTAACAAACTTAAAGAACAGAAATAATACAATATTTGTTCACAAATAGCAATATAATTACACTAGAAACCAATAAGAGATAACTGGAACAGCTCAGAATACTGGGAGATTGAGCAACACTCTTGGGACAAAGAACTCTTGGAAAGGACATTTAGCCTGTGGTTGTAACACCTGTTAAGATGCCTGTGCCAGCGCCACGGCTCAGTAGGCTAATCCTCTGCGTGCAGCACCGGCACACCAGGTTCTAGTCCTGGTCGGGGTGCCAGATTCTGTCCCGGTTGCCCCTCTTCCAGGCCAGCTCTCTGCTATGGCCCGGGAAGGCAGTGGAGGATGACCCAAGTGCTTGGGCCCTGCACCCGCATGGGAGACCGGGAGAAGCACCTGGCTCCTGGCTTCGGATCAGCGCGGTGTGCCGGCCGCAGCGCGCCAGCCGCAGTGGCCATTGGAGGGTGAACCAATGGCAAAAGGAAGACCTTTCTCTCTGTCTCTCTCTCTCACTGTCCACTCTGCCTGTCAAAAATAAAATAAAGTAAAAAAAAAAAATCAATAAAACTGATAAGCTTCTTACCATGCTGAAAAAAAGCATAGAGGATGCAATTTATTAAAATTAGAAATGCAAGAGGGGACATCACTATAGATCTTATGTACAGCAGAAGGATGATTTTTAAAAGGATATTGAAAAAATATTATTAACAACTCTATGCCCATACATTTGATAACCCAGATGAAATGGACCAATTCCTTGAAAGACAGTTTGCCAAAACACACAAGACAATTTTAATAGATCTATTTCATTTTTAAAAGTCAAATTTCATCAACAACCTTACAAAACAGAAAGCACCAGACCAAGATGGGATTATTGGTGCATTGTACCAAATATTTAAGGAAGAAATCATACCAATTCTTTACAATGTCTTTCAGAAATCAGATGCAGTGGGAATACTTTCTAATATTCTGTGTGATCAGCGTTACCCTGAAACCAAGAGTATACAAACATTAAATAAAACAGGCCAGCATTGTGGCATTGCAGATAAAGCCACTGCCTGCGATGCCCGCATCCCCTGTGGGCACTGATTTCTGTCCCAGAGGCTCCACTTCCAAACCAACTCCTTGCTAATAGCCTGGGGAAAGCAGTGGAAGATGGCCCAGGTGTTCGGGCCCCTGTCACTCACATAGGAGACCCAGATGAAGCTTCTGGCTCCTGGCTTAGGCCTGGCCCAGTCCTAGCCATTGCAGCCATCTGGAAGTATGAACCAGAGAATGGAAGGCCTTTCTCCATCTCTTGCTCTCTGTATCTCTGACTTTCAAATATAAAAATAAATCTAAAAAAAAAAAAAAAGAAAGAAAACTACATGGGGCTGGCATTGTGGTACAGTGGGTTAAGCCACCACCTGTGAAGCCAGTATCCCATGTGACCCCTGGTTCAAGTCTTAGCCGTGCCACTGCTGGCCCAGTTCTCTTCAAATATGCCTTGGAAAACAGTAAAAGATGGCCCAAGTGTTTGGGCCCCTGTCACACACATGGGAGACCTGGATGAAGCTCTGCTTCCTGGCTTTGACCAATTGGAACAGAATGGAAACTCCAGAAATCAATCCACACATCTACAATCAGCTAATCTTTGACAAAGAAACAAAAATGGGTCCCTGGAGAAGGGACAATCTCTTCAACAAATGGAGCTTGGAAAATTGGACCTCCATGTGCAAAGCAGGAAACAAGACTCCTACCTTACACTTCTTATAAAAATTAATTCAAATGGATCAAGAGTCTAAATCTATGATCTCATACCATCAAATTACTAGAGAACATTGGGGAAACTCTAGAAGACACTGGCAAGACTTCTTGGAAAAAAACCCCAGAAGCACAGGCAATCAAAGCAAAAATAGACAAATGGGATTACATCAAGCTCAGAAGATTCTGCACTTCAAAGGAAGCACTTAGTAAAGTGAAGAGGCACCTGACAGAATAGGAGAAAATATTTGCGAATTTTGCACTGGTAAAGGATTAATATCCAGAATCTATAAAGAGCTCAAGAAACTCAACAACAACAAAACAAACAGCCCAGTTAAGAAATGGGCAAAGGACTTGAACAGGCATTTTCAAAAAAGAGAAAAATCAAATGACTAAGAGATACATGAAAAAGTGCTCAGAATCACTAGCTATCAGGGAAATGCAAATCAAAACCACAGTAAGTTTCCACTTCACCCCAGTTAGAATAGCTTTCATACAGAAATCAACAAATGACAAATGCTGGCGAGGATGTGGCAAAAAAGGCACCCTAATCCACTGTTTGTGGGAATGTAAACTGGTGTAGCCATTGTGGAAGACAGTATGGAGATACCTTCGAAAGCTGAAAATAGATCTGCCATATGACCCAGCCATCCCACTCCTAGGAATTTACCCAAGGGGAATGAAATCAGCATATGAAAGAGTGATCTGTACCCCCTTGTTTATTGTAGCTCAATTCACAACAGCTAAGATGTGGAATCAACTCATATCCACCAACCAATGACTGAATAAAGAAAATATGGTATATAGACACCATGGGATATTAGCCATAAAAAAGAATTTAGTGACTACATTATCATAGAAGTTCCTTATAACAGATTTCTGAGCTTTTTGTTTGCATCAGCCCTGCCCCACTGTAACTATATCTTTAATATGAAATTGAATTTTACAACTTAAAAATATCTTCTTTCTCTCTCTGCCTTCTCCCCTTCAGTATGCACAGATCTTAAAAGAGAGACTGAGAGAATCTTTTCATGATGTTCAGTATGTGGAACCTCCATTTGATGACTCAATTGTTGATATAGGTAAAGAATGGAAGAGTGCCCTGGCAAAATTAAAGTTTGCTAATTCATATAGAATGGAGCCATTGAAGAAATTCCAAGCTCATTCAGTAGAAACTAAAGTCCAGCAGATATTAAAGGTAGGTTGAGCTATATATAAAAGAAGCAATAAGGACCTTTCTCTCTGTCTCTTTCTCTCACTGTCCACTCTGCCTGTCAAAAAAAAGAAAAAGAAAAGAAAAGAAAAAAAAAAAGAAAAAAAGAAGCAATAAGATTCTCCAGAATAACAGCCTAATAAGATATATAAGAAATTTTATTACAGGAATTGATTCATGCAACTGTAGAGGCTGAGAGGCCCCACACCCCACTGTCTGCAAGCTGGAAAATGTGTGTAACACAGTCTGAGTCCAGGCGCCTGAGGACCAGGGCAGTCACTGCAATAAGCCCCAGTCCAAGCCTAAAGGCCCAACAATCTGCACTAATGTCTACGGCCACAGAAAATGGATGTCTCAGCTTGGGCCATCTTCTGCTGCTTTCCCAGGTGCATTAGCCCACAGCTAGATCAGAATTGGAGCAGCCTTAACTTGAATCAGGACCCATATGGGATGTTGGCAATGCAGGCAGAGGCTTAACCGGCCGCACCACAAAGCCGGCCCCAAATTATGTAGCTATAAACCTGAAGTTTTCATTGTTGACATGTCACATGGCCAAGTCACTCTTTCTTAATTTTCTACCAAATGCATTAGGATTTATGGAAATAAACACATTTTATTGGCCACATCTTAAGATTCACTTTTAGAAACCTTTTTTTTTAAGATTTATTTTGAAAGTCACAGCTGCAGAGAGAGGGCGAGAGAGATCTTCCATCTTCTGGTTCATTCCCAGATGACTGCAATGGCCAACACTAGGCCAGGAGCCAGGAGCTTCATCTGGGTCTCCCACGTGGGTGGCAGGGACCCAAATCCTTGGATCTTCCTCTGCTTTTTCCAGTCCATTAGGAAGCAGGAAGCTGGATTGGAAATGGAACAGCTGGGACACAAACCGACACCCACATGGGGTGCTGGCATCACAGGTGGCAGCTTTACTCTCTATGCCATGATGACGGCCCCCACGGTTAGAAACTTTAGTCATGCAGTGGGCCTTTGGCCTAGCAGTTAACTCTCCACTTAAGGCGCCCTCATCCCAAGGGCCAGCATTGTGGTGTAGCTGGTAATGCTGCCGCCTGCAACACCAGCATACCGTATGGGTGCCAGTTCAAGTCCCAGCTGCACCACTTTCGATCCAGCTCCCTGCTAATGCACCTGGGAAAGGAGCAGAACATGGCCCAAGTGCCTGGGGCCCTGCTAACATGTGGGAGACCTGGAAGAAACTCCTGGCTCCCAGCTCCTGGCTCTGACCTGGCACAGCCCTAGCTATTGCAGCCGTTTGAGGAGTGAACTAATGAATAGCTCTCTTTCTCTCTTCACTCTCTGTAATTCTGCCTTTCAAATTAATAAGTAAATCTTTCACAACAACAAAAGGCTACTGATGAGTTTTAAGGACATTTCTGGAAACAGTTAAGGAACATATATATAAAGAACAAAGGATTATACAAGGTTACTTCAGATAGCTAAGGTGAAACAGAGCCTGTGCACACATCACTCCAGTCACATCAGCCTGATAGAAGAGATGTGTAGCTCTGTCCAGATGCTCCTCAGACAGGCGCCAACAGGTGATTCTCCTGACCCCTTGCCAGCTTTCTAGGGCCAGCATGTTCTCAGTTCCCCTCACCCCCATGGGAGACCTGGACTGAGTGCCCAGACCTCTGCTATGCCTGAGGCTGCGCACATTTGGGGGTGTCTCTGTCAATAAATAAATAGATATTAATAAATTAAAGGAATCCTGGTCACATATAAATCCAAATACCGCATTGTGGTTTGGGGAACCATCTGAAATCAATCTTCTGCCAAGTCCACCAAATCATCGAATAAGCATTTATAAAGTGCTCTGCGTTTTTTCCAATCTTTGATACATAAATGAACAGAAATTCTAGAATTTTCAGATTTCAACATTAGGACTTTTAATTTTGGGGGATTCTTTCTGGGGGCTTATTTTTAGAAGCTTTAGGCATTAAGGGTTTCAACATTTGGGTTTATGACATTCAGGATTGGGTATTTGGGATTTTGATTGGCATCACTCTCAGGGAAGTGTCAGTTAGGTACTGGTGGGAGGAGCGTGGCTGGGGCAAGAGAGATGACTATGTTTGCATTCTTTATGAAAGTAATTGCAATAAAGCACAAAACAGAGTGTGCACCCCAAAACTTTAGGCCAGAGAATGTGGGAGACCTGGCTGCAGCCACCCACACCTGAGAGAAGTTGAGACCTTGTGTTGGTGCACATTCCTGTCCCGGAGTATGCTGAGGTGGCACGCAGTGCAAGCTCGGTGATGCGGGAGACGTGGGGTCTGATTTTAACCCAGGTCTTGCCTTTTAAGCACAGGCACACATAAGGTGCTCAAACTGATAACGTTTATTCAGAAGGTGACAACGTGACATCGTAAGAATGGGCCCAAAAGAGAAGGGGTGGGGGCAGGGAAGTAGAGAGAGGGGACATCCTCAGCGTTTTCTCTTGTCCTGTCTCAGGCGGAGTGAGCACCTCCCACCACCTCCTTTTATGAGGTGATGTGGTCACCTGGGAGAATTATGGTGTCTGCGGGCCATAACGGGTGCCCATTTGAATCCCAGTCGAGTTTCCTCTAAACGTGTCAGCAAAGGCAGCAGATAATGGCCCGAGTGCTCAGGCCCTGCCATCTGTGAGAGACAAGGATGGAGTTCCCAGCTTCTAGCCTCAGCCTGGCCCAGCCCTGGCTGTTGCAGCCACTGGAGAGTGAACCAGTGGGTGGTACGTTTCTCTCGTTTCTCCCTCTCTGTTGCTCTGCCTTTCAAATAAATTAAATTTTTAAAAAAATATGAGAGTTAGTTTAGCAATGTTTATTCATTTCCCTCCATAGTCTCCACTCCCCATCTTCCTGGCACAGAGATCACTTTCACGTAGGAGTTTTACCTGTTGGTTTCAGGAATGAAAGGAAAGCATCTGCTGATTTTTGAGAGCCTTTAACTCAAAATGATCAATGCGCAAGTGGGTGTTTTAGGGTGGCATACTTTGATCCTGTATACCACCTTCCATAGATACATTTCTAACTGAATTAATCATTGCCAGATGATATTTGGCAAAGATACGGCTCATGGTTTCAGAAAATAAATGCAGTTCAGCTTAATACAATAATCACTACCTGCTGCTCTGATCTAAACTCTAACAAGCAGCATTTGTGATGTAAAAAGTATGTTTTTGGTGTGTCTCTCACTCGGCCTTACCGCAGGGGCTGAATTCAAATGTATTGACTATGGTGGGATTTCAAATAGTGTTGAAAGTATAACACCGTACAGACCTGCACTGAGAATGATGGGGCTGGAATAGCTCGTGGGATCCGGAGGTGGATGACCAGGGTTCTCTGTTCGGTCTGAAGGAGCACGGAGTGTAGAAGTAGCAGAAGTGGAAGCAGGAAGCATCGACAGAGCTTGGGGGCATCTTCCCACAGTACGTGCTCAGTATCTATTAAAATTGGGGTTTTAGGTAGAGAAGGCCTGGATTCTCTTGGGCATACCGGAGGGGTGGATGGGAGCAGGGGCAAGGAGGACGGGGGAGGAATACAGTCCCTCTGCGTGGAGAACGTGGAAGAACGCTCCCTTACCCACTCATTTTAACTTCAAACTACCGTGTCTTCTCACAAGACTCTGGGCAACCACATTCCTGAAAAAGTCAGAGTCAAGGCAAGTGTGAGTGGCCCGCTGTGTGGGTGAGGCCGAGAGGCCACAGACCCAAGATAGAAAGAGCAGGGGGCAGTTTCAGAACACTGGGACCTCCCAGGTGGAGGGACTGAGAAGAGAGGGATTGGGGGAAGATGGAAGTCGCTCCGATAACCCTCTGGATGTATGGCTTTTTCTTCTAGCCAGTCCTCAGAGTTCTTTCTGTTTGTCTTTTTATTTGAGAGTTGGGGAATAGGAGGGAGGGAGGGAGAGAGAGAGAGAGAGAGAGAGAGAGAGAGAGAGAGAGAGAGAGAGAGAGAGAAGAAATAAAGCAAGCAAGCAGGCTATCTCCCATTTGCTGATTCATTTCTCAAATGGCTGCAATAGCTGGGACTGCAACCAGGTGAAGCTGTGAGTCAGGAACTCAGTCCAGGTCTCCCATGTGGAGGCCAGAGATCATTAGTTGTGCCATCATCTGCTGCCTCCCAGGGCACGTTAGCAGGACCCTGAAATCGGAAGGACTCAAACTCCAGCACTCCAGTATGGCCCGTGTGTGTCTTAACCACTGCACCAATGCCCACCCCAGGCCTCACAGTTCTTTTTTTAAATTTTTTTTATTTTTTTAATTTTAATTTTTATTTATTTTTTTGACAGGCAGAGTGGACAGTGAGAGAGAGAGAGACAGAGAGAAAGGTCTTCCTTTTTGCCGTTGGTTCACCCTCCAATGGCCGCCATGGCCAGCACGCTGTGGCCGGCGCACCGCACTGATCCGAAGCCAGGAGCCAGGTGCTTCTCCTGGTCTCCCATGGGGTGCAGGGCCCAAGGACTTGGGCCATCCTCCACTGCACTCCCGGGCCATAGCAGAGAGCTGGCCTGGAAGAGGGGCAACTGGGACAGAATCCGGCACCCCGACCAGGACTAGAACCTGGTGTGCCGGCGCCGCAAGGCGGAGGATTAGCCTGTTGAGCCATGGCGCCGGCCTCACAGTTCTTAAAATAATGTACTTGGGGAACAATTACCCTTTCCTGTGCTGAAAGTTGTTAAAAATTAACATGAATAAGTAAAGTGGATGTGATAATTAGCCAAAGATAAACAAAGGTAAAGCCCAATTTTGCTGTCTTTTTAAGAAACTAGGGGAACAAAGTTGCCAATCCAAGCAGGAGCAGCATCCCAGGGCTCTGAGGGTCAATGTGAGGCCCACAGGTGGTTGGAGATGTTCCCAGATAGACAGCAGTGAGTTGAGTTTGCTCTGAGGAAAGATGGCGCTTGGTTTCAGAGGAGTGTGGAGCAGCTGACAGGTGGAGAAGCTGACAGGGGGAGCAGCTGACAGGGGGAAGGCTGAGCCACCGCCAGAGTCCCAGCGCAAATCCTGCTGCTGACTCCGTTTCAGATACGTAAGTTTCTGAAAGGCGCCAAGACCAAGCCAAGTATTTTAAATAAACGAAATGAAAGTTTCTTTTGTTCTGCAGTCCAGAAACAAGCTGTTGGGACCCGCATGCCGTTGGTAGGACTGAGCAGTGGGAACTGCTGGTGCACGTGAGATTGGCCCAGAGCATGGCCTGTCATGCCTCCAGGCTACACACGAATTCATTAGGAAGTACAGTTAGCTACCTCTGATTTTCTTTGCATTTCCCTGGAGGCCAAAGGAAAATGCAGCAGAGTGAGGAGTGGTGGCAAGAGGGTCAAGAAGCAGTAGGGGTTGGCCTGAGGAAGCCGAGGAAGACAGCAGGGACCTGGTGCAGGCCTATGCATTTTTAAAAAATGTCTTCGCCTAAGAATTTCCAGAAGCCTTCTTTTGAAATTCCCCTGTGTATCCCTAACAACAGGTTAACAAGAGTGGTCTGGTGAAATAAAACTACAGCCTAGTGTTGGTAAGGAAGAGCAATGAAACACGATTTCAAAAAACAAAACAGATTTTTAAAAGATCTGTTTACTATTTGAAAGGCATACCATCTGAGAGAGACACACAGAGATAGAGAGATCTTCCAAGTGCTGGTTCACTCCCCAAGTGGCTGCAACAGCCAGGGCTGGGCCTGGCCAGAACCATTAGCCAGGAACCACGTACTGGCTTCCCACTTGGATGGCTGGGGCCAAGGTACTTGAGTCATCTTCTGCGGCCTTCCCAGACATTAGCAGGAAACTGGATAGGAAGCAGAGCAATTGGGACTTAAACTAACAGTCTGACATGGAATGCTGGCATTGCAAGTGGCAGCTTAACCCGCCATGCCATAGTGCCAGCACTAATAAAACAGATTTTTTAAAAAATCATCATTGGGGCTAGCGCTGTGGCACAGCGAGTACAGTTGCCGTCTGCCCATATGTACGCGGTTCGAGTTCCGGCTGCTCCACTTCCCATCCAGCTCTCAGCTATGTCCTAGGAAAGCAGTAGAAGATGGGCCAAGTCCTTGGGCCCGTGCACCCATGTGGAAGTTCCTGGCTCCTGGCTTCAGATCGGCATAGCTCTGGCCATTGCAGCCAAATTGGGGAGTGAACCAGTGGATGGAAGACTGACCTCTCTCTCTCTGCCTCTCCTCTCTCTGTGTGCAAGTCTGACTTTCAAATAAATAAATAAATCTTTAAGAAAATTATCATTGAAGTGTAAACTGGGAAGATAATATTTATTTATCAATACTTTGTTAGGAATATATATATTTTTAACTTTTAAAATAGTGTATTACTTAGATATATGTTTCTACTTGTATTTTTACATTGAAAATATTTAATTTGAAAATTATAATATTTTCCTTAACCTGTTTTTTAAAGGAAAGTCTTAAAGATGTCAAATATGATGATAAAGTCTTCTCTCATCTGTCACTTGAATTGGCAGACCGCATATTGTTAGCAGTCAAAGAATTTGGGTTCCACCGTTATAAGTTCATTATAAAAGTATTATTTATTCAAAAGACTGGTCAAGCAATAAACGTAAGTACTCACTGATCCATCAGTTGGAACCCTGAGGTATCTACCCCCCACCCCCACCCTCCAGTGGTTTAATATTTATCGTGGTGACTCCAGGGTGCTTCAGTACTCTGAGGGTCCTCTCCAATGGAAGGACCATTTTGTAAATATATTTCATTTCACTCTAAACTATTAGAAAAGCAATACAGGAGAAGTTGCATTTTACTGTTGATCATTTATTAAATTGCATAGTTACCCTGTGCTTTGGTCATGCCAGCTTGGACAATTTAATGTCATTAAAGTTAATTAATTAACCAGTAAATTTCAGAGAGAAAGGGGACAGACACTTTTGTCTAGGTGGCAGAATCCTGTGGAAAGTACAAAGAATGTGGACTGTGACTCTGAAGGAGCATCCACTCCAGCCACGGGCATCCTGCAGCACAGCTCAGGGGTCATGGGAACAGCCCGCATGTGCTTCAGCTTGCCCAGGAGTAAGTCGAGGCAGCAGCCTGCATGGCTGAGGCCTTGGCATAGTGGCTTCCTCTACAAAATGGTGGTGATAACACCTGCTTCCCAGATTAAGTGAAGTTATCTGTACTGAATTCCTCAACAGATTCACCAGCACAGAGCTCTCAGTAAGCAGTAAGGTTATTTATTTTTTTAAATTAATTTATTTTTTTTAAATTTTTTGACAGGCAGAGTCGACAGTGAGAGAGAGAGACAGAGAGAAAGGTCTTCCTTTGCTGTTGGTTCACCCTCCAATGGCCACGGCGGTCAGCGCGCTGATCCGATGGCAGGAGCCAGGTGCCTATCCTGGTCTCCCATGGGGTGCAGGGCCCAAGCACTTGGGCCATCCTCCACTGCACTCCCTGGTCACAGCAGAGAGCTGGCCTGGAAGAGGGGCAACCGGGACAGAACCGGCACCCCGACCGGGACTAGAACCCGGTGTGCCGGCGCCACAAGGCGGAGGATTAGCCTAGTGAGCCGCGGCGCCGGCCGCAGTAAGGTTATTAACACTATTTGTAAATACAAAGATAACTCCACGAGGCTGTGTTGGTATTAGGGAATTGACAGTGAATATTGAGGGCTGGAGAGACCCTGCTGTTTGGAACATTCCGGAGGCCTGCAGCAGGAGGGAACTACATACTGAAGCATGGGGAGGGAGACTGGAGTGGGGGGGGGGGGGGGTCAGGCAAGACATTGATCACAAGACAAAGGCGGAGCTGCCACCCTCAACACACACACCTACACAACAGGACAATTCTGGATGGAGCTAAGTGCTCTAGAAAGGAAGTTAAGGTAGGATGATATAAGGGTGTTACATGAGTGGTTACTTGGGTACCACTCGAATGACAGCAGGAACCAGTGGCATGAAACATGAGAGAGAACATTCCAAGAAGAGTTAGCTTTGAGTGTGAAGATCAAAAGGCAGGGGGGCACTTGGTGTGCTGGATTAATCACAAGGGCAGTTGGCTGTATTTAGCTAGAGGAGAGTGGAGTGGAGTAATACTGCTTCACATCAAACCACCGCAGAGCTTAGCAGCTTGGAATGACAGCCATTTATTTGCGTACCTCTTTATGGGCCAGATCCCTCTGGATCAGCTGCTGGGTCTGTCTGCTGTCCCCTGGTGACCTCTGGGCCCACAGGTCCACATTGGTCTCCTCACACATCTGAGAGCTGTTGCTGGCTGCTGGCTAGGGCACCAGAATTCTCCTACCCATAAGCCATCATCCTCCAGCGCAGAGTGGGCTTCCGGGGGTCCAGCAGACGCTGCGAGACCTCTGAAGACCTGGCTAGCAAACTGCATAGTATCACACTCTGTTGGCCAACAAATCAAGGCCAACTCCTATTCAGAGGGTGGGGGGACAGGGTCAACCTCTTGATAGAAACCACAAAGAATAAATAAATATGGGCCATGTTAGGTCCACACAGTCAGGCTGAGGTCATATTGTGTGTGCCTCTCTAGTGGAACAAAGGAGTTAGGATTTTCTGTAACAGCCTCCTGTATAACCAATGCCATTGCTTCATTTCAGGACAGACTTTTATTTGAAATATTTGAAGAGTAGAAAGAAGAATTTCTTTTTTAAAAATATTTATTTATTTATTTGAAAGTCAGAGTTACACAGAGAGAGAAGGAAAGGTAGAGAGAGAGAGGGAGAGAGGGGGAGAGAGAGAGGGAGAAGGGGGGAGAGAGAGAGAGAGAGAGAGAGAGAGAGAGAGAGAGAGAGTCTTCCATCCACTGGTTCACCCCATAGTTGGCAGCAATGGCCAGAGCTGTGCCAATCTGAAGCCAGGAGCCAAAAGTCTCTTCCGCGTCTCCCATGCGGTTCAGGGGCCCATGGACCTGAGCCATCTTCCACTGCCTTCCCAGGCCATAGTAGAGAGCTGGATGGGAAGTGGAGCTGCCGGGACTCAAACCAGCGCCCTTATGGGATGCCGAAACTGCAGGGGGTAGCTTTACCCACTATGCCACAGTGCCAGCCCCAGGAGAATTTCTTAGCATGGACTGTAATGTAGCAGAGTGGTATTTATGCAGGAGTGCTGGACGGCAGTACAGAGGCCTCTGCCCCGGCCCTGCCCCTGCACACACTCAGCTAAGGTGGTACCCCTGGTAGATGAATACCAGCCTCTACACAAATGAGAGTGTTGGTCCATGCAGCATCACTCTTCTCATGAAAGGGAAGACTGGACAGAGTACTTCCTAAATATGACTTCATATGATACAAAGTCTCCTGGTTTAAACATCCAAACTAGTGTAGATTTGACAACCACTTGTTCAATCTAAAGTTGGTCTTTTAAAAATTTCTCTCATTTCCCTCATAGATTGCAAGCAGATGGATCTGGGACGTTGCATGGGACAGCTGGGTTGAAGCGAAGCATGAAACGGAATCTTATGTAGCACTGGCGTTGGTATTTGCTCTTTATTGTGAATAGCTTGATTCCCATACTAAAGGGTTTACGTTCCAACTTCTCAAAAATAAATGAAAAAAAGATAAATGACATATATAGATTGTGAACTTCATGGTAGCTTTGATTAGCTACATTGTTATCTACGATTGAGTTTTTAATAGAATTCTTGTAACAACAAACAAATAAAACTAGATTTTTACATTTACAGTTGTATTCATTAACATTGTGTTATGCAAAAGTAATATGAGGTGTGTGTATTTATGAATTCTTATAGTGAATAATAATTTAGAGATATTCTTTTTAGATTTATGAAAATTAGAATTTGCTGCAGGAAATTAAGATACAACCTTGTAAAGTATCAAATTAAGTAGATTTTAAGATTTTTTTTTGTGCTGGCGCTGTGGCTTAACAGGCTAATCCTCCGCCTTGTGGCGCCGGCACACTGGGTTCTAGTCCCGGTCGGGGTGCCGGATTCTATCCCGGTTGCCCCTCTTCCAGGCCAGCTCTCTGCTATGGCCCGGGAGTGCAGTGGAGGATGGCCCAAGTCCTTGGGCCCTGCACCCGCATGGGAGACCAGGAGAAGCATCTGGCTCCTGGCTTTGGATCAGCGAGATGCGCCGGCCACAGCGGCCATTGGAGAGTGAACCAACGGCAAAAAGGAAGACCTTTCTCTCTGTCTCTCTCTCTCACTATCCACTCTGCCTGTCAAAAAATAAAAAACAAGATTTTTTTTTGTAAAACTTCTAAAGGCAGATGTATTTTGTATGACTTTTTAAATACTTTGTATTTATTCTTTTAAAAACAATTATCAAGTTTGACAGACATTAATATATTTTCTATTTCCCTAATATCCTCCCTAACCAATCAAATTGCTTTCAAATGTGTGTTCTTCCTATTTGTTAGGCTCTTTTCTGAAATTTTTATTTATTTTTATTATATTTGAAAGGCAGCAAGACAGGAAACAGACAAGAGAGAGTTTTTTTTTTTTTTTTTTTTTTTGACAGGCAGAGTGGACAGTGAGAGAGAGACAGAGAGAAAGGTCTTCCTTTACCGTTGGTTCACCCTCCAATGGCTGCTGTGGCCGGTGCACCGCGCTGATCCGAAGCCAGGAGCCAGGTGCTTCTCCTGGTCTCCCATGCAGTTGCAGGGCCCAAGCACTTGGGCCATCCTCCACTGCCCTCCTGGGCCACAGCAGAGAGCTGGCCTGGAAGAGGGGCAACCGGGACAGAATCCGGCGCCCTGACCGGGACTAGAACCCGGTGTGCTGGTGCTGCAGGCAGAGGATTAGCCTATTGAGCTGCAGCACCGGCCAAGAGAGAGATTCTTCAACCACTGGTTCACTCCCCAAATGCCTGCCACAGCTAAGTCCAGGCCAAGCCATAGCTGGGTGCCCAGAACTTCATCCAGGTCTCCCACCTGCAGGGTAGGGACCCATGAACTTGAGCCACCACCTGCAGCTTCCCAAAGTGCACATTAGTGAGAAGCTTGTTCAGAAGCAGAATGACTGGGGACTTGAACCAAAAGCTCAGATACAGGGTCCTGTCATCCATGTGTTGACTTAAGCTGCTGTGTCAAACTTCTGACCCAGTCAGGCAAGGGCAATGTAATTGTTTAGAGAAAGGAGGAAACTTATTTATCAGGCATTTAGCTGAGAATCCAGGGTCTCTCTTTCTTCCCACCCTCCCTGCAGTCTTCTGGGTCTATCTGTCAACTTTGTACATTAATCATTTTCCCATGACCAGACCAGCAACAATCCACTGCTTTGGGGTGGGACAGGAGCCCACCCTCCATGAAGCACCCGGTCAAGTGGGAAGAGTGGAGATGATGTGTCACTGGGACACCTCTAGCAAGGAAGCTAAGGATATGCTCGGGAGGCAAGCAGCAGTGTCTGTGGTTATCTACGCGACTTTCCTAGTTATAGTCAAAACCGGAAAAGCCATGTGAAGGATGTGTATGAAACCTTGGCAAGAAAACCATCTCGTGTGTCTCTCACATTTGGGGCAGGATGAGTGCCCCAGGACTAACAAAATTCATATCACAGAGCACTGACAAGATAGTTACCAACTGATAGCTATCAACTGCCAAGTTTGGCCATAGAAAAATTCAGTAGTAACAAACCTGTGAAATGGACCATTTCAAGCAATGTGTGTTCCTGATAAACTCATTGGGACAAATTAGTTGGAAAATGTACTGCCTAGGGGCTGGCCCTGGGGCATAGTAGGTTAAGCTTCTGCCTGCCATGCCGGCATTCCATAAGGGCACCGGTTCGAGTCCTGGCTGCTCCACTTCTGGTCCAGCTCCCTGCTGATGTGCCTGGGAAAGCAGTGGAAGATGGCCCAAGCCCTTTGGCCCCTGTGCCCACGTGAGAGACCTGGAAGAAGCTCCTGGCTTCTAGCTTTGGATCGGCCCTTTCCAGTCACTGCAGCCATTTGAGTAGTGAACCAGTGAATGGAAACCGTCTCTCTCTGTCTCTCTATTTGTAACTCTGCACCTCAAATAATTAAATAAATCTTAAAGAAAAGAAAATATACTGCCTAGTATTCAAGTAAACAGCCTCATAGACTTATTTGTAAAATGAGAATTACACCTTTCTCCTAAGGTTAGCATATGCATTCACTTAGTATAACAATCAAGGACTTGTGCAGAGAACATAGTAAGTTCTCAAGTGTTGTTTACATGTATGGGGTTGATATCTCTGAATTGCTTTCAGCTCTTTTCTTTCTCTTGCTCTTCTCTCAACCCATATGAGCTTAACTGTAAAATCCTCTACATTATGAATGTTTTGAAACAACTTCAAATCCTCCCCTCTTTTCTGCTACTGCCGTATCTCTCATCTGGGTCCTCACTTTCCTCACATCTATTTCAATTGACCCCTTTTTTCATCTAATTAGTTTGTTAACTTTTTGTCCAGAAATATCCTACATCTACCATATTCCTGGCAGTGAGGAGGCAGATTGTGTCATGGAAGACAAAGCAGAGAAGCCCTTGCCCTCAATGAACCTTCATTGTATTGAGGGGATGAGAGGGACTGGTGTCAAGCAACTCGACCTCTGCTTGTTATGGTCAGTGCTCCACAGTGAACCAGCAAGAAAACCTATGGACCAACTTTTCTTCGCTTCAAGTCTCATCCCCATGCTTCACATGTGAAACTGATGATGTTACCATCTTGGAAACTTTTATCTCTGATTACTTCATATCTCTCATTACATATCATTTGCTGCCTCAAAATACCTCAGTTGCCTTTTGAGTGAATACAAATTTTTCTGCCTTTTTAGAAAGTTTCAGATTCTCTGTTATGTCACACTGCCATTTTCTGAGGTTTGGTGGATGCCAGGTGCACTATAAACATCTCCAATCCTAACAACACTTCTTTCTCCCTTCTATTCCAGAGTGGGTTAAGTGACTTCTTTTTTTAAGTGATTCTCCTAATAGCAGATGAACATTTCCATTATTGCTTTCCCCATCCCCAAACCCCTATCCAACCCTCTTCCCATGGAAGACTTGCTGAGGCTTGTAGCAACAAACCTCTGCCCAGCTATCATCTACTTCTTCATCTACACCACCCAGGCGGCATTTCGCCAGGAGCCTGTAATGTGTTGCAATCACTCTGGAGTCACCGGACCACCGTGCTGAACACGCTACACCTAACTTCCCGAGGCAGTTTCCCTGTGTCCTGAAGGAACCACAAGGAAAAAGCACATCCAGTGCCACAGAATCATTTGAGTGCAGTAGCCTGAATTTTCCCCCAGGAAGGGTCTCGTTGCTGTCCTCTCTGGCAGAAGCTCCTTTGTCTGTCAGTCCCTGATGCCACAGAGCAAGGGGATGCACTCGGCTGCCTCTTCGACCTTGCAGCCGCTGGAAATGCATGCTATCTGGATGTTCAAAAGTACTTCAAAAACTCCCAGAAAACGGAATTAAAAGGTACATTTATTTTGGTGCCAAAATTGTTAAAATTCCCATAGATGAAAGGGTCTTCAAAAAGTACATGGAAAATGTGTATTATGAAAAAACTATGCATTAATTTGAAAAGTCTTATTTTTCCGCAATCCTTTTGAAGTATGCTAGTACAACATTTACCTCTGTTTCTGTTGTCTGTGGTCTCTGGCTAATTCCTTCTCATCACTCAAGGACTGGAGCTATGCCTAACTCCTGCCATCCTTCTGTGTGACTTCAATATCCACATAGATGAGCCACTGAACAGGATACCTACCAATGCCTCACAGTTCTCAGTCATCACGGTTCGGGGGATAACGCTAATCCTCCAACAACAGGGCTCACATTTCAGTTATGATGGTGTGTTAGCTGTGTCTGTGTAGAGCCCAGACTTCAGAGCTAGCTCTCCAGGCCACAAACCACTCCTTAACTAATGGATGGGCCTTGTTTGCATCTTCTGAGGTTGCCACAGTGAAATGTCTTGGACTGGGTGGCTTCACCAATAAACATTTCTTAAGATGCTGGAGTCTGGGAGTAAGGTACCAGTGTGCTAGTGTCCTTGGTGAGGACCTCCGGCTGGTGATACCCTCCCATGGTCTTTCCTTGGTAGGTGCATGCAGAGAGATAGGGAGGTCTCGTATCTGTTAGCGGAGATGGGTGGGATAGGTTCTTATCTTTGTGCAAGAAGGAATTCAGACATGAGACAGAGAGCAGTGGTAAACAAGGTAGCGAGGTTTAATGGGTGGGGCATCCATCAGAACGGGTGGCGCAGAATCCGAGGGTGTCCAGCCACTCAGACTGGAAAAAGCGAAGGTACATGGTTAAAAGGAGAGAACACACCTGGCAGGCTAGAGCGGCGGTTCAGGAAAGAGCTGAGAGCTGAGCGCCCGATCTGTACTCAGACTGGGGCTCAAAGGGAAGGGATGCAGCTCTTCCTGCCATTTCTCTGTTTCTCTTTCCCCTCCTCCACCTCCTGCTTCTGGACAGAGTTTGTTGATTGTGAGTTAGGTGAAATTCCTCCCAAGGTTTCACTAATCAGTGCTGTTAGGCTGGGGAGCCTACCTGACACAGGGCAGAGGAGCCTCCCCTAGTGTGCCTGCCTTGGGGGAAGGGTGTAAAGGCTTTATCACTCCATGTTATCCTGCCAGGTAAGCCACTGGGGAGATTTCCTTGGGGGAAGAAGGCTGAGACCACCTGTAAAGTTATCGGGGTATGGGCAGGACTTTGTAGTGCAAAATATTGATCTGCTTCCAAGGTGAACTCCTGCAGGTGCTTTGTCTTGCGTAGGCCCCTCTCACACACATGGGCTAATTTCTAACTCCCTCCCCAACACCTCTTTTTACAAGGATATGCATCCCCATCACCAGGGTTCTACCCTCACCACCTCATCTAAATCCAGTCCTCTCCCATAGTCCTCACTTCAAGCATCATCACACTGGGGATTTAGGGCTTCAACACATGGATTTTAGGGGACAATACATTCTGACCATAGCAGGCATCATGTCCTTCCCTCAAATTCTCAAGTCATTGCTCACTGCACATATACCGCACATATCTCATGCAGCTCTTCACTTTATACATAGACAGCAAAGCATGTAGTTGTGTTGCCTTCTTGTTTTTCAATGATCAACACACATGGTGTTTTATAAAAACATATTACCAAAGGAGAGAATTAGACAACAAAAATGAAAGTACAGCAAATAAATAAAAAACAACAGTACTGGAAGTGAAGTTGATGTGATTAGGAAATTTAAATTAGCACCAGGGGCCGGTGCTCCAGCTCACTAGGCTAATCCTCTGCCTGTGGCACCGGCACCCCAGGTTCTAGTCCTGGTGGGGTGCCGGATTCTGTCCCGGTTGCTCCTCTTCCAGGCCAGCTCTCTGCTATGGCCTGGGAAGGCAGTGGAGGATGGCCCAAGTGCTTGGGCCCTGCACCCGCATGGGAGACCAGGAGGAAGCACCTGGCTCCTGGCTTTGGATCGGTGCAGTGCTGGCTGTGGCGGCCATTTGAGGGGTGAACCAGCGGCAAAGGAAGACCTTTCTTTCTGTCTCTGTCTCTCTCTCTCTAACTCTGCCTGTCAAAAAAAAAAATAATAAAAATAAAAAAAATAAAAATAGCACTGGGAAAGCAAAGTAAGGAGGCTGAGACCCAGGCACACACAAAGCAGTTGAGAGGGGATGTGGAGGGAAAGGCTGGCACACAGAGGACACAGGTGCACCTGTCTCACCAAGGTTAGTTTAAACTGCACTGAAACAGAAAGGTGATTGCATGGTGGTTATGGCTGGGGTAGGAACTTTCTCTTTGAAGAAAAAAAAGCCCAAACACTTTGGTTAGAATTCAGGCCAAAGTGTTGACGTTAGTTACCATGTTGAAAGAAAATAATTACAAACACACTGAAAAAGAATCTTTTTCTTCCAGTAAAGTCTGGCCTCACGTCTCACCAGTTTAGCAGTTGACATGAGCAGGTGTGAAACTTTGCAGGGAAGGTGGTCAGGGTGCTGCTGCGAGATCTGTGCTGCAGCCCACAAAGCAGTTAAGACTGGGTGGCAGAAAGATGCAGATGTCCGCAGGAAAGGTGATGACCGATGATCTCCCTACACGTGGATGGTGCAAAAGACAATCCAGGCTGAGGAAGGAGCGTGGCAGCTTTGCAAGACACAGAAGAGATGTCATAAAATAAGGCAGGGGCCGGCGCCGTGGCTCACTAGGCTAATCCTCCGCCTGCGGCACCCGCACACCGGGTTCTAGTCCCGGTTGGGGCGCCGGATTCTGTCCCGGTTGCCCCTCTTCCAGGCCAGCTCTCTGCTGTGGCCTGGGAGTGCAGTGGAGGATGGTCCAAGTGCTTGGGCCCTGCACCCCATGGGAGACCAGGAGAAGCACCTGGCTCCTGGCTTTGGATCATCTCAGTGCGCTGGCTGCAGGCTGCAGTGGCCATTGGAGGGTGAACCAATGGCAAAGGAAGACCTTTCTCTCCATCTCTCTCTCTCACTATCCACTCTGCCTGTCAAAAATAATAATAATAATAATAATAATAATAATAATAAGGCAGGAAAAGATCAAGCCATTGTTGGTAAGCTCTTTACAAAGAAGAAAGCACACACTGATTCTCCATGTTTCTCACACAGTAAATTGCAATGTGCTAAATAAATAGTGTTTTGCATTTAAAAAACCTATGCATTTGCATTTAGCAGCAAGAAATTTTTAAATTTTTGAGAAAAGTTCTAAAATGTCACAGAACAATTGTATTTTTTTCCTCTTTGATGAAGATGGACCTGCACACTTTGTCATTTTCCAAATTCTCCCTTCCACATGTGAAACAATCCAAGAGAGAGGCATAAAGATGAAGGAAAGCAGGATTTATTTAAAAGGGATAGTGCCCACCCAGACGTGAGTGTGGGCTCCCTCTCCCCGTGAGGAAGGAGGTCATTCCTTCTTAGGATAGGGAAGGTGCCCTCATTGAATGTTAAAGTAGGGCAGGGTTTGGGTGGGGCTCGGGTGCCTGTGGTGGTCTCCAGGAAGGTGTCATCGTGTCCCCGTGAGGCTGCTGCAGGCACGTGTTCATCACAGTGTCTCTTCCTGGCCGGAGGTGAGGCTCAGATAGCTACTGGGAATGCGTTTGCTGAGCCTGCAGCTTTGTTGGATGGCATAGAACAGGGTGGGGTTTGTGTTGTGCTGGCTGCAGCACAATGGCTGTTGGCGTTCTCTCAGCTCCTCCTCCTTAGCTCCCTGCCTGCCCATATCACTGTCAAATCTTGATGTCAGGCAACTTACTCTCATGCAACCATTTCCTGTCCTTTTTTTTTTTTTTAAGATTTATTTATTTATTTAAATGTCAGAGTTACATAGAGAGAGGAGAGGGAGAGGGAGAAGAGAGAGAGAGAGAGAGAGAGAGAGAGAGAGAGAGAGAAAGGTCTTCAATCTGCTGGTGTACTCCTTAAATGGCCACAACAGCTGGAGCTGCTCTGATCTGAAGCCATAAGCCAGGAGCTTCTTCCGGGTCTCTCACACAGATACAGGGGCCCAAGGACTTGGGCCATCTTCTACTGCTTTCCCAGGCCATAGCAGAGAGCTGGATCAGAAGTGGAGCAACTGGGACTTGAACCGGTGCCCACATTGGATGCCAGCACTGCAGGCAGCAGCTTTACCTGTTATGCCACAGTGCCAGCCCTCCTGTCCTCTCAGCTCACCATCTCAACAACCCAGAGGACGGCCACTCTGCAGTCTTATCAACCTCCCGGGCTCACTGACCTCTTCCTCTCAGTAGCCCTCTCAGCTTTGTCCTTTGCCAGCTTTGATTTTATGGCCCTCATTATAATCACTCCTTTACAAACACCCCAGATCCTTCTGCCCCTCTTCCTCGCCTCAAGCAAGTCCCTTCTTGAATGTCCAAGCCTGAATTCAGGAAGCTAAACTTGCCTGAGGACTTAAAAAAACCAGACTGCCTCACATTAAGTTCATGACCACAATCCTCAAGTAGGCAACCACCTAGCACACTAGAAATGTTGCTTTCCTGCTCTAACAAATTTTCTCTTTCCTCAAACCTATATTTTTCTCCTCTGCACATCCCACCGTAGAATTCATTAAGGGAAGAAAAGATCCTGGAAGTAAAATCCTTCAAGTTTCTCTACGCATACTGGCATTGCAGCCCCTGTCCTCCCTGACAGTCCATGGATTGTGCTTCCCCGCTGGACGCTGTTCCGTCACCTGTGTTTTAAGTTCTCCTGCCCACCCCAGGCTGCCTTTAAGCAAATGGCTCCTCTCTGCTCATTCGTGGTTTCCCCTCCTACTGAGCTATTCTTATCAGCACGCAAACATGCACAGGGTCTCCCACCTGAGAGACAACCCCACTCCTTTCCAGCCACCCTCCTATACTCACTATTCACGTTAATACATTTCAGAAGAGCTGTCTACCCTTTGGCTCTAATTCCTAGCTTCTCACTCCTTCCTTAATTCCCTTCAGTCTAGTTTCTGAAACTGACACTGCTCTGAAACAAAGTTAAACATCAATGTAGCAAAGGCCTCTGAGTTGCTAAATACAAAGGACCATTCTTTCTCTTCATGTCATCCAATAGACCTAGCTGACTTCTGGGTTCTGAAACTCTCTGCCCTGTCAGCTCCCAGGACCTCAAAGTGTTCGTCCCTCTCCTTCCCTGTCCTCCACAAGTTGAGTGTCTCTGGGCTTCTCGCTCTTGACCCCTCCTCTCATCTGTCTATATGTTACACGTGGTTTCATACAGTTCTATGATGGCTTCTCCTTCACTATTGCACCGCTAAGTGTCTAACTCAGGGCCTAAATTGGCAAAAAGTAAGGCAGTATTTGTAAATGAATGGATGATTTCTTTTCTTTTTTTTTTAAAGATTTATTATTTAGTTCAAAGGCAGAAATCCAGAGAGAGAAGGAAAGAGAGAGAGAGATCTTCCATCTGCCGGTTCACTCCCCAAATGGCCACAACGGCTGGGGCTAGGCCAGGCCGAAGCCAGAAGCTAGGAACTTCTGCGTCTCCCATGTGGGTGCAGGGGCCCAAGGACTTGGGCCATCTTTTCTGCTTTCCCAGGTCATCAGGGAGCTAGATTGGAAGTGGAGCCGCTGGGACTCGATCCAGTGCCCCTGAGGGATGCCAGCACTGCAGGCAGAGGCTTAAACCTTCGTACCACAGTGCCAGCTCTGATGAATGATTCTTAAATCCTTAGCACCCAACACAGTTCTTGGCTCACACTTGGTTTGTCATAACACATTTGTGAAATGCAGAATAAATGTTATTTTTCTTATCCTACAAATGAGGAAAAACAGGGTCAGAAAGATTAAATACTGTGACTATGATGACACAGCTAATTAAGTGACCCAAACTAGTCTTAACACCCATCGTATGCCTTCCTGCATATTTTATTCCTGACTCCTGGGATCCTCCTTCATATACCCTATTCTCATGCCAAACTGGAATAATTAATGCACCTGAGTGTGCCTCTTGTTTTCCCAGTTCAGCCTTTTGTGGGCTTGCACCACAATCTTCACTTCATATTGCACATCTTTCTGTATCTGTTCTCTTTTATAACACTTTGAAATCCTGTTTTCTATTTGCAAGTAAATTTTCTCTCACTCAAGTTGATGTGTGAGAAGTGGGGTTTAATTTTAATCCTGGTACTTGCCTTTTACCTCAACAGCATTTTAGGACAGACACATATATGGAGCACAATGTGTTGAAGTTTATTTAAAAGGTAGGAAAGGCCGGCGCCACGGCTCAACAGGCTAATCCTCCACCTTGCGGCACCGGAACCTCGGGTTCTAGTCCCGGTCGGGGCACCAGATTCTGTCCCAGTTACCCCTCTTCCAGTCCAGCTCTCTGCTGTGGCCCGGGAAGGCAGTGGAGGATGGCCCAAGTGCTTGGGCCCTGCACCCCATGGGAGACCAGGAGGAAGCACCTGGCTCCTGGCTTCGGATCAGCGCGCCGGCCACGGCGGCCATTGGAGGGTGAACCAACGGCAAAAGGAAGGCCTTTCTCTCTGTCTCTCTCTCTCACTGTCCACTCTGCCTGTCAAAAAAAAAAAAAAAAAAAAAAAAAGGTAGGAAAGCAGGGGCTGGGGCTGCCTGCATCCCTGTGGGAACCCGGAAGAAGCTCCAAGTTCCCGGCTTCAGACTGGTCCAGACTGGTCCAGCTCCAGCAGCTGTGGCCAATTAGGGGCTGAACCAGTGGATGCAGGCGCTCTCTTTCTGCCTCTGCCTCTCCGTAGCTCTTTCAAGTAAACAAATATTTGAAAAAAAAATTATAAAAAAGCAAGCATACACACACATGCAGCCAGAGAGTGGGCCAGAGAGCAGAGGGGGTGGAGGGAAGGGAAGCAGGGGTTGCCTTAGTCTTGGTCTCTTCCCAGAACCTCCTCTATGAGGTAGTGTGGTGGCCCGGGGGGCCCGGGCAAGGCTCTGTGGTGTGTGACCCCGGGTCAGCCAGCGACCTCTGCCCTGCCAAAGCTGCCTCACGGAGGAGGACGTAGCTTACTGCCTGTGGCAGGGTCCTAACCCGGACCTCCCGCACTGCACGCTGGAATGGCATCAGTGCCGGCCCGCTCAGTGGAATGTTTTACATGTGTCTGTTCTAGAGACAGAGTACCCCAGGGAGAGGAGGAGAACCAAATAATGGACAGATGTTTTCCCCTCTCTTTGGTAAGCATTAAACCCTACCAGGAAATCTGAGGGCCCCCATCAGTGACATCCGGGGGAGAGAGGTCTCTTCTCAGCAGGTGCAGAAGCATGTTGGGAACAGATTTTCCTGCTCAGCCTGTGGACGCAGGGTTCCCTTCAGGAACTCTCCAAGGAGCGGCAGCTGGTCTGAGCTGGGAGAGCAAAGCAGCTGGGCACCCTCTGGGAGCTGGCATTTGGATTCACGTGAGGGACACCCAACCCTTTCGTGTGTACTCCCACATCTGTCAGCGGGGTGTAGCCAGCCACAGCGAATGACAAGGAAGCCATGCACATTACACTCTAGATCCAAGAACCTCCTCTGGTGCCCGGAAACAGGTCACCGGCATCAGGTAAACAGGTGTCTGCCAAGCAATCTACTTGAACACGTTTCTGGCTCTCTCATCTCAGCAGCTGTCTGCACGTGCTTTTAAGGTTCTTTCCATTTTTAGTGAAGTCCTAGAAGTGACCTTGTGAAGCCAGAGCCCAAGGATCCAAAATAAAGTCAGTGCAAATAAAACAGCTCATTTTCTTGGTTCGTCTTCTGGGCATGGCACTTTTGCAATCACCGTGAAGCCTGGATTCCTCCCCATTTCACAGCCCCGCCAACGCAGGTAGAATGATGCTGCTAGGCAGAGCGGCCGCGAGAGCCCCTTCCGGCGGCCGCGCGGCGCACAGGGCCCTCCCGGTGCGCCCCAGCTGCACGTGCTAGCGCGGAGCTCCACCGGGCCGGCCGGGCGCCCTCCCCGAGGACCCGCCCGCCGCCCGCCGCCCGCCGCAGCGCTGCAGTCCCTGGGCCCGCACCGCGCAGCGGACGGAGAACAAAGGCTGCTGACGGCGGCGGCCAAGGGCGCGACGCGAGCGACAGCCACAACCAGCGCGGGGGCGCCGGGACCCGGACACGCGGGGAGGAAGGAGCAGCCTGGGAGGGGGAGACCCTCTGCAGGGAGGGGGCGGGACACCAGCAGGGAGGGAGCGAGAGGGCGGAGCAGGGGACCCCCGGCAGGGAGGGAGAGGCGGGGACCCCCGGCGGGGAGAGGAGGGAGGGGCGGGACCCCCGGCTGGGAGAGGAGGGAGGGGCGGGACCCCCGGCGGGGAGGGGTATGGGGCGGGACCCCCGGTCGGGGCGCGGGTCCTAGCGGGGAGGGGTGTGGGGCGGGACCCCCGGCGGGGCGCGGATCCTAGCGGGGAGGGGTGTGGGGCGGGACCCCCGGCGGGGCGCGGATCCTAGCGGGGAGACCCCCGGCGGGGCGCGGGTCCTAGCGGGGAGACCCCGGTCGGGGCGCGGATCCTAGCGGGGAGACCCCCGGCGGGGAGGGGTGTGGGGCGGGACCCCCGGCGGGGCGCGGATCCTAGCGGGGAGACCCCCGGCGGGGCGCGGGTCCTAGCGGGGAGACCCCCGGCGGGGAGGGGTGTGGGGCGGGACCCCCGGCGGGGCGCGGATCCTCGCGGGGAGGGTGGTGGTGGGGCGGGACCCCCGGTCGGGGCGCGGATCCTAGCGGGGAGACCCCCGGTCGGGGCGCGGGTCCTAGCGGGGAGACCCCCGGCGGGGCGCGGATCCTAGCGGGGAGACCCCCGGCGGGGAGGGGTGTGGGGCGGGACCCCCGGCGGGGCGCGGATCCTCGCGGGGAGGGTGGTGGTGGGGCGGGACCCCGGTCGGGGCGCGGATCCTAGCGGGGAGACCCCCGGCGGGGCGCGGGTCCTAGCGGGGAGACCCCCGGCGGGGCGCGGGTCCTAGCGGGGAGACCCCAGGCGGGGAGGGCGCGGGGACCCCCGCGGGGCAGCGAGGGGCGGGCGGCGCGGTGGGAGGAGAGGGCTGACGTGTGCAGGGGCCGGGCCGGGGGCCGCGGGGAGGGGGCGGCAGCGAGCGCGCCCAGCGCGGCGGGCCGGGGCGGGGCGGGGGCTGCGCGGCGGCGGGAGGTGGGGCGCCCGGGCCGAGCGGCGGCAGCAGCAGCGGGAGGACGGCGGCCCGCGCGGCGGCGGCGGCGGCGCCTGCACTCCGAGGGCGGCGCGGGGCGGCGGAGCGCGGCGGCCGCCGGGCTGACGTGAGGCGCGCGGCCTCCTTCCGGGCCGCAGCCGCGCCGGCCGGCCCTGCGCCCTCGGCGGGCGGCGGCCATGGCGGCGGCGCTGGCGGGCCGCGGGGCGCGCGGCGGCAGGGGCCGGCCCCCGGGCGGGCGGGCGGAGGGGGCGGGGCCGGGGCGGCGGGCGGCCCGCGCGGCGGCGGCGGCGGCGGCGGCGACGGCGGCGGCGGCGGCCGGGACGAGGCGGCGGCGGCGGCGGCGGCGGCGGCGCGGGGCGCTCGGGCTGATGGCGGCGGCGGCCGGGCCCGGGGCGGCGCTGTCCCCGCGGCCGTGCGACAGCGACCCGGCCAGCCCCGGAGCGCGGTCGCCGAAGGTGAGGAGGCGGCCGCGGGCGTCTCGGGGAGGGGCCGGGCCGGGGGCGGAGTCGCGGCCGCTGCCCCGGGCTGGGCTGTGCGAGGGCGGCCGGGAAAGTTGGCCGGGTCCCGAGAGCAGCCCCTCGGAGAGGCCCGCGCAGCGCCCCTGGCCGCGGGCGCCCGCCGCGGTGGCTTCCCCGTGGCCGGACGCGGACTCCGCGTGGGGTGACTGGGCGCCCCGCAAGTTGGCGTCGTTTGCGGGCAGTGCGGCGGGAGCTGTGGAGCTGGGAGTGACCCGGAGTGACCGGAGTCGCGGTCCGGGGCCGCCGGCACCGTGGCCCCAGGTGCCCCTGATGCACTTGTCCTGGAAGTCACTGCCGAGGGCAGCGGGCCTGGCTCCCGGGGGCTGGGCGCAGGCGCTCCCCCTCCCCTAGTACTCACTCCTGGAGGCTGCCCGCAGGGGCCCCTCACCCCCCCAGGTGTCCCTCACCGCCCCCCCAGGCAGCCCTCAGGGGCCCCTCACCCCCCCCAGGTGCGCCTACCCCCCCAGGCTGCCCTCAGGGGCCCCTCACCCCCCCAGGCTGCCCTCAGGTGTCCCTCGCCCCCCCCCAGGCTGCCCTCAGGTGCCTCTCACCCCCCCCCCCCCAGGCTGCCCTCAGGGGCCCCTCACCCCCCCAGGTGCCCCTCACCCCCCTCCAGGCTGCCCTCAGGTGCCCCTCACCGCCCTCCCCAGGCAGCCCTCAGGTGTCCCTCACCCCCCCAGGCAGCCCTCAGGTGCCCCTCACCGCCCCCCCCAGGCTGCCCTCAGGGGCCCCTCATCCCCCCCAGGCTGCCCTCAGGGGCCCCTCACCCCCCTCCAGGCTGCCCTCAGGGGCCCCTCACCCCCCTCCAGGCTGCCCTCAGGGGCCTCTCACCCCCCCAGGTGCCCCTCACCCCCCTCCAGACTGCCCTCAGGGGCCCCTCACCCCCCCAGGTGCCCCTCACCGCCCCCCCAGGCTGCCCTCAGGGGCCCCTCACCCCCCCAGGCTGCCCTCAGGTGTCCCTCACCCCCCCCAAGTGCCCCTCACCCCCCCAGGCAGCCCTCAGGGGCCCCTCACCCCCCCTCCAGACTGCCCTCAGGGGCCCCTCACCCCCCCAGGTGCCCCTTGCCCCCCCCCGGCTGCCCTCAGGGACCCCTCACACCCCCCCCAGGTGCCCCTCATCCCCCCCAGACTGCCCTCAGGGGCCCCTCACCCCCCCCCAGGTGCCCCTCACCCCCCTCCAGACTGCCCTCAGGGGCCCCTCGCCCCCCCCCCCCAGGCTGCCCTCAGGTGCCCCTCACTCCTCCCCACTGACTGCTGGGGCTGCCCTCAGGTGCCCCTCGCCCCCCTCCAGGCTGCCCTCAGGTGTCCCTCACCCCCCTCCAGGCTGCCCTCAGGGGCCCCTCACCCCCCCAGGCAGCCCTCAGGTGCCCCTCACCGCCCCCCCAGGCTGCCCTCAGGGGCCCCTCATCCCCCCCAGGCTGCCCTCAGGGGCCCCTCACCCCCCCCCCCCCAGGCTGCCCTCAGGTGCCCCTCACTCCTCCCCACTGACTGCTGGGGCTGCCCTCAGGTGCCCCTCGCCCCCCTCCAGGCTGCCCTCAGGTGTCCCTCACCCCCCTCCAGGCTGCCCTCAGGGGCCCCTCACCCTCCCAGGTGCCCCTCACCCCCCTCCAGGCTGCCCTCAGGGGCCCCTCACCCCCCCCAGGCTGCCCTCAGGTGCCCCTCACTCCTCCCCACTGACTGCTGGGGCTGCCCTCAGGTGCCCCTTGCCTCCCTCCAGGCTGCCCTCAGGTGTCCCTCACCCCCCTCCAGGCTGCCCTCAGGGGCCCCTCACCCCCCCAGGTGCCCCTCACCCCCCCTCCAGGCTGCCCTCAGGGGCCCCTCACCCCCCCAGGCTGCCCTCAGGTGCCCCTCACTCCTCCCCACTGACTGCTGGGGCTGCCCTCAGGTGCCCCTGGCCCCCTCTCCACACATCCCTCGGGCTTACTCTGTGCTGTGCATCTGGGACAGGAGCTCTTATAATCCGAGGGTGGGAGAATGACCTGTAGCTCGGCCTGTAATTGGGAAACAGCTCCAGTTTACTAGGGTCATGAGATGTGGACTTCAGCTCCGGAGCGGCGGGTTGGGGGCCTGGTGCTGTGACTTCTCTCTCTGGACACAGGCTGGCTGCCCAGCTGCTTCCTTGTTTTGTATGTAGAAGTCATGCCCACTTCAAACTCCCGGTGTGAAATTGTGGCCTGGGCTTTTTGAGGACTTTACATTTAAGTTTTGTCTGTTTGGAATGTCTCAATTTTTCAGCCAACCAAATGCTGTCAAAGCAAGTAAAGTAGAACAAAAGATAATTAAGTGCTTAAAATGAATTGTGTCCGAAATGCTGAATATGGAGTGTCACGGTTGTACTTAGGTTAAACGTAAATTTTAGATAGATTTTGCCTATTCAGCTCCTTCGTGGGTGCCCGTCTTAGAATATAAAGCGCTCTTTAATTGAGTGCTCACTTATAAGGACTGAAAAAGAATGAATTTTGTGTTTTCCCATTTCATAAAGATGCTGGGTAAACTCATCGTAATAATAGTCTGGATCTTTAGCAGACAATTTGCTGGTCCTGCACTGAGTGCTGCTTTCTGTCTATAAACTCATGTAATCCTTTTGTTGGCTGCTTAATTATCACCGCAGTTTTTCAGATATGGGATGGAGAGTTAGCATCCAGCTAGTGAGGACACTGCCCATAACACTCCAGGCAGTCCAGTTCCAGCGAGCCTGGCCACTGTGGCATGCTGCCTCTTTATTTTGTGGAATTGCTTTTGTAAGAAGACTGTTTTTAACACAATTGTATGAGTTTCAGAAGCTATATTACCTTGATTGATAAAAGAAAAACCAATGATTTTCTTTGCCTTAAACTTTGCCTAAAATATAATAACTCAGTTTCCTAATATCTGATACCTTATCCAGTCCGTTGATGGAATGGAATGGTTGAATTCACATCCTCGGTTATTCCTGTCATGCCAGTAATTGCATAAAAAATATACAGGACTCTTCTTTTTCAGAAGTGCACGTGTTACTATATGAGTACTATAGATTAGGTTATATTTTTGCTATATAAGAAAAAAGTGAATAGTTAGTAACCTGGTTTTAGTCCTCGAACTGCCTTTTACAGAGATATGAATACCTAAAGTAATCAATTAGCATTGTCAGAACTTACTCTAAGTTCAATTCAGTACTTTAAATATTGATGCATTTTCCTCCAGCTGCGGTAGGAGTGATGCCACGGTTTTATGGTTATTAGAAGCAAAAGGCATTTTAATCTTGCTAAGAAAGCAAAAATAGATTTAGATTTATGGTTAAGTTGAAAGTTTTCTTGCTTTGTTTGCAGTTTTGTGGTCATTACAGATTATTATCCCCTTTTAATTAATAGGAAGTTAAAATTTGTATAACTAGTTGTCCTTTGAAAATGTTTGACTTAATGAGACTCTTAGCAAGTCTGGGAAAATTTTTTTTTATTTTTTGTTTATTATTCTCTAATTAGTACTTTTTGAATCTTTTAAATGTATAGGATGACAATGAAGATAATTCAAATGATGGCACTCAACCACCCAAAAGGAGGCGAATGGGCTCAGGAGATAGCTCCAGAAGTTGTGAAACTTCAAGTCAAGATCTTGGGTATTGTCCTGTTACTGCTTGCGTTGCTGTTCTCTGTGTTAGTAGCTCCCTATTCCAGTTCCCCAGCCTTGGCAAAGGGGTTATGAAACACTGTAGAGCGTTTTCTTCCTGTTTTACAATGTTACGCCAGAGTTGATCTTGCTACTGAGTGCATCTGAAATAGAATTTATCATAGAAAATAGATAAAATTCAGCATATTAACTATACTTAATTCAGTATCATTAGTTAATCAAGATTGTACAACTATTTCCCATGTGTTTGCAAAACTTTTTACTAACCCATAAAACCTCATGAGCATTAAGCAATGCCTCCATTTCCTCCTTCCCCCAGACTCTGGCAACTGTCATTCTCTGTCCCTGAATGTGACTTTTCTAAGAGCACCAGTAAGCAGAGCCGTCCCGTATTTGTCCTTTTTGTCTGGCTTGTTGCATCTAGTGTACTGTCTTCGAGTTTCTTCCATGCAGTAGCTTACATCAGAAATGCCATTTTCAGGCTGAATAATATTCTGTCGCCATTTGCCCTGCTTTGTTCATTCATATGCTGATGGATATTAGGGTTCTTTCTACCTCTGGCTACATTGAAAATGCTGCAGTGAACACTGGAGTTGGTGGCAATTCTGTTAGTCTTTGAGGAGCTGTTAACACTTTTCTATAGTGGCTACACCATTTTTGCTTTCCCATCAGCTTAACATCCTTGCCAATTTGTTATTTTCTGTTTTGTTTGGATAACAGTTATCTTAAAAGGTATGGCATCTTATACTGATTTTGTTTTGCATTTCCATGATGGGTAGTGATGTTGAGTGTCTTGTGTGTACTTTTTGGCCATTTGTTTATCTTCTTTGGAGAATCCCTGCTCAAGTCCTTCATTTTTAATTTGGGGTGTGTGTGTGTGTGTGTGTGTGTGAGTTTTAGTTATAGTAGTTCTTTATATATTCTGGATGTTACTTCATTATCAGATACATGACTTGAAGAAATTTTGACTCATTCTCTGTTGATAGTGTGCTTTGATGCACAGAGTTTGTTTATTTTGATGAAATCTAGATTATCTTTTCTTTTGTTACTTGTGGTTTAGGTATCTTATCTAATAATGCATTGCCAAATCCCAGGTCATGAAGATTTACTGTGCTTCCTTTGAAGAGCTTTCTGATAGCTCTTATATTTAGGTTGCTGCTTCATTTGAGTTAATTTTTGTTCTTGATATGAGGTCAGGGATCAAATTTCATACTTTTGCACGTGGTTATCCAGTTTTCCAACACTACGTTTGAGAATGCTGTGTTTGTCAGCTTCTTTGTAAATGGATAGTTGCAGAAAATAGAGTCACCTGCCTGCCTGTGCTGTAGGAGTTGAGTAGTCACAGATGCTGAAATCTGTTCTCTGCTACTTCAGGATGGAGGTGGACTGCATATCCTGCTACCCTTGCTAGGTGTGCCCTTTGCCTCTGAGTGCCGGGCTCTCTGAGAAGGGGGCTTCCAGAACTCTCCTTCCTCGGCTGTGTGTGACTCGCTGAACAGGAGACAATCAGAAGTTGGTTATACCTAGGGGGTCAAAAGGAAGACTATTCAAAATGTTCATGGGAAATGCATATTACGGAAAAAAAAGCAGGGCTGGTGGTGGCATGGTGTTGCGAGTTAAATCTTTGCATGTGACACTGGCATTGCACGTCAGCACTGGGTCGAATCCTGGCTGCTTTGCTTCTGATCTGTTCCTGTGCTATGTGCCTGGGAAAACAGAGGAAGATGACCCCACTGGCCCAAGTGCTTGGACTCCTGACACCGAGGTGGCAGACCTGGATGGTGATCCATGCTCCTGACTTCAGCCTGGCCTGGCTCCAGCTGTTGTGGCCATTTGGGGAGTGAACCAGCAGGTGGACTCTCTCTGTGTAACTCTTTCATAAAAAATAAAATAAATATATTTTTAAAAACGAGGAAAAAACTTCATGGATTTCAAATTTTGCACTAAAATTCTTTACTTAATTTCCATCTTCCATGAACTTTTTGAACTGCTCTTGTACTGGTAATGGGACCAAGAGAAAATTCAGAGCTGTAGGCACCTTGCTTTGGCCTCGTAAGTCTGAAAGTGCCATGTGAGTCTCTTTCTTTTTGGTTTCTAGAAGTTGTTACTTCCAATGTGCCTTTTGCTTTGATACTTCAGATAATTGTTTCTCTTCCTATTACCTGTTTTATATTTTTTTGGATTGTCACAACATCAAGCCATAGCAGACAAAGAATTTAAATACTTAAAAGAGTTTTCAAAATATCCTCAAAAATTAGAAGTGATAAGTTTGATGAAAGCCACATTGAAGACATAATGTGTATCTTTTGTGCTTAGCTTCAGTTACTATCCAGCAGAAAACCTGATAGAGTACAAGTGGCCGCCTGATGAAGCCGGAGAGTACTATATGCTTCAGGAGCAAGTCAGTGAATATTTGGGTGTGACCTCCTTTAAACGGAAATATCCAGGTACTTTAGTCTTAGTTGTGTAACAAACAAAATCTAACTTCTTAACTAATAGTAGTTTTTTATGATAGCTTATCAACCACTGAATTCTTGGATGTGGATTATTGGTAATATATTTTTTATTCTTGTGCTCTCTGATTTTCATTTATTGGCATTCGGCTTCTGTTCTCCACCTATTGATGTGTTATTATGTCTCACGAACTGATATAAAAGCAAAATGAGACAGGTGAATTTCCTGGAGAAATTTAAGAAAAAGCCCATCTTCTAGCCATGAGTTTATTTTGCCACTGCTCCTTGACTTTAGGAATGAGTGAGTACAGAAGCCGTGCTCGAGTCGCAGGAGGACTGCTTTTGATGAGTTGTTCCATCCAGTTATTTATGCTGTCTTTGGGTTATTCTGTTTTCAGTTTTATTCCTTGAATTTATACAATTTTTATGTATCCCTTTTTTTGAGATACATGAAATGAAGTACTTTTAAACAGAAAATGTTAAGCTTTTGTAAGTTTTACAATGCATAATGCCTTACTGTTATTAATAGTCTTCTGTTCTTTCCTTTTGGAGATTTAGAGAGACGAGATTTGTCTCATAAGGAGAAACTGTACCTGAGAGAGTTAAACGTCATCACAGAAACTCAATGCACTCTAGGTAATAGAAGCTTACTCTTTTTTTTTTTTTTTAAAGATTTATTTATTTATTTGAAAGGCAGAGTTACACAGAGAGAAAAGGAGGGGCAGAGAGAGAGAAAGAGGTTGTTCATCTACTGGTTTACTCCCAATTGGCTGGTACTGCACCGATCTGAAGCCAGGAGCCTTCTCTGGATCTCCCATGTGGGTGCAGAGGCCCAAGGACTTGGGCCATCTTCTACTGCTTTCCCAGGCCACAGCAGAGAGCTGGATTGGAAGTGGAGCGGCCAGGACTTGAACCAGCGCCCATATGGAATGCGGGCAGAGGCTTTACCCGCTATACCACAGCGCTGGCCCCAGAACCTATACTTAAAAAAATACCATGCAGGGGGCTGGTGCTGTCATGTAGTGAGACCCTGCACCCGCGTGGGAGACCCAGAAGAAGCTTCTGGCTCCAGATTGGTGCTGCTCCAGCTGTTGTGGCCATCTGGGGAGTGAACCAGCAGAGGGAAGGCCTTTCTCTCTCTCTCTCTCTCTCTCTCTGACTGCCTCTGCCTCTCTATAACTCTGCCTTCCAAATAAATCTTTAAAAAAAAAGTATAGGTTCTTATCTCTTAAAAGGGAAATTTTGCTGAATATTCAGTTTTGTGTAATATTCTCCATACTTTATACTTTTCCTTTGATAAGCATTTTAATGTAGTGTGTAGCGTGGCTTTTTTTTCTTTTTTAAAAGACATTAATATAAATTATTTGAAAGGAGGAATTGGAGAGAAGGAGAGACAGACACTGGCTCACTCCTCAAATGGTTTCAAAGCCAGGAACACTGAATTCCATCCAGGTCTGCCATGTGGGTGGCAGGGGTCCAAGCACTTGGGCCATCCTCTGCTGCTTTCCTGGAAGCATCATCTGGGAGCCGGATGTGAAGTGGAGCAGCTAGGACTTGCCTGTCAGTCAACACAGGATGTTGGCGTCAGCCCTGTGTGGCTCCTTTTCAGTATGAATTCATGAGAGTTCGTTTTAGCAGTTGCGTAAAATCTGACACTAGTCAGTTTTGAAGATTGTGTACATGATTGTGTATGTGCTAAGGCTTTGGCAAAGTTTGAAATGATTACAGTATTTCTAGTATGGAATTTGAAGACTAGAAAAAAACAGTAGTTCGAAAAGCTTTTTTTTTTTTTTTTTAACTGATATCCTGTATTACTTGTTAGGGTTAGACTATATTGTTATTTAGCAGTTGTTTGTAGATAAAGGGATATATGCTTATATGAGGGTACTTCAAAAAGGGTTTGGATAATGAAATTAAAGGATAAGTTTATTTTGGTGCAAAAAAATTTTGAATTAATGCATGCTGAGGGTCTTCAAAAAGTCCATGCAAAATGGGTGTTAAGAAAATACCATGCATGGGTTTCAAAATCTTTTGCATCAAAATAAATTTTATTGTCATTTCCTATGAACTTTTTGAAGTTCCTTTGTAGAATACCTAGGATCTAAAAAACTCATTTGGTTGAAAATGGATTTATTTATTTGAGAGGCAGAGAGAACAGACAGAGTTAGTGGAGCCTCAGCTGGGAGCCATGCACCCATCCACATCTCCCTCTTGGGGAGCAAGAGCCCAGTCATGGGTGCCGTCACTGCTGCCCCCCGGGCTGCATAGCAGGAACCTGGGTCAGGAGCAGAGCTGGGGTGGAACCCAGGCTTCAGCTGGCGTCTCAGCCGTGAGGCCAAATTCCCACCCCAATCTTGCTTTTTAGTTGCTTGATGTTATTATACTACAGATATTATTTTTAGCTGTTTTAAAATAGTTTGCTTTGTTTGAAAACCTTTTAAATGTAGTCTGAAAGAGAAGCAAATTCCAAAGAGTGTTTTTGTCCTCTCCTCCTTAAGAGAGTTACTTCACTTTTTAAAAATTTTCCTATACAGGTTTAACAGCATTGCGCAGTGATGAAGTGATTGATTTGATGATAAAAGAATATCCAGCCAAACATGCTGAGTATTCTGTTATTCTACAAGAAAAAGAGCGCCAGCGAATTACAGACCATTACAAAGAATATTCTGTGAGTGACGGGGTGGGCGCCGTGCTTTGCTTGGGTTTGGGAGAACCGTGCTGTGTTGGGTTTGGGAGAACCGTGCTGTGTTGGGTTTGGAAGAACCGTGCTTTGTTGGGTTTGGGAGAACCGTGCTTTGTTGGGTTTGGGAGAACCGTGCTTTGTTGGGTTTGGGAGAACCGTGCTGTGTTGGGTTTGGGAGAACCGTGCTGTGTTGGGTTTGGGAGAACCGTGCTTTGTTGGGTTTGGGAGAACCGTGCTGTGTTGGGTTTGGGAGAACCGTGCTTTGTTGGGTTTGGGAGAACCGTGCTGTGTTGGGTTTGGGAGAACCGTGCTTTGTTGGGTTTGGGAGAACCGTGCTGTGTTGGGTTTGGGAGAACCGTGCTGTGTTGGGTTTGGGAGAATGCTGTTGCCTACGTGGCTTTCAGCTGCGCTGTTTCTGTTTCAGCAAATGCAGCAACAGAATACTCAGAAAGTCGAAGCCAGCAAAGTGCCCGAGTACATCAAGAAAGCTGCCAAGAAGGCCGCTGAGTTCAACAGCAACTTGAACCGGGAGCGCATGGAGGAGAGAAGAGCTTACTTTGACTTACAGACACACGTAGGGTGATCTCTGGACCTAGCGCATTGCTTGTCCTTGCAGAGCGGTGTCCCCCCTTGTTACTGGTTTTATACTGCCTGTCCTTCTCCTCCCACTGGAGCTGAAGAAGCAGTGTGTAGTACGTGCCAGGGGCACTCAGCCTGCTGTCTGGGCAGCTGTCTGCCCTTCGTTGCGGTTCTGCTGAATGAGACTAGCACTAGCTGCTTATCCTACTCTGTGTGTCCCGAGGGTGCGGTCAGACATCTCCGTGTTCCTTGATTTCTCACAGTCCTAACCACCTGAGGTGGGCCTAGTGTCATTACTGAGCTACAGAGGGGTTGTGTAAGCCGCCCAGACCCTGTCCTCGTTGTGTGGCGAGCACGAGTGCACTGCGTTTCCTTGGGAATTGTGCTTGCAGTGGAAGCAGACAGGACCATGCTGTGCATAACCAGAAAGCACCAGCTCTCCTCAGTGTTCCTTCAATCTGTAGCTTTCGTAAAGGGGGAAGGGCTCACGCAGTGGAGAGCAAATCGGCTTCCTTTCCCGAAGGAATTCCATGGTTCTGGGCGTGGAATGAGCTCTGTGCTTTTCTTCATGTTAACACAGGTCATCCAGGTGCCTCAAGGGAAGTACAAAGTGTTGCCTACTGAGCGAACAAAGGTCAGTTCTTACCCAGTGGCTCTCATCCCCGGACAGTTCCAGGAATATTACAAGAGGTATTCATTACCATAGTTTTCGTTACCATTCGTATCAGCTTTTGGCGATGGATTTCAGAACATTCTGTCTTTGCCTCCTGACAATTTTGGGGTCTGTAAACACACTCCTAAGATAACGTATAGGCTCGTGCCCATGTTTATCTTCTCTGGTTCTGTGACAAAGAATCTTCTTGCAGAAAGGACAGCGGCTGACAAAGCTGGGCTGTCCATTTCTCTGCTCACCCTGTGGGCCGGTCACAGACAGGTGCTGGGCTTCTCCCTGCTCCACGCGTGCTCTGTGGTTTAGCAGCACTGCGTCACCTGGGAGTTTGTTTGACGTGCAGAGTCTCAAGCTCAGAACCTGCATTGTAACAGACGCTTACGTGGTTCACGGTGGGTTAGAATTGGGTTGCAGAAGATGTTAGAGGAGGAGCAGGTGTGGGCAGCTGGTTGGCTCTGGCCCCATTACTGAACTGGGATGGCTGCTGCCTCCCATCTTTGTGCCACAGAGGCCGCCAGTCTCCTGTTCCCAACCTGCATGGTACTGAAAAAACAGCTGATAGGTTCAAGTTGATTCGAAGTTTCAGATTTTCACCGGGTGCTGGAACTGTCTGGTCTTCGGGACAGAACATACTCTCCGGGGAATAGAATGCAAAGTGGAGTCCAGAATCCTACTGTCTGAAAGCCAGATTCCGTTCATGGGCAGAAACTTCAAGTTTTAAGTTTTGGGATCAGCAAGTTACTAGAAGTCATGTGTGATGTCTTTTTGTGTGATATCTTAGTTGAGGGCGATGCTGTCCTAGGCCCCATGTGGGCGCTTTCCTGAATACAGGAATGGGGTGGGGGCAAGGATTGCCTTTTCTAGCATCAGACAAAAACAGATGATTGATTCTGTTAGGATAAATGCTTTACAAATTGGTTTAAAATAACTTATTACTGGAAATTGTTTCTTAAGTTGTATTTTAAGTGGTGTCATGTCCCACAGAGGGTTGCGATGAATATGCATTCGCTTACTTAGTCCTCACGTCAGTTCTGTAAGGCAGCCTCAGTTGTTCTCACTTTGCAAGTGAAGCAGCGCAGCGGGGAGGGTGGCTGGGCAGGCAGCAGACCTGCACCCAGGCTTTTACTGCCACGGATTGATCTGTGCTGACGTAGTAAGAATCAGGTGCGCATTTACACTATCAGTCTAGAGACAAAATGTTTTAACTTTTTCTCATCCTCCGTTGAAGACAGAATGAAAAAAACACTGTAATAATTTTTCAACTTATTTGGAGTTAATGGAGAACTTTATAGCTGTCTTCATAATCCAGTAGATAAGTCTGTTCATGTTTAACAGTAAGGAGGCCTGAAAGTGTCTCTGCCCTTTAGGTACTCACCAGATGAACTGCGGTATTTGCCGTTGAATACGGCCCTGTACGAGCCCCCTCTGGATCCTGAGCTGCCTGCCCTGGACAGTGAGGGTGACTCAGATGAAGCTGAGGACGGCCCAGGGGATGAGAAGCGGAAAAGCAAAGGCGCCTCGGTGAGCGTGCTTGTCTTGACTGGAGCGGAGCTCCTTCCCTTTGAGTCTGTGCTGCCCATCGCTTCCCTGGAGTGTTAACTGAATGTCACCACCCTCTCTGCAGAAGGACAGTGCTTATACTTTCCATAAAGCTTTCACCAAGAAAATGTATTTATTCTGTTTGTTGATAGAAACAAGCTGTGCATGGCCTTTGGTAAATTTTACATTTAAAATTCACTCCTCTGTTGTTGCCATGAGCAGCTTAGCCAAGGGTCCTGAACGTTAGTTTACATACTATGATTCAGATTTCTGTCTCCAAAACTTAAAAATACTGAGCAAAACAGACCTTGATCTCTTGCCATGGAGAAATACATGTTTCTTGGTTTGGGGGGGGCGTGGTAATTCGTGTTCCTTTTGCTTAATTAATCTGAGGCCTCTTGTAGAAAAATATACATTTACTAATATGCTGTGCTATTAGTTGGGTTTTCTGTGACCTTTTTTCGGGTAGCAAAATGTAGTTGGGACACAGTGGTGAGTTGGTGAACTCTGTGGGGTGAAGACTTATGAATGACATCAGGCTTTTTTATTTATTTTTTTTAAGATATATTTTATTTATTTGAAAGACAGTTACAGAGAGTGGTAGAGACAGAGAGAGAGGTGTTCCATCCACTGGTTCACTCCCCAGATGGCCGGAGCTGCGCTGGTCAGGAGCCAGGAGCCTCCTCCGGTTCTCCTACATGGGTGCAGGGGCCCAAATACCTGAGCCATCCTCTACTGCTTTCCCAGGCCACAGCAGAGAGCTGGATTGGAAGAGGAGCAGCTGGGACTAGAACTGGTGCCCATATGGGATGCCGGTGCTTCAGGCCAGGGCGTTAACCCACTGCGCCACAGCGCCCACAGCGCCCACAGCGCCCACAGCGCCCACAGCGCCCACAGGCCCCGACATCAGGCTTTGATCTCAGTGACAGCACACAGCTCAGGTTTTCTGTGAAACTGCATTTTGAGTAACGGGCCATTGAAACCCGAAACTGTGCTATCTCTGAATGGACTTTATGTTTTTTTGTCACCAACAGCTTCTAAAACCTACTTAATGAAGCATGTTACATAAAATAAGATGCTGTTGAAGTCTGGAAGTGGTGAGGCCACTTTTGTCTGTTGTGTTGCTGATTGCTGACACTGATGAACTAACCTGTCCCCACGCTGCGAGGGGTATCAATTACTGAGCATTTTGGGAAGCCTTTGGACTGCCTACTGCCTTAACTATCACAAAATTTATCCTAACAAATCCACTAATAGATTTGTCCTAAGGTCTTAGCCAAACTTAATTAGAAAAAAGTGTCAATTTGAATGTTTATAGTACTTTTTACAATGGAAATTAAAAATAAGTCTAATGTCCACAATGGATGATACATTTGTACTATAGAAATACAGTTCAGGCCTGCGCCGCGGCTCACTAGGTTAATCCTCCGCCTTGTGGCGCCGGCACACCGGGTTCTAGTCCCGGTTGGGGCGCCGGATTCTGTCCCGGTTGCCCCTCTTCCAGGCCAGCTCTCTGCTGTGGCCAGGGAGTGCAGTGGAGGATAGCCCAAGTGCTTGGGCCCTGCACCTGCATTGGAGACCAGGATAAGCACCTGGCTCCTGCCATCGGAACAGCGCGGTGCGCCGGCCGCAGCACGCCTACCACGGCGGCCATTGGAGGGTGAACCAACGGGAAAAGGAAGACCTTTCTCTCTGTCTCTCTCTCTCACTGTCCACTCTGCCTGTCAAAAAAAAAAAAAAAAAAAGAACAGTTCAAAGAATACCTAATGATGTAAAAAAAAAAAAAGCACAAACTGCTTTAAAAAATGCACACTCCCACAGTGTACTCCAGTTTTGTGTTTTAGAAAATTAGGGCACATTAGGTAGGAAGTTATATGAGTGTCTGGGTATCTGTACAAACAGACACAGAAGAAAGATAGAGATGATTGGTGCTCCCAGTGGTTGTCTTTGGGTGTTAGTGGCATGGTTATGTATAACCAAAACAATTTCTAATTAGAAAATTTTAAATTATAAAGTGAGTGGTTAAGTGATCAGGTATTGAAGTTTTAAACTTTGTGTATAATATGTCAAATGACTGCTGCGAATATTAACCCTGTATAATTTCACCTGAAAATGCAGTTGTGTGCCTGGGGGATTTCTGGATGACCTTTATTACTTGGGAAACACACTTACTTGTAGCAGTGTCTTTCTGTGACGTGAGAAATGACGTGCAAGCTGTGTGGCCTGTGCTCTGGATGCTGCGGTGTTTGGCACCGTTCTGGTGACTTAACTCAGAGCAGTGGACTGAGCCATGTAACTGGCAGAAAGGGAATTAACTTTAAGCTATATTGTATTTATAAGCAATAATTACCATCTCTAACTTTTTTAAAGTCTCCAATATTTAGAATGATCTGCTTTTAAATGGACAAAACTTTAAACCTTTTTTGCATATTTCCCATAGTTTCCACAGTTCAGACTCCAGTCTGTCTTAACTCCAAGGGATCTTTGTTTTTGCCTTCTGCACTCCAGGACAGCTCCTCTGGCAATGTATCTGAAGGGGAAAGCCCTCCTGACAGCCAGGAGGATTCTCTCCAGGGACGACAGAAGCCCAAAGACAAAGCTGCCACTCCAAGAAAAGATGGTTCCAAACGTTCTGTACTGTCCAAATCAGTTCCTGGGTACAAGGTAGAAGAAAAAAGCCCCTGACTCCGCTTCTTTCCTGACCAGCCTTTCTCCCTGACGTATTTTAACTTTGAATCTGTGACTGGAGCTTCCGCTTGCTGTGCTCGCTCGCTGTTCTGTGGTGTGCGCCCTGTCAACCTCTTTCTCTGCTCTGTTTCCTCGGTGGCTTTTCTGTCACTTTTGGCTATGGTTTAGCTTCTGTTTTCTGTATATGTATAATTTATATATTTTTTATTTTAAATAAGAACAAGGCAAGTATGGGTTTTAAAGCATTATTTCATAGGCAAAACTTTGTACTTTCTCTTCCTTGGAGTTAAGATCATAATTGTCTCTCATTTTAAATATCCTAGCAGGTAGCATAGCTAATGCTGAACTCTAGGTTGGGTGGATACACTGTCAGACTAAGCTGAAGTTTTGTAGTGCCTTTCATTAAGAAAGATCTGGGCTTAATCCAAGGATTATCTGATCAGTCTGCCAAATTTAGCTAAATTGAAAACAGTAAACGCCTGTTATTTACATTTTTAGTGTAACCTTGGCAATTAGCCTATACAGTTTTATGACAAGGATTAAAGCATTCTTGTTAACTTTTGAATCTGATTATTCTCAGAGAAAGGTAGTAGGTTGTCAGCAACTATTATTTTTAACATTTGCTCCCTCTATCTGCTCCATCCCTTCAAAAGGTTAGATGAGAGGTGAGTAGTAGTATTTGTATATAGGGATTTAAGAATATTATAAAAGGAATAGAATTAGCATAGTTTTATGTTTTGGATGGTGATAGTGAAATACACAGTTCTTTTATTCTGGAGTGTAGTAGTACAGTTTTTATTGTGATGATGAAGGTGTGCTAAAGGAAAGTTTGAGTAAGGTGATAAAGTTTTGCCAAGGGAAGTTGTTAGATACCTTTATATCCACCTGTGTCAGAATTGTGGTTGTGATGAACAACCCACAAGAACAGGTTGAAGTGAACTGTTAGCCTCCCCTCAACCTCATCAGAACACGTTATAACAGGTTGTTTACCTTTGTTTTCTTGAAGTAAAAAAGCAACCTAAGAAGTTAGTGTCTTCCATATTTTACTAACAAATACCTTTATGTAATCAACTTAAAAATACATGTTTCTGCAGCCTTTAGCAAGCAAGTTTTCAGCTTTCTTCAGCAACAGCAGGGTTTGGCCTCCAAGAGTGGCTTCAGTAGGCTGTAGTTAATGTGATTTTTGCACTTGTTTTCTACACATATACTTTATGTAATTTTTTTTTAAACTAAAGATTTAAACTAGTGCTTATTAATTGAAAGCAAATGAACTCCAAAGATTAAATTTCAGAAACTTAGTCTCCATGCATGTGTGTGCTGTGGGTCTCTTTAGAGATCCAAGTGGGGGTGGCAGCCCAAAGCACAGTCATGTTAACTCTTCAGTGTAAAGAGAGCTTTTAGACAATAAGTCTGTTCATCATGGATTGAAAAGAGAATTTTGAAATAGATGTTTTAATACAGGCTGAAAATGAGGAACTATTCAACACTATCACTGATTGCAAAGTAGTATATTTTATAATCTGCTGTGAACATTTTTAGTACCTAAACATGTTTCAGGTATTTCAGATGGGAACAGCCCATATCTAGACATAATACATTAATGTGAACATGTTTATTAAGAGTTGTCTATAAAAAGTATTAATAAGCCAGGATGTGCCTAAATAGTAGGTTACTTCAAGCTTGAAGCTCATACGTACGTTTTAAATATGGATGTTAAGAAAATGATAATGTATCTTGATATAGCTTAGTAAGATTCACTAGAGCTTGCCCTTAATTTGTAGGACAGGATTGTTTAGGTTATATTAACCTGAAATAAAAGCATAAATTGTTAGGAGTCAGGCCTATAAGCATATAATTAAAATCTATACTTTATTAGTGTTACCATGACGGTCTTGGTAACACTAATGACTTATGTTTGGCTGTTTTTCAAGTAGAAAAGTAAGTGTACTGTGAGTCTTTTAAGTGTTTTAATTTTCTCATCAGTAGTGAAACTTGGACATTGCAGTTGTTAGAACAGAGCATCTCCATCACAGACTTACAGGGTTCTGCTCCATTGATCTTCAGCAGGGTTCTACAGGCTGTTCCTTTCCCTCTTCCCTCACTCCATGGTCCATGAGAGACCAGCTTCCCCAGCCATGCTCATATTGGGTGTGTGCAGTGCTGGATGCCAGCATGTGGCCTCAGCTGGGGGCCTGAATGAAGTTTCTGTAAAAGTGTTGAGGCATTGTCGTAGAAAAGGCTCCAAAGCTGTCTCTTCCCCTCCTCTGTCCCTGCTCTCTCCCTCTTATGATCAAGATGAAGACTATTGGATTGGGTAAGAACGATTTTAAGTGGTATAACAAAACATGATTTGAGCTTAGAAGTAAACCTGGAATTTTCTTAGTGTTCTCTTTATTATAGGTGTTTATGTCTAATGATTGTAGAACTTGAATTGCTCTAGAATGTGAATGACTAGCCTTATGTTTTATTTCCTTTGAATTTTGTAAAGTATCTCCTGAGTAGTTCTCTCTTTAGAATATTGTGTGATTACTTCCCCAGCTTCAGTGAAAGTTAATAGAATACTTAACTATACCAGCATCTATCTTAAAGTACAAGTATTAAATAAGTATCTACACTTACTATAGGTACCACAGCAACGATTTCTTAGTTTGGTGCATTGTGTGTAGCTTTCTGCTGTTACATCATGGCAGGCACAGATGAGGTCACAGCGAATCAGATCGGCATTACTGAAGTGCACTTCCTAGCTGTTTTTTATTTAGATGTAGAATACACAATGAGAACCTTATGCTTAGAATGTAGCAGTAACAACCGAAGGTCACCACACTGCAGGACTTCAAAGGTTTGAGCATGTGACACTGTCTTCGTGTTGGGGGGAGCAGGGTATAAACATGTAGGAGATGTAGAATAGTTAATGATAATGTTTTATATGTATGTTTAATTTCCATGATATTTATTATTTTGTAGAGACATTTGTGATTGTTTAGTTATTGTTTTTATTATATTTATGTATAAGATTGCCTTTTCTAAATAAATAAGCCAAAAATTCTTTTTGAATGCCTCTGTCATCTTTTGCAAAGAAAGGTAATTTTAAAAATAAAGAACTTAAAAGTATTAGAACAAAGTTATTTAGGTTTGAAGGAGGCAGTGAAACATTTCATACCTGGAATATCGCATTCAGTTATTAGTTCTACTGAGATTCCTCTTTGGCTCAGTAACTTGGCACAAGATGCATCTGGCCGTGCTAGAATAAGACAAGTGACTATCCCTCCCGAGCCCCTCTGTTCTTGGTCCATGCTTGATGTTCCTTTTCCCCTGGTTTTGACAGCTTGCAGGGGCAGCCTTTGCAGTCAAGCCTGCACCCCTCTGGTCATTTCAGGTTTCTCTGCCCTTTTCCTTCTACTGACCACACTGCTTCCCTGGAGCATGCATCTTTTAATCCGAAAGATAAGTGGTACTTAAACTAGGAGTGTTTGTGTTTTTTAGGTGACTAGTGTTTTGCTCATTTGAAACCTTTTTTTTATGATTTGCTTCTCATAGTGAGTGGTTTTATCCTTTAGTGTAGGTTCTTTGATTAGATATGCAGAAAGTCACACAACTTGGTTTTCCACAAACACGTATGCACATAACAATGAGTGGATGAGACATCTTTCAATTAAAAATGTTAAAACATTGATTTTTAACTTAGATTTTTATAGATCCAGTTTCACAACTTCGAAAAATACAAGTGTTTTAACAGTCAATATATAAGCTGCTTAAAACTTAAGTCTTATAATAAAGCTTAACTTTGATGTTAATGGTCATTTGATTCTTGGGTTTTCTCTTCCGGTTAGTAGACATTTGACATTGTATTAGTCTTGCTTCAGGTTCATTATATAGATCTTACTGTGCATGTAGGGAGTGTAAAATGCTACATTTAATCTTAACACGAGATCACGTTTACAAAATTTTAAGGCTGAAATCTGAGGATTTGGTCAGCAGGGTCTGATGTTCTGAGCTGACTCCTGCCTAATTACTTCTTTCCAGAAGGTCCTCATTAGTAAGTTATCAAAGTAAAATAAGGCAATGAAGTAGCAGTTCCTTTGAACCCACAGTAAGCTCTTCTGACATGCATTCATAGCCGTCTTCTGCCCTTCCAGCCAAAGGCCATTCCAAATGCTCTATGTGGGATCTGTCTGAAGGGTAAGGAGTGCAACAAGGAAGGAAAGGCTGAGTCCCTCATACACTGCTCCCAGTGTGATAACAGTGGTAAGTATTGCAATGTCTTCTTAAGATTTTAATCTCCCTTTTCTTGCTTCAGATACTAGTATTTATCATTGTCTACTAGACTTCAACCAAAAATTCATTCAATATACAGGGATAACTTGTGAGGCAGCCAAAGGCCATGTATTTTCATTTCTCTTTGGTGATTAAACATTAGCCATTCTTGGGAAGTCCTGAAACAAACTAGTGTTTTATATGCCTTATGAAGTTAAATTTCCTGTGTGAAATACTAATACTGGTTTTGATTTAGGCCATCCTTCTTGCCTGGATATGAGCATGGAGCTTGTTTCTATGATTAAGACCTACCCATGGCAGTGTATGGAATGTAAGACATGCATTGTATGTGGACAGCCCCACCACGAAGAAGAAATGATGTTCTGTGACGTGTGTGACAGAGGTTATCATACTTTTTGTGTGGGCCTTGGTGCTATTCCAACAGGTAAAGACTTAAAAAACAAAACAAAACAGAACAGAACATTATCTTTGAGTGATGAGATTTTCCCAACATTTCTTTTAAGGATGCATAAGCACTATAATGGCACGAAGAGCCTGTAGATCCTCTGTTCAAATATGACAAAGCTGCGCTTACCCAGGCACTGTCCACCTGCTTTTCATCCCTAGACATCCAACTGCAGGACACATGCGATGTCAGAATGTCTAGACTAAGAGTGAGCTGGTGATTTTTCTACTGAAGTATCTAACATAACAGAACATCAGTTTGTTTCAAAGCCTTCATTTTATTTTTATAAGTCCTCTATTTAGAAATATAATAAAATGACTGCTATACCTTTATACAGTTTAAGCCAGATCTTTTCAAGTTGAGGCAGCATGATTCCAGATAACTTTTGAATGAACACAGGATTGAATAAATCACAGTATTTAGACTGAAACATTATACACACAAAACTCTAATTTTGGAATTTGCATAGTTAGCCCTAATAGTACTTCATATGCGTAGAACTGTTTCCTGGGTGTCAAGAAGTGAGCAGCTTACACAGTGAGCTGTACAGTGATTCAGATCAAGTAGACAGTGCAGTGCCAGCACAATCTACCGGGTCTTTGTGGCAGCAGGGAGAAAAGCTTTACAGAAGCCAAATTCAGTAACGGGTCTTATTTTAGGCTTTATATTTCTGAAATTTTAAATTTTGATAGTGTTTGGATTTGGGGAGGGATTCTATTAGTTTTTTAAAGGTTCATGTCATTCTGTAGCATTACTTACCCCTCCCTTGCATGGCACTGATTACAAGATTAATTTCAAAAGAAGTTTAAATTTTTTTTTCCTTAAGGAACTATTAGTGCCCTTCCCACTGAAAATGCACAGGAGAATATGATTAGTGAGAGTTACGGAAGGAGATCTTTATCCTGTAAAAATAAAATTTGATCATATATTAACTAATTTTTTTCCTAGGTCGCTGGATTTGTGACTGTTGTCAGCGAGCCCCCCCAACACCCAGGAAAGTGGGCAGAAGGGGTAAAAACAGCAAAGAGGGATAAAATAGTTTTTTTTTTTTTGTCACACTGTATATCCATTTAAGTGGAATATTTGGTGCCAATTTATTTACATTTTCATTTTTATGCCAATAAAAGTTTTTGAAACTAACTGTGAGCTTGGAATCTGCAAGCTGATTTACTTCATTATAAGTTGCTCTTACTCTTGAAAGTAATTCCAGGTAGAAAAATAATTCATCTTCCAAAAGATTTTTTGTCTCCGTACTCTGGCTCCCTCGAGAAACTAAGTTGCAAAATAGAGCAATTTAATTTAGACTACTTAACTATTTCTCCATTAGCTTGAGAAACATTTATTTTCATAAAGTTTTCCTAATCTTGTATTGTTTCTGGCCTACCATAGGTAGAGTAATTTAGTAACTGAAGAACTTTAACAGCCCAAGATGATAAAATGACAGATGGCCTCCACTACGTCGCTGTGGCTGGTGCAGCGTGCCCGCCAGGGAATCCTGCTGGGTAGACCGTTTCAGTGCTACTCGGGCCGCAGGCTTGGGAAGTGTAAATAAAGCATGATCTTTCTGACTTTGATTTCAGTAATGCTCAAAAACCTACACAGTGAACTTCAGTTAGAACCTGTGGAGTCAAACTCTAGTCAACTTGCCAGCCTAAATCTGTGTAGCCGCACGACATTTTGCACTACTTGATATAAACCCTAAGTCACTGGAGTTATCTTTCTTTAATCACTCGAGAAACTAATCAAAATGGAGTTTATTGAGTATGTTCCTTTTACAGGAATTTTGGTCTTTTAAACAATGATTGTGCTCGCTGCTCTTCCTGTTTTCGGGTAACTGAGGTAACAGAACTCTGTATGGCTTTAGTTTTTCCATCCCTCCACTAGAAAAGGTAACCAGGCTTTCAACCAGATTAAATAGGTTCACAGCAGACCGCAGCCAACGTCACAGGTCAGGAGTGACCTCGAGTCGTGCGATGAGTCAGAACAGAATCTCCAGCACCAGTTTCAAGATGCTGATGACTATGGTCCAGAGCACGGACTCCTCCTCCTGAGACGTGTCTTCCGGAGCGTACCGGTGCCTCTGGCCGGGCTCGGCCCCGTCGGGGGAGTACGCGGCCTCCCCAAATGGGTACTGCTCGACAGTCCTGTCGTAATACACCTTCATCTCAAACTCGCTCTCGTGGTGGGACGGGTGTCCGTAGATGCCTATCCCCACAGGGCGCTGGAAGTGGGCTGGTATCCAGACCACGTCCTGGCCGCAGGTGACCGACTGGAGCTCGTAGTCGTCGAAGCTCGGGTGGAGGGTGCTGTCGGACACGTACAGGTCCGCGTCGCCCTTCAGGCTCTGCATCTTCAGGATGATCTTCCCCTCGTGGTTCAGCCGCAAGTAGCTGTAGTTCCCGGCGCCGATCTGGCCCTGCACCACGTGCAGAAGGACCCACTCTTCGGGAGTCTCCTCCTCTTCGGAGCAGCTCGCGAAGGCCACGGCGTGGGCGGCCAGCAGCATCAGGAGCGCGCTCCTCCAGGGAGCAGCCATCACGGCGGCACTCGGCTTGGGGATGTCCTCATGGGGGGGTGTCCTGCCGGCGAGACCCAGTGTCACCCTTAGGCGCTCGAGGCCACCGAGGCCGTGGGAAGCCCTCAGCTTCAGTGTCAAGCTGGCCAACAGCACTCCAGGCTCCCCACGAGACCAGGGGGTGGAGTGGGGTAAATGGGGTCCGCTCGTCCAGATAGGGAGCGTGGGGCGGGCTCGGGGGTGATCGGGTGTGAGGCCCGCGCAGGGCAGCGTGGGGCGGGCTCGGGGGTGATAATCCGGAGGTGTGGGGCGGGCTCTGGGGTGGTAATCCGGGAGGAGTGGGGCGGGCTCGGGGGTGATAATCCGGAGGTGTGGGGCGGGCTCTGGGGTGATAATCCGGGTGGGGTGGGGCGGGCTCAGGTGATAATCCGGAGGGGTGGGGCGGGCTCTGGGGTGATAATCCGGGAGGGGAGGGGCGGGCTCTGGGGTGACAATCCGGGTGGGGTGGGGCGGGCTCTGGGGTGGTAATCCGGAGGGGTGGGGCGGGCTCTGGGGTGGTAATCCGGGAGGAGTGGGGCGGGCTCTGGGGTGATAATCCAGAGGGGTGGGGCAGGCTCTGGGGTGATAATCCGGGTGGGGTGGGGCGGGCTCAGGTGATAATCCGGAGGTGTGGGGCGGGCTCTGGGGTGATAATCCGGAGGGGTGGGGCGGGCTCTGGGGTGATAATCCAGAGGGGTGGGGCGGGCTATGGGGTGATAATCCAGAGGGGTGGGGCGGGCTCTGGGGTGATAATCCAGAGGGGTGGGGCGGGCTATGGGGTGATAATCCAGAGGGGTGGGGCGGGCTCTGGGGTGATAATCCGGAGGGGTGGGGCGGGCTCTGGGGTAATCGGGAGGCGTGAGGCCGCCCCGCCCCGTCCCGAAACGGGCAGAGGGGAAGAGAGGCCAGAGGGGTGGGAGGAGGCCGGCCGGCCCCGCAGCGCGGCACCCCACGGCCAGGCAGGCTCCCGTGGGCCCCCAACTCACCGCCGCTCCCCGCGGGCCGCCGCGCCGGCCCTCAAACATCCGGACCGCGGCCCCGCCGCACCCGAGGAGGCGGGAGCCAGGCCGCGCCCGGATGTGGCGCCTCCGGAAGTGATGTCATGATGAGACGCGCCGCGCACTCTGCTCTCGCGAGAATGGCTGGGGCGCGCGTGGGTTCGCAACCATAGCGACGCGTCGGGGCGGGGCGCCGGGCTGCAGGTGGGGCCTGGGGTGCTGGGCCTCGCAGGGGCGCCCTCTGGAGCTCGGCCGCGGCCGGCGCCCCGCTTCGTCCCTGCGGCGAACGCCGAGGTGCGTGGGGTGCGCGGGGCGCTGGGCCGGGGTTCGCGGCACGGAGGGGCCCGGCCGCCGCGGTGGCGTCGCAGGCCGGCGTGCGGGGCCTCTCGCCGCTCGTGGCCTGGGAACCGAGCGTCTGCGGGGCCGGGCTCTTCTCTCGATGATGGCAGGGGGCGCAGTTTTTGTTTTAAGCTTTCAGAAGGTAACACTTTGGGCGGAAGCCTAAGCTGGGGAAGAGCCGGCCGGGACCTGGCTGTGTCCCTGGTTGTGTCCCGGGCCTCTGTCGCCGGCCGTCCCTGGCGCGGTTCTGTCCGCGGCGTCGCCAGCCTCGGCCGCTCTCCTGGCGTCGCCCTCCTCGCTGTCGCGGAGCTTGGCGCTCCCAGCCTCGGCCGCTCTCCTGGCGTCGCCCTCCTCGCTGTCGCGGAGCTTGGCGCTCCAACGCCAGTGTCTGCGGCTGGCTGAGCTGCTGGGAGCGCTTGGTCTCTTCTGGTCACAAGGGAGTAATTTCCCCCTCTACAAATGCACACGTGAGGAGAATCGAGGGTTTCAGCATTTTCCTTTGGGAGGCAGAGAGCCTGGACGCTCGCTGGTTGCGGCGTTTGCTTGAAGTGCCGGTGGTGGACACGCTCGCTGCCTCGTTTCAGTCCGATGCCTGCACGCACTGGTTGTGAGGAAACAGGGCTGGAGGTTTGCTTCTCTGACTGCGCAGTGTGTGTTAGGGAGGATGTCGGGTGCTCGAGGCCACAGTCCTGACAGAGCCCCAGTGTGCGTGGCGCTGACGTCCTGTGTGCTCGTTTCTGGTCTGGGCCTCTGTGCTGCAGCTCCAGACCTCGTCCGTGTGCCTCAGGACCTTGGACCCTTCTCTGCTTGACCGGGGCGGGGGGGGGGGGGGGTCAGGTGTGGGAGGGTCTTAAGGGCCAGGCTCGGGAGGGTCCCAGGGTCCCGTTTCCACACTGCCCATCCCCGCGCCCTGGCTGGAGCTCGCCTGCGGGCAAGGGAAGCGAGGGACGCACTCTTGGCCTGTGTCCAGAGGAGAGGGAGTGGCTGCTGTCATTGTCCCTCCTGGTGGCCGAACGCGTACTAAACTGCTGGTGCCACCTGAAGGGCCCTCAGCCCTGCTGAGGGGCACCCCCACAGCACCAGCACCCTCCCCTCTGTCCTGCCTGGGTGGGTCCTCAGGGTCCAGTGACCTCTTGCTGTGGGCTGAGCAGGAGTTGGCTCCCAGACTCATACAGCTGTTTAAACCCCCGAGTCGTAGGTTACGGTTGGTGGAGTAAGGGTGGAGTCCTGGCATAATATGGTGTCGGGGGTGAAATCTGCCATCCATGTCTGTCTACAACTCCCACTTCCCTCACTATCCCATTGCCTTATTTTCTTCCTCATATTCCTCCATGTAGCAAATATTTATTGAGTGTTCTGTGCGAAGGACGCTTTGCATTGTAGAGGCAAGGTCCTGCTTACAGGGACCCTAGTCCCACGGAGAGGAGGTCACGGCCATGGTGGTGGCGCTCACAGGCCCAGCGTGCTTGGTGTGACGAGGTGGCGTGACAGGGCCCCTTCCCAGTCTGCACAGCTGTGCCTCCAGCCTTTCCCCCTGGAATTTGGAGACTCAGAGTTGGGACAGACACGTTAACAGGGTAGAGTTACGCTTGTGGCCACCTGAATGGTAGACCAGTTGTCAGTGAAGTGCTTTTGATTCTATTTTTTAATACCTCGGAAGTAGCTAGGATTTTTAAGTTGAATTTTCTTTGTTGTCAGAGGCAGCAGAAGCTAATTCTTAGACAAATTAATAAAAACATGCAAACAAAACAGATACTCCAGTCACAGCAAGCCCAGTCACTTTCCCAGCCTCAATCCCATGAGAGTCCTTCAGTTACACCGTGGCCTTGAATGCTGCACGAGGCTTTTGTGGTACAGTGTGCCCTTCTGTGCCAGAGGCCACACCGTGCGTGCTGCCAGCACAGGAGCACGCTCACACATCAACCTGCACGACGTACCAGAAAAGGCTGGAGGCACAGCTGTGCAGACTGGGAAGGGGCCCTGTCACGCCACCTCGTCACACCAAGCACGTTGGGCCTGTGAGCGCCACCACCATGGCCGTGACCTCCTCTCCGTGGGACTAGGGTCCCTGTAAGCAGGACCTTGCCTCTACAATGCAAAGCGTCCTTCGCACAGAACACTCAATAAATATTTGCTACATGGAGGAATATGAGGAAGAAAATAAGGCTCCTGGTACGTCGTGCGGGTTGATGTGTGAGCGTGCTCCTGGTACGTCGTGCAGGTTGACGTGTGAGCATGCGCCTGGTACGTTGTGCAGGTGGAGTGTGTGAGCGTGCTCCTGGTACGTCCTGCAGGTGGAGTATGTGAGCGTGCGCCTGGTACATCGTGCAGGTTGATGTGTGAGCGTGCTCCTGGTACATCGTGCAGGTGGAGTATGTGAGCGTGCTCCTGGTACGTCCTGCAGGTGGAGTGTGTGAGCGTGCTCCTGGTACATCGTGCAGGTGGAGTGTGTGAGCGTGCTCCTGGTACGTCGTGCAGGTGGAGTGTGTGAGCGTGCTCCTGGTATGTCGTGCAGGTTGATGTGTGAGCGTGCTCCTGGTACGTCGTGCAGGTGGAGTGTGTGAGCGTGCGCCTGGTACGTCGTGCAGATTGATGTGTGAGCGTGCTCCTGGTACGTCGTGCGGGTTGATGTGTGAGCGTGCTCCTGGTACATCGTGCAGGTTGATGTGTGTGCGTGCGCCTGGTACGTCGTGCAGGTGGAGTGTGTGAGCGTGCGCCTGGTACGTCGTGCAGGTTGATGTGTGAGCGTGCGCCTGGTACGTCGTGCGGGTTGATGTGTGAGCGTGCGACTGGTACGTCGTGCAGGTGGAGTGTGTGAGCGTGCTCCTGGTACGTCGTGCAGGTGGAGTGTGTGAGCGTGCGCCTGGTACGTCGTGCAGGTGGAGTGTGTGAGCGTGCTCCTGGTACGTCGTGCAGGTGGAGTGTGTGAGCGTGCTCCTGGTACGTCGTGCAGGTGGAGTGTGTGTGCGTGCGCCTGGTACGTCGTGCGGGTTGATGTGTGAGCGTGCGCCTGGTACGTCGTGCAGGTGGAGTGTGTGAGCGTGCTCCTGGTACGTCGTGCAGGTGGAGTGTGTGAGCGTGCTCCTGGTACGTCGTGCAGGTGGAGTGTGTGAGCGTGCTCCTGGTACGTCGTGCAGGTGGAGTGTGTGAGCGTGCTCCTGGTATGTCGTGCAGGTGGAGTGTGTGAGCGTGCGCCTGGTACGTCGTGCGGGTTGATGTGTGAGCGTGCTCCTGGTACGTCGTGCAGGTTGATGTGTGTGCGTGCGCCTGGTACGTCGTGCAGGTGGAGTGTGTGAGCGTGCGCCTGGTACGTCGTGCAGGTTGATGTGTGAGCGTGCTCCTGGTACGTCGTGCAGGTGGAGTGTGTGAGCGTGCTCCTGGTACGTCGTGCAGGTGGAGTGTGTGAGCGTGCTCCTGGTATGTCGTGCAGGTTGATGTGTGAGCGTGCTCCTGGTACGTCGTGCGGGTTGATGTGTGAGCGTGCTCCTGGTACGTCGTGCGGGTTGATGTGTGTGCGTGCGCCTGGTACGTCGTGCAGGTGGAGTGTGTGAGCGTGCTCCTGGTACGTCGTGCAGGTGGAGTGTGTGAGCGTGCTCCTGGTACGTCGTGCAGGTGGAGTGTGTGAGCGTGCTCCTGGTATGTCGTGCAGGTTGATGTGTGAGCGTGCTCCTGGTACGTCGTGCGGGTTGATGTGTGAGCGTGCTCCTGGTACGTCGTGCAGGTTGACGTGTGAGCATGCGCCTGGTACGTTGTGCAGGTGGAGTGTGTGAGCGTGCTCCTGGTACGTCCTGCAGGTGGAGTATGTGAGCGTGCGCCTGGTACATCGTGCAGGTTGATGTGTGAGCGTGCTCCTGGTACATCGTGCAGGTGGAGTGTGTGAGCGTGCTCCTGGTACGTCCTGCAGGTGGAGTATGTGAGCGTGCGCCTGGTACATCGTGCAGGTTGATGTGTGAGCGTGCTCCTGGTACATCGTGCAGGTGGAGTATGTGAGCGTGCTCCTGGTACGTCCTGCAGGTGGAGTGTGTGAGCGTGCTCCTGGTACATCGTGCAGGTGGAGTGTGTGAGCGTGCTCCTGGTACGTCGTGCAGGTGGAGTGTGTGAGCGTGCTCCTGGTATGTCGTGCAGGTTGATGTGTGAGCGTGCTCCTGGTACGTCGTGCAGGTGGAGTGTGTGAGCGTGCGCCTGGTACGTCGTGCAGGTTGATGTGTGAGCGTGCGCCTGGTACGTCGTGCGGGTTGATGTGTGAGCGTGCTCCTGGTACGTCGTGCGGGTTGATGTGTGAGCGTGCTCCTGGTACATCGTGCAGGTTGATGTGTGTGCGTGCGCCTGGTACGTCGTGCAGGTGGAGTGTGTGAGCGTGCGCCTGGTACGTCGTGCAGGTTGATGTGTGAGCGTGCGCCTGGTACGTCGTGCGGGTTGATGTGTGAGCGTGCGCCTGGTACGTCGTGCAGGTGGAGTGTGTGAGCGTGCTCCTGGTACGTCGTGCAGGTGGAGTGTGTGAGCGTGCGCCTGGTACGTCGTGCAGGTGGAGTGTGTGAGCGTGCTCCTGGTACGTCGTGCAGGTGGAGTGTGTGAGCGTGCTCCTGGTACGTCGTGCAGGTGGAGTGTGTGAGCGTGCGCCTGGTACGTCGTGCGGGTTGATGTGTGAGCGTGCGCCTGGTACGTCGTGCGGGTTGATGTGTGAGCGTGCTCCTGGTACGTCGTGCAGGTGGAGTGTGTGAGCGTGCTCCTGGTACGTCGTGCAGGTGGAGTGTGTGAGCGTGCTCCTGGTATGTCGTGCAGGTGGAGTGTGTGAGCGTGCGCCTGGTACGTCGTGCGGGTTGATGTGTGAGCGTGCTCCTGGTACGTCGTGCAGGTTGATGTGTGTGCGTGCGCCTGGTACGTCGTGCAGGTGGAGTGTGTGAGCGTGCGCCTGGTACGTCGTGCAGGTTGATGTGTGAGCGTGCTCCTGGTACGTCGTGCAGGTGGAGTGTGTGAGCGTGCTCCTGGTACGTCGTGCAGGTTGACGTGTGAGCATGCGCCTGGTACGTCGTGCAGGTTGATGTGTGTGCGTGCGCCTGGTACGTCGTGCAGGTTGATGTGTGCGCGTGCTCCTGGTACGTCGTGCAGGTGGAGTGTGTGAGCGTGCTCCTGGTACGTCGTGCAGGTGGAGTGTGTGAGCGTGCTCCTGGTATGTCGTGCAGGTGGAGTGTGTGAGCGTGCTCCTGGTACGTCGTGCGGGTTGATGTGTGAGCGTGCTCCTGGTACGTCGTGCAGGTTGATGTGTGTGCGTGCGCCTGGTACGTCGTGCAGGTGGAGTGTGTGAGCGTGCGCCTGGTACGTCGTGCAGGTTGATGTGTGAGCGTGCTCCTGGTACGTCGTGCAGGTGGAGTGTGTGAGCGTGCTCCTGGTACGTCGTGCAGGTGGAGTGTGTGAGCGTGCTCCTGGTACGTCGTGCAGGTTGACGTGTGAGCATGCGCCTGGTACGTCGTGCAGGTTGATGTGTGAGCGTGCGCCTGGTACGTCGTGCAGGTTGACGTGTGAGCATGCGCCTGGTACGTCGTGCAGGTGGAGTGTGTGAGCGTGCTCCTGGTACGTCGTGCAGGTTGATGTGTGAGCGTGCGCCTGGTACGTCGTGCAGGTGGAGTGTGTGAGCGTGCTCCTGGTACGTCGTGCAGGTTGATGTGTGAGCGTGCGCCTGGTACGTCGTGCAGGTTGATGTGTGAGCGTGCGCCTGGTACGTCGTGCAGGTGGAGTGTGTGAGCGTGCTCCTGGTACGTCGTGCAGGTGGAGTGTGTGAGCGTGCTCCTGGTACGTCGTGCAGGTGGAGTGTGTGAGCGTGCGCCTGGTACGTCGTGCAGGTGGAGTGTGTGAGCGTGCTCCTGGTACGTCGTGCGGGTTGATGTGTGAGCGTGCTCCTGGTACGTCGTGCAGGTTGATGTGTGTGCGTGCGCCTGGTACGTCGTGCAGGTGGAGTGTGTGAGCGTGCGCCTGGTACGTCGTGCAGGTTGATGTGTGAGCGTGCGCCTGGTACGTCGTGCAGGTGGAGTGTGTGAGCGTGCGCCTGGTACGTCGTGCAGGTGGAGTGTGTGAGCGTGCTCCTGGTACGTCGTGCAGGTTGATGTGTGTGCGTGCGCCTGGTACGTCGTGCAGGTGGAGTGTGTGAGCGTGCGCCTGGTACGTCGTGCAGGTGGAGTGTGTGAGCGTGCTCCTGGTACGTCGTGCAGGTTGATGTGTGTGCGTGCGCCTGGTACGTCGTGCAGGTGGAGTGTGTGAGCGTGCTCCTGGTACGTCGTGCAGGTGGAGTGTGTGAGCGTGCTCCTGGTACGTCGTGCAGGTGGAGTGTGTGAGCGTGCTCCTGGTACGTCGTGCAGGTTGATGTGTGAGCGTGCTCCTGGTACGTCGTGCGGGTTGATGTGTGAGCGTGCTCCTGGTATGTCGTGCAGGTGGAGTGTGTGAGCGTGCGCCTGGTACGTCGTGCGGGTTGATGTGTGAGCGTGCGCCTGGTACGTCGTGCAGGTGGAGTGTGTGAGCGTGCGCCTGGTACGTCGTGCGGGTTGATGTGTGAGCGTGCTCCTGGTACGTCGTGCGGGTTGATGTGTGAGCGTGCGCCTGGTACGTCGTGCAGGTGGAGTGTGTGAGCGTGCTCCTGGTACGTCATGCAGGTGGAGTGTGTGAGCGTGCTCCTGGTACGTCGTGCAGGTGGAGTGTGTGAGGTGCTCCTGGTACGTCATGCAGGTGGAGTGTGTGAGCGTGCTCCTGGTACGTCGTGCAGGTTGATGTGTGAGCGTGCGCCTGGTACGTCGTGCAGGTGGAGTGTGTGAGCGTGCTCCTGGTACGTCGTGCAGGTGGAGTGTGTGAGCGTGCGCCTGGTACGTCGTGCGGGTTGATGTGTGAGCGTGCTCCTGGTACGTCGTGCGGGTTGATGTGTGAGCGTGCGCCTGGTACGTCGTGCAGGTGGAGTGTGTGAGCGTGCGCCTGGTACGTCGTGCAGGTGGAGTGTGTGAGCGTGCTCCTGGTACGTCGTGCAGGTGGAGTGTGTGAGCGTGCTCCTGGTACGTCGTGCAGGTGGAGTGTGTGAGCGTGCTCCTGGTACGTCGTGCAGGTGGAGTGTGTGAGCGTGCTCCTGGTACGTCGTGCAGGTGGAGTGTGTGAGCGTGCTCCTGGTACGTCGTGCAGGTGGAGTGTGTGAGCGTGCTCCTGGTACGTCGTGCAGGTTGATGTGTGAGCGTGCGCCTGGTACGTCGTGCAGGTGGAGTGTGTGAGCGTGCTCCTGGTACGTCGTGCAGGTGGAGTGTGTGAGCGTGCTCCTGGTACGTCGTGCGGGTGGAGTGTGTGAGCGTGCTCCTGGTACGTCGTGCGGGTGGAGTGTGTGAGCGTGCTCCTGGTACGTCGTGCAGGTGGAGTGTGTGAGCGTGCGCCTGGTACGTCGTGCGGGTTGATGTGTGAGCGTGCGCCTGGTACGTCGTGCAGGTGGAGTGTGTGAGCGTGCGCCTGGTACGTCGTGCAGGTGGAGTGTGTGAGCGTGCTCCTGGTACGTCGTGCAGGTGGAGTGTGTGAGCGTGCGCCTGGTACGTCGTGCGGGTTGATGTGTGAGTGTGCGCCTGGTATGTCGTGTAGGTTGATGTGTGAGTGTGCTCCTGGTACGTCGTGCAGGTGGAGTGTGTGAGCGTGCGCCTGGTACGTCGTGCAGGTTGATGTGTGAGCCTGCTCCTGGTACGTCGTGCGGGTTGATGTGTGAGCGTGCTCCTGGTACGTCGTGCAGGTGGAGTGTGTGAGCGTGCGCCTGGTACGTCGTGCAGGTTGATGTGTGAGCCTGCTCCTGGTACGTCGTGCGGGTTGATGTGTGAGCGTGCGCCTGGTACGTCGTGCAGGTTGATGTGTGAGCGTGCGCCTGGTACGTCGTGCAGGTGGAGTGTGTGAGCGTGCTCCTGGTACGTCGTGCAGGTGGAGTGTGTGAGCGTGCTCCTGGTATGTCGTGCAGGTTGATGTGTGTGCGTGCTCCTGGTACGTCGTGCAGGTGGAGTGTGTGAGCGTGCGCCTGGTACATCGTGCGGGTTGATGTGTGAGCGTGCGCCTGGTACGTCGTGCAGGTGGAGTGTGTGAGCGTGCGCCTGGTACATCGTGCGGGTTGATGTGTGAGCGTGCTCCTGGTACGTCGTGCGGGTTGATGTGTGAGCGTGCTCCTGGTACATCGTGCGGGTTGATGTGTGAGCGTGCGCCTGGTACGTCGTGCAGGTGGAGTGTGTGAGCGTGCGCCTGGTACGTCGTGCGGGTTGATGTGTGAGCCTGCTCCTGGTACGTCGTGCAGGTTGATGTGTGAGCGTGCGCCTGGTACGTCGTGCAGGTTGATGTGTGAGCGTGCTCCTGGTACGTCGTGCAGGTGGAGTGTGTGAGCGTGCGCCTGGTACGTCGTGCAGGTGGAGTGTGTGAGCGTGCTCCTGGTATGTCGTGCAGGTGGAGTGTGTGAGCGTGCTCCTGGTATGTCGTGCAGGTGGAGTGTGTGAGCGTGCTCCTGGTACGTCGTGCAGGTGGAGTGTGTGAGCGTGCTCCTGGTATGTCGTGCAGGTTGATGTGTGAGCGTGCGCCTGGTACGTCGTGCAGGTGGAGTGTGTGAGCGTGCTCCTGGTATGTCGTGCAGGTGGAGTGTGTGAGCGTGCGCCTGGTACATCGTGCGGGTTGATGTGTGAGCGTGCTCCTGGTACGTCGTGCAGGTGGAGTGTGTGAGCGTGCGCCTGGTACGTCGTGCAGGTGGAGTGTGTGAGCGTGCGCCTGGTACGTCGTGCAGGTGGAGTGTGTGAGCATGCTCCTGGTACGTCGTGCAGGTGGAGTGTGTGAGCGTGCTCCTGGTACGTCGTGCAGGTGGAGTGTGTGAGCGTGCTCCTGGTATGTCGTGCAGGTTGATGTGTGAGCGTGCTCCTGGTATGTCGTGCAGGTTGATGTGTGAGCGTGCGCCTGGTACGTCGTGCAGGTGGAGTGTGTGAGCGTGCTCCTGGTACGTCGTGCAGGTGGAGTGTGTGAGCGTGCGCCTGGTACGTCGTGCAGGTTGATGTGTGAGCGTGCTCCTGGTACGTCGTGCAGGTTGATGTGTGAGCGTGCGCCTGGTACGTCGTGCGGGTTGATGTGTGAGCGTGCTCCTGGTACGTCGTGCGGGTTGATGTGTGAGCGTGCTCCTGGTACGTCGTGCGGGTTGATGTGTGAGCGTGCTCCTGGTACGTCGTGCAGGTTGATGTGTGAGCGTGCTCCTGGTACGTCGTGCGGGTTGATGTGTGAGCGTGCTCCTGGTACGTCGTGCAGGTTGATGTGTGAGCGTGCGCCTGGTACGTCGTGCAGGTGGAGTGTGTGAGCGTGCGCCTGGTACGTCGTGCGGGTGGAGTGTGTGAGCGTGCTCCTGGTACGTCGTGCGGGTTGATGTGTGAGCGTGCGCCTGGTACGTCGTGCGGGTGGAGTGTGTGAGCGTGCTCCTGGTACGTCGTGCAGGTGGAGTGTGTGAGCGTGCTCCTGGTACGTCGTGCAGGTGGAGTGTGTGAGCGTGCTCCTGGTACGTCGTGCAGGTGGAGTGTGTGAGCGTGCTCCTGGTACGTCGTGCAGGTTGATGTGTGTGCGTGCGCCTGGTATGTCGTGCAGGTTGATGTGTGAGCGTGCTCCTGGTACGTCGTGCAGGTTGATGTGTGAGCGTGCTCCTGGTACGTCGTGCAGGTTGATGTGTGAGCCTGCTCCTGGTACGTCGTGCAGGTGGAGTGTGTGAGCGTGCTCCTGGTACGTCGTGCAGGTTGATGTGTGAGCGTGCGCCTGGTACGTCGTGCAGGTGGAGTGTGTGAGCATGCGCCTGTACGTCGTGTAGGTTGATGTCCCTTTGTGCGTGCATGTTTATGATGCAGCATTGTGGTTGAGTGTTCCTTTGTGCACATGTGTGCATGATGAGGTTCTGTGTCCCTTTGTGTGTGCATAGGTGTTCACGGTAGTCATACAGATTGTGTGTCCCTTTTCTGTGTGTGCATGTACATCACGCAGGTTCTGTGTGTCTGTGCACAAATGCGTGTATATGACACATCATACAGTTCGGTGTCCTGTGTACATGTGTGTGTGCATGGTGGAGTGTCCCTTACCCTAAATGCTTGGGATCAGAAGTGTTTCAGAGTTTGGAGTGTTTTAGACTTTGTAACATTTGTGTGGCTCTCACCAGTGGAAATCCCCTAACCCAAAAGTCAGAAATCCAAAATGCTTCAAAATTCAACCCCATGATGCTCAAAAGCTTTTGGATTGGTGATGCTCTGTGCCCCGCAGCAGTTGTGGCTACCTCGACGCTGGAGCGTCCCCTCGCCCTGGGAAAGGGCCCACTCCTGGGCGGGCTGGATCCAGACAGCTGAGGAGGTCTTGATTTTCTTGGAGTTGTTTAATTTTCTAACACAAAAATCAAAGGAACCTATAGTGACTTTCAAGATTGATTTATTCAAAAGGCAGAGTTAGGGAGAGAGAGAGAATCTTCCATCCGCTGGTTCACTCCCCAAATGGCTACAACAGCCAGGGCTGGGCCAGACTGAAGCCAGGAGCCAGGAGCTCTATCCATGTCTCCCACGTGGTGGCAAGGGCCCTAGTACTTGAGCCATCTTCTGCTCTCCTAGGTGTGTTAGCAGGAAACCATATGGGAAGCAGAGCAACCAGGACTTGGACCTGCTGCCAAGAGGGGTACCAGCATTGTGGACAGTGGCTTAACCTGCTGTAGGACAAGGCTGGCCCTTACCATTATTTTTTTACCTGAAATGTTTCATTTTAACTATATTCAGTTTATGTGTTCATAGAGGGAAATATGAATTCACCTGCTACTTGGTGAACCGCTCCTTCTCTTGGTCAGTGCTGGCTTCTCAGCAGAGCTTATCAGACTTGGAATAGAATGATGTGCAGCTGAGCCTTGTGAAGCCCCCACCCCCTGAGGATAACGCCTGGGCTCTGCCTGTGGCACACACAGAGCCAGCGGTGTCCAGTCCTGCAGGAACTTTGTGCTCCTGCCTGCTGTGGATTGATGTGGCCCCCAGAGGTTCACGTCCTGTGGATGTGAGGGGATGGGCCCAGCTCTGAGCAGGGTCTAATGGGGCCCCTCCCCAGCCTGTTTCCTGTCCATAGCATGCTCCCTTCCAGGGCTGTTCCTGCCCCGTCCTGCTGTCGGCCGTGAGCCCTCAGCGTGGCGAGCAGAAGCCAGTGGAACCGTGAGATGAGTGAGCTTCGTTTTGTGCATCGCCAGCCTCAGCTGTTCTGTTCCAGCAGCAGGAACGACTGGGGCTCTGCGCACAGCCGAGCCTCTCACAGGCAGGACTGGGGCTCTGTGCACAGCCGAGCCTCTCCAGGCGGGACTGGGGCTCTGTGCACAGCTGAGCCTCTCACAGGCAGGACTGGGGCTCTGCGCACAGCCGAGCCTCTCACAGGCAGGACTGGGGCTCTGTGCACAGCCGAGCCTCTCACAGGCAGGACTGGGGCTCTGTGCACAGCCGAGCCTCTCACAGGCAGGACTGGGGCTCTGTGCACAGCCGAGCCTCTCACAGGCAGGACTGGGGCTCTGTGCACAGCTGAGCCTCCCCCAGGCAGGACTGGGGCTCTGTGCACAGCTGAGCCTCCCCCAGGCAGGACTGGGGCTCCGTGCACAGCCGAGCCTCCCCAAGGCGGGACTGGGCTCTGTGCACAGCTGAGCCTCTCACAGGCGGGACTGGGGCTCTGTGCACAGCTGAGCCTCCCCCAGGCAGGACTGGGGCTCCGTGCACAGCCGAGCCTCCCCAAGGCGGGACTGGGCTCTGTGCACAGCTGAGCCTCTCACAGGCGGGACTGGGGCTCTGTGCACAGCTGAGCCTCCCCCAGGCAGGACTGGGGCTCCGTGCACAGGCGAGCCTCTCACAGGCGGGACTGGGGCTCTGTGCACAGCCGAGCCTCCCCAAGGCGGGGACTGGGGCTCTGCGCACAGCCGAGCCTCTCACAGGCGGGACTGGGGCTCTGTGCACAGCTGAGCCTCCCCCAGGCAGGACTGGGGCTCTGCGCACAGCCGAGCCTCTCACAGGCAGGACTGGGGCTCTGTGCACAGCTGAGCCTCTCACAGACAGGACTGGGGCTCTGTGCACAGCCGAGCCTCCCCCAGGCAGGACTGGGGCTCTGTGCACAGCCGAGCCTCCCCCAGGCAGGACTGGGGCTCCGTGCACAGCTGAGCCTCCCCAAGGCGGGACTGGGCTCTGTGCACAGCTGAGCCTCTCACAGGCGGGACTGGGGCTCTGTGCACAGCCGAGCCTCCCCCAGGCAGGACTGGGGCTCTGTGCACAGCCGAGCCTCTCACAGGCAGGACTGGGGCTCTGTGCACAGCCGAGCCTCCCCCAGGCAGGACTGGGGCTCTGTGCACAGCCGAGCCTCTCACAGGCAGGACTGGGCTCTGTGCACAGCTGAGCCTCTCACAGACAGGACTGGGGCTCTGTGCATAGCTGAGCCTCTCACAGGCAGGACTGGGGCTCTGTGCACAGCCGAGCCTCCCTAGGCAGGACTGGGGCTCTGTGCACAGCCGAGCCTCTCACAGGCAGGACTGGGCTCTGTGCATAGCTGAGCCTCTCACAGGCAGGACTGGGGCTCTGTGCACAGCTGAGCCTCTCACAGGCAGGACTGGGGCTCTGTGCACAGCTGAGCCTCTCAAGGCAGGACTGGGCTCTGTGCACAGCCGAGCCTCCCCCAGGCAGGACTGGGGCTCCTTGCACAGCTGAGCCTCTCACAGGCAGGACTGGGGCTCTGTGCACAGCTGAGCCTCTCACAGGCAGGACTGGGGCTCTGTGCACAGCCGAGCCTCCCTAGGCAGGACTGGGGCTCTGTGCACAGCCTAGCCTCCCCCAGGCAGGACTGGGGCTCCTTGCACAGCTGAGCCTCTCACAGGCGGGACTGGGGCTCTGTGCACAGCCGAGCCTCTCACAGGCAGGACTGGGGCTCTGTGCACAGCCGAGCCTCCCTAGGCAGGACTGGGGCTCTGTGCACAGCCTAGCCTCCCCCAGGCAGGACTGGGGCTCCTTGCACAGCTGAGCCTCTCACAGGCGGGACTGGGGCTCTGTGCACAGCCGAGCCTCTCACAGGCAGGACTGGGCTCTGTGCACAGCTGAGCCTCCCACAGGTAGGACTGGGCTCTGTGCACAGCCGAGCCTCTCACAGGCAGGGCTGGTCTCTGTGCACAGCTGAGCCTCTCACAGGCAGGACTGGGGCTCTGTACACAGCCGAGCCTCCCACAGGCAGGACTGGGGCTCTGTGCACAGCTGAGCCTGGCCACCACTGGCTCCGGATCCCACAGAGGCCTTCTACCGCCCAGCTCTGCCTCACGTGACTGCAGGATTCGGACATCTGTGAGTACAGGTGGCAAGTTGTACTTTTGTGAAGATTTGTTTTTAGAATGTATTTGTCAGGCTCCTACATTTTGTGGTAAAGACACAAGTAGTTGAGGAAGGAGTCATGAACTTGGTGAAAAGGAGATGATGCTCATGACCTGGGCACAGGGCTCGTGGGGACGTGGCACTGGGTGAGCACAGAGCCAGGCAAGCCTGTCTCGGCCTTGCCAGGACTTTGGTCTGTTAGTGTGAGAGAAAGGCAGCCGTCGGCGTCGTTGTGATCGGATGCCATTTCGACCAGTCCGTGTCGGGAGGGGCCCTGGGAGGAGCTCCTGTGAGAACTGCAGTTGCCAAAGGCAGCTCAGGCCCAGTGACAGAGAGAGAGGCAGTAGCCGCGTGTGACAGGGCCAGTGCTGGCCTCCCGCCGCCATGGCCATGGAGCCCAGGTGTGATAAACCCAAGGCCACCACCACTGGGCATGGACGTGAGCAAATGCAGGTGGAATTTGAGGAGCCAGCATGTCAGAGTGAACTCAGCAGGCCAGGTGCCAGCACCAGGAGCCCTGCCTCCTTCCCACACCACCACCGTCCCCTTCTGCGTCGTCCCCACAGTCCCGCCTGCTTGTCAGCGCTATGCGGGCAGCAGCATCTGGTTCGTATCCTTGGCTGGTTTTGTTCAGAGTGGTGTGAGTCCATCTCTCTCTCCCTGTCTCTGTCTGTGTGTGTTTCCAGTTCCCTCTTCACATTACTGTAGAGCATCACCCATTGTGTGGATGTACAGCCCAGCCCCTTCTGTTGCTGATGGGCGTTTGGGTCGCCCCTGATCTGGGACTACGAACAGTGTGCTTTGACATTCTTACATATTGTGCATTGCTTGGTGCCTGTGTGTCCAGCAAGACATAGCTCCTGACTGTTTTGCCGATGCAGCCGTACCAACCACGCTGCCACCAAAGGATTGGAGCTGCATGTTCTTCCTGTTGCTTAATCCTTCAAATTGTACTTGGACTGACATGTAGACTTTTGCACTTTAACCATTTTGATGGGTGGTTGTGATTTTCATTTTTAAATTCAGTCTGTATTTCTCTGATAGCCAGTGAGGCTGAGTGTCTTTCCCGGGGGACTGGCCATTTGGAGGTCTCTGGGCAAGTGCCTGTGCAGACCTTCCCGCTGGTTTGTCTGTTCTGGTGATTATGGGAGTTCCCCATGCAGTCTGCACAGCTGTTGGCCAGTTTTATGTGTTGTGGCTCTTTTCCTACTAAGTTTATTTGGAGAAAAAGACACAATTTAATAAAAGAATTCCTGAAAAACTTGGAAGCTACTATATTTTTTTGCTGTGTGCTTTCATATTTTTTTAAAGATTTATTTATTTATTTGAAAGGCAGAGTTACACACATAGAGAAGGAGAGGCAGAGAGAGAGAGGTCTTCCATCCGCTGGTCCACTCCCCAGATGGCTGCAACGGCCACAGCTGCGCCAGTCTGAAGCCAGGAGCCAGGAGCTTCCTCCGGGTCTCCCACACGGGCGCAGGGACCCAAGGACTCAGGCCATCCTCCACTGCTTTCCCAGGCCACAGCAGAGAGCTGGATGGGAAGTGGAGCAGCCGGGACGTGAACCGGCGCCCATATGGGATGCTGGCATTGCAGGAGGCGGCTTCACCCACACCACAGTGCCAGCTTCATTTGTTTCTTAAAGTGCTTTGTGCTTTGAGAAGTAGTGGAGGTGAAAGTGGCCCCATGTCCCCTTGGGCCTTGTCTCCCCGCTGCCTCTGGCTGTGCTGGGAGTCCGTGCTGTAGGCTAAGACTCCTACAAAGTGCTCATCGGAGCCTCAGGACACTAGCGACCTTTTTTTGAGACATTCATTGAATCTGGGCAAATGAAAAATATGTCAAGCCAGAATTGTGAATTGGAGACAAATATTTTAAACTCTTCAGTACTTATTTTTTATTTTTTCTCTGAATATTGAGAATTTTCAAGTCTTTAAACATCTCTGTTTCCAGTGAGAGTATTTGTTACATGGGAGATGATGGGGTATAGCTTCTCTAACAGTGTTCTGAGAACTTTACCACCTTGTCGCTGCACTTGCCAGGTACCTAGGCCCACTATGTCCCAGAGTAAGGGTTTCTAGTCAGGTCTGTTAGGAAGCTTGCTTACCGTCTGAATGATTTTTCTGTACGCAGTCCACAGCAGTGCGTTCTGTCTTACTGCATCATGAACTCCACACTGCACAGGGAGCTGCTTACAGCCGTCCCATCCACAGCACAGAGGGGGCCTTGGTGGCCACGTGCTGCCCTGGGGCACCAGAGTTGTCAGGTGGTGGGCACACAACGTGGACAGTCACGTGAGGAGTGGGGTGCCTGCAGGACTCTCTGACCCCTGACTGGCCCAGGGTTGTCCTGCCAGAGAGTAGCTCCCCACTGGCCCTGAAAGGGGAGATGGTGGGGAGAGCCGAGAAGGCGGATGGTAGGGCCCCAAGGCCACAGCTGGTCCCTGGGGAGTAGTGAGTGGCAGAGAATGCAGTGAAGGTGTAGGTCCTGAGTGACAGGCACAACGAGCACAGGTCAGTTGGCAGGGCCTGGTTGGCCACTTATGGCTCAGGACCGAGTCTTGGTGTGGACATCGGCTGTCAGGATGTCAGCCAAGCGTTCCTGGATTGCGTAAGGATGGTGAGGACAGCATAGTGTGGGTTCTCAGTGGCAGCCCCCGAGCTGTGCCCTGGGTGCACAAGGTGGGCCCGGTCCCGTGTTGTGTGGGAGGGGAAGGCTGAGAACCCCCTCAGAGCGTGGTCTGCGTGCTCTTCACTTCCCCTTGGTCACGTGTCTGGGATGGTGAAGCTTCCACCCAGTGGCATCCTGTGTTCTCTTTGCAGCATCTCACTGTTTGTTTTCATAATTGGACAGTCCATTATTTAGCACCTTCTGGCTGGTAACAATAGAACAGCCTCAGTAGCCTAAGAAAAGAGATTGTGCCCTAAATCCACGGCAGGCACGGACCAGTGGGGCCTCGCAGTGTGCCGGCTTTCTTTTCTTTCTCTGAAGACCGGAACTCTGCCCGGCATGCGGAATCCAGCCGGTCCACGGCCTCGAGTTCTTGTGAAGCGGAGGGCATTCGGTCCAGAGAAGACATAAGCGTTTTGAGTTTTGCAGATACTCCATGAGTGTGCACAGCAGACGAGCTTTTTAGGATTTGCATGAACTTGGATCTTCTGGGGTACTGAAAAGAAGGAACGTGGTAGGGCTGGGCAGAGGAGGTGCAGGTGTTCAGAGGGAGGAGGGAAACAGGAAGCGGTGTGTGACGACCTGCTGTTCCTCTTGGACACTGGGGTGCTGGAATTAGACCTTTACTTTAGCCTCTCTCTTCCCGCACCCCCAGTCCCTGCTGGTTCTGGTCACCTTGCTGCCGGATGGACCCATGAATATGCCTGAATGACAGCCAGGAATTTCTCTCTCTCTTCAGTAATCGTTGATGTCTCTAAGTGCAGCCTCCTCTTTATGATCTGTTTGTGGACCACGCTGGTTCTCCCTCTTATTACTCCTCACCCCATCTGTGCTGGACAGGTGTCCACGTAGCCCCTCTTGGTCTTGTCTGCTTCTGTTCTTTAGAACACTGCCAGGTCTCTCCAGTGAGAATTTATTCTGTTGCCTTTAGATCCCAATGACCACCATAAACAAGATGGTTACATCCTTAGACCCTTTGAATGTGTACAGCCAGAATCATGACCTCATGTGTAGTGCTTCCGACAGGAGAGTAGAGCTTTCAAGCCCACATGACCAGCATCATGGCCACATGCTTAGTGCCTTTGAAAACACATGACTGGCTTCTGACAGATGGGTGGATCTTTTGATCTGTATGACCGTGATCACGACCAGAAGAGTAAAACCTCTAATCCGCCTGACCAGCGTCTGAACAGATGAGTAGAGACCGTTGAGTCCAGCAGATGGGAGGGCGTTGGATCCACGTGACCAGCATCTGAGTAGATAGGTGGGGCCCAGGGATCCGGGTAACCTGCCTCGTGTCCTCATGGCTGGGCTTTTGCATCTACAGGACGAGGCTGACCACCGTATCAGTGGTGTTTTTGTATCCATGTGGCCATTATGGTGACCAGATTTGTGGGTCCTCGTGAACCTGTTTGTCAGCGTCCTGTTGGCTGTGTGTTCAAGTAGATCTGTTGCCTGAACCTGGATGTGGGGCAGAGGAAATCAAGGATGACCCTAAGCCTCCTGCCAATAACTGGAAGTGATTGTATTCGGGAGGCTGTTAGGCGTGAAATGGGATGCAAAGCTGAAGCTTTCTGTGTTTGCTAATGCTTCATTCACGTATGCGTCACAGGCCTAGCCAGGGAGTCGCTGGTGTCATAAACCACAGTAACCTGACCTCAGTGGCAGAATACTGTGACGCGTTTGCGTCTGTCCCAGGTTAGCTACAGGGATCTGGGTTTGTCTTGCAGTCTACCATCTGCTCCTTCAGTATGGCCGAGTCAGGGGATGACTTGCACCCCAGTCACTAAGCACCACCTCTGGCACTCTGCGGTCCCAGGGCTGCGCCAGTGCTTTGCCGACCACTATGTCACCTCTACCTCCAGGAGGTGTCTTTGTCTACAGCTGTGGGGGCATAGCCAAAGTCCGGGCGAGGTCTCATCCGTGAGATGGGGGGGGTTGGAGCCACGTCTGTCGCATTGGCCCCCGGGAGACATGGGGCAGCCGTGGGTATGGGACCTCCAGGGTTTTCAGTGTTTTCCTTTTTTTCCTGGGGTGGGAAGAGGTCAGTGATGTGGGGCGTGTGTCGTCATGCAGGTAATTGTGAATAAAAAGCATTATATTTGGTACATCCCCATAACCATCTTGTGTTTTCAGACTGAAGATGGAAGAACCCCGCAAGACTTTCTCCACTAGCGATGGCTGTGTGAGCGATGTAGTCACAGAAAAGTACCTGGTGAGATCCCAGGAGTCTGCATCTCACGTGCAGCTTGCGTGCTGTGGGCGGTGCTGTGCGTTCCCTCTTGACGGAAACCAGCTTTGCGTGTGGGATGTCGAGGGCCCCTCTCACCAGGTACATCACGCGTTTGTTTCTTGTGAAGCCTAAGCTTGTGCAGGTGTTGCCCCTTCTCGGTTTCTCCATTGCTGTTTGGGCAACACTGGCCCCTGTGGATTCAGCTACCAGCTATGGGAGCAAAATGGTGATAAAATAAAAGCAAATATGTGACCTGGAATACTTTCCTGACATTGCTCCTCACTAAGAACATGAGCAAGAGAAAATTCATTTCAGCCCGCTCTCTAGGCTCTTAAATTCAGATCTCCCGTCTGGCCTTTCTTTTTCAGTGACGTATCAATACTTAAAGAGTACTCTGCAGGGGCCGGCGCCGTGGCGCACTTGGCTAATCCTCCACCTGCGGCGCCGGCATCCCATATGGGCTCTGGGTTCTGGTCCCAGTTGCTCCTCTTCCAGTCCAGCTCTCTGCTGTGGCCCAGGAGTGCAGTGGAGGATGGCCCAAGTGCTTGGGCCCTGTACCCGCGTGGGAGACCAGGAGGAAGCACCTGGCTCCTGGCTTTGGATTGGCGCAGCGCCAGCCGCAGCAGCCATTTGGGGAGTGAACCAACAGAAGGAAGACCTTTCTCTCTGTCTCCCTCACTGTCTATAACTCTACCTGTCAAAGAAAAAAGAAAAAAATGATTACTCCCACAGCTCGAGTGCACATGGTGGTACTCCCTGGACACCCACTGCCCTGTCGTCCCTTCTCTCCCCAACAAAAGCAACAGACTGCCGACCCTGACACCGTGGACGTGGGAATCTTTGCCTAAGCCTGAGCTTTCTCCAGATGGGCTCACGTCTTCGGCACTCCTGTGCTGGTCTCTTTGCTTTACCATACTGTGTATTTCCTCACTGCCGCACTGTGTTACATTTCGTGAAAGACCACGCGTGGTCCATTCTGCACTGGTAAACATTTGTTTGTGTCTGGTTTTGGCTGCCACAGCCATTCCTTTATGTGTCTCTTGGTGTACATGGTGTGCAAACGCCGAGTCACAGGGGATGCATATACTTAGTGGATCATGCCACACCCTTGTCCAGGTGGTTGAACCAGGCCTTCTTCAAATGGTCTGTAAGAGTCTAGTTGATCTGTCTCCTCACTTACACTTGTTCCTTTTAATGTCTTTCCTGCTGGTGGGTGTAGCGGTACCTAATTGTAACATTCAATTCCTTGACGACTAATACCCTTTTCCTCACTTTGTGGCCATTTATATATTCTCTCTCTCTCTCTCTTTTTTTAAAAGATTTATTTTATTTATTTGAAAGACAGTTACAGAGAGAGGTAGAGACAGAGATCTTCCATCCATTGGTTCACTCCCCAGATGGTCGCAACAGCTGGAAGTGCGCCAATCTGAAGCCAGGAGCCAGGAACTTCTTCCAGGTCTCCCATGCAGGTGCAGAGGCCCAAGGACCTGGGCCATCCTCCACTGCTTTCCCAGGCCATAGCAGAGAGCTGAATGGGAAGTGGAGCAGCCAGGACTAGAAGCGGCACCCATGTGGGATGCTGGTGCTTCAGGCCAGGACATCAGCGCCTCAGCGCCGGCCCCGTATCTTCTCTGTGTGTGATGTGTGCTCAAGTCTCCTGCCATTCTCTGCTGGATTATCTTTACTTAGTGTGAAGGAATTCTTTATTTATTATAAATGTAAGCTTTCTGTCACTTTGCATTCTCTAGAGTTTTATGCAAATGGAATTGTACTTCATTCTTTTGTTCTAGCTTCTTTTGCTCAAAAGAATATCAGTATTTGGAGGTTTGTTCACATGGGCGCAGGTGTCAGTTCACTGTTATTGGTAGTACTCTATGGATATACTAAACTTTGTTGAATATTTATTTTAAGTGTTTTTAAAGATTTATTTTATTTATTTGAGAGGCACAGTTACAGATGGAGAGAGGGAGAGACAGACAAAGAGGTCTTCCATCTGCTGGTTCACTCCCCAAATGCCTGGAACAGCCAGAGCTGAGCTGATCTGAAGCCAGGTGCCAAGAGCTTCTTCCGGGTCTCCTATGTGGGTGCAGGGGCCCAAGTACTTGGACCGTCCTGCACTGCTTTTCCAGGCACATTAGCAGGGAGCTGGATCAGAAGTGGAGCAGCCAAGGCTGCTGGAATGCTGGTGCTGTAGGCAGAGGCTTAGCCTACTGTCCCACAGTGCCGTCCCCCTTAAGTGGTTTTCTTTCTTTCTTTCTTCTTTTTTTTTTTAACAAAGAAAACGTCTATGACCATTTAAGTTTGTGTTTTTGTTTTATAAATGTCAAGCAGATCTAGTTGGCTAATAGTATTCTTTAAGTCTTCTATATTCTTACTATGATTTCAGGTTTACTTGTTTTATTAGTTATTGAGAGGGACATATTAAAATCTATGGGTTTGGGCCATAATATCAAAGACACAAACCCCAAAATATAATTGTGGTGAAAGTAATTTAAAAATGATTTGAAGGACATTTACATTTTAAAAAGGAGACTTACTTGGGAAACCTACAAAAACATGAGAGAACATTTCAGAAGCCCTTTTACACAATGGAATAGTCAATAGTGCATGTATTTTTACAAGTGTAAATACTCAAGTATGTCGATGACACAAAATTATGATGAAGATTAGCTGTATTCTTAAATCAGTCAAGGGGCTGGCACTGTGGTGTAGTGGGTAAAGCCGCCGCCTGCAGTGCCAGCATCCCATATGGGCGCTGGTTTGAGTGCTGGCTGCTCTACTTCTGATCCAGCTCTCCGCTGTGGCCTGGGAGAGCAGTGGAAGATGGCGTAAGTCCTTGGGCCCCTGAACCTGCATGGGGGACCTGGAAGAGGCTCCTGGCTCCTGGCTTTGGATTGGTGCAGCTCCGGCCATTGCGGCCAATTGGGGAGGAACCAGCAGATGGAAGACCTCTCTCTCTCTGCCTCTCCTTCTCTCTCTGTGTAACTCTTTTAAATAAATAAATCTTTAAAAAATAATGCAGACAATTTAAATTGGGGGGGGGGGCTACAAAAAAAATCACAAAAAGAAAAACTAAAAAGAAAGCATCAGTATATGAAAAAATCTTGCCTGACAAGATGATGGGCAGTTGTGCGGGGTGCTTGTAGGCGCTGCCCACTCTCCCATCAGTGGTTGTGTTTGGAAACCGTGTGTGCCTTGAGTTGCTGGTGTGTGTCTTTTACGCCGTGGCTTCCTTCGAGAACACATTCATGTCTGTTTTTGCCTGGTCCTGGGCTTTCTGATTCTCGATGATTCAGTACCCATGAGCGCAGTGACTTTCAGTTGCTTGGGGCAACTGGAAATGCATTCTGCATACACGCACACAGGACCGCCAGTTTTCTGGAACAGTCCTGTTGTCGAACGGCAGCACCTTTGTGTACCCTCTTGGCCTATCATGCACGGAGTTATTTTTGAGCTAGTCAGTAACTTCACTGGCTTCTCAGGCAAATGTGACTTCAATCATGAAAAGTGGAATTCCATCAGCTGAAGGAATGCCAGGAGCACATTTTACAACAGGTTTTAGTTACTGATGCATCGCATGGTCAGTCCATTCTTTGGATTTTCCACCAAATGTATTGGGCTGAATGGAAGAAACAGTCTTTATTGGTTACTCGAAACTGAGTTTTAGAGGACTTGCTTGTGTCTAACTCCAAATCTGCCATTCTGATTTAGGTTTCAATGAAATCCGTTTTCTTTTGCAAAGTCCACCTGATTTTCACATGAATATTTATGAGGTGCTTTGGTTTTTCTAGCGATTATACCGGATGAGTCTGGGACAAGTTCCAGAATGCGAGATCCGCCAGGGCCATGAGTTTAGTTGGTAGAGCTGTAGGGGCAGCGTACGCACACACTAGCTTTTCCGTGTTGGATTTGGTGGTCACTGTGCAGTCTTGGACAGTCCAGTCGCCACAGAGAAGACTTCACCAGCCGATTGTTTCCCAAGCCTCTGGCCCATGACGTCTTTGGGCCACTGAGCTCGTCAGATCCTTTACTCCCTGAGGGCGAGTTTCGGAAGGTGAGCAGGTGCTGCAGGAGAGGCCCGAGTGCTTTGTTGTTTGCTCCCGATGCTCCCGTGGGTCTCCGGGTGTTCACTCCAGCCTGACGCAGCTGTCCTCGTGTAACGGGCACCACTCCCCTCTGCCACAGCGCAGCTCTCTGGCTTGTTTTTCAAAGGGGCTGTTGTTGCCGAGGTCTCCGCTCACAGGACGTCCGCAGTGGGAAGGTGGTTTCCAGGTTCGTGTCTCAGGGTTGTGATTGGCACTGGCAGACTACAACTACGGTGAATTTGGTTCTCTTCTATCGGTTTTTGTTCTGTGCGTTTGGAAGCTCTGTGAGCACATAAACGTTTGCTGTGTTGCATCCTCCTGGTGCATTGGCTGCTATCAGTATGAAGCAGCATTAAAAAATTATTTGAATGGCAGAGTTGCACAGTGAAAAAGCAAGAGAGAGTGAGCTCCATCCGCTGGTCCACTTCCCACCTGACCACAAGGGCTGGGGCTGGGGCTGGGGCTGGGCCAGGTCAGGCAAGGCCAAGACAGGAGCCTGGAACTCCATCCTGGTCTCCCATGTGGGTGGTAGGGACCCGGATTCTTGGGCCATCTGCTGCTGCTTTCCCAGGTGCATTGGTAGGGTGCTGGATTTGAAGTGGGGCACTGGGTTTGACCCAGCACTACATGGGGTGCTGACATTGCAGCCTGCTAACCCACAGTGTTGGCCCCCTGAATGCTGGTTTTTAAAAAAACCCTGGTAATATGTATTCTTTTCTCTAAAATCTACTTTGGCTAGATTCTATTATTTTCATGAATGTTACCATTTCCTTTCATTTTTTGCTCCAACCTTTATGTTATGTTACACATCACTGTTGTGCAGCGGTCAGTGATGTCTCAGAGCTTTGGCAGGAAGAAGAGATTTTGCGCATTATTCAGGGGTCACGGTTTTGTGCTCTTGGTTTCCTTGCCTCCACGTGGCCCGAGTGCTAATCTGACATAAACTGTAGCACAGATGCTGTGATGGGTGACCTCAGTTTTGATGTGTTTGGAAACGTTTTTATCTTGCTTTTTTTAAATATTTATTTATTTGAAAGGCAGAGAGAAAGAGAGAGAGAGAGAAAGTCTTCCATCCACTGGTTCACTCTCTAGATGGTCACAGCGGCTGGTGCTGCACCGATCTGAAGTCAGGAGCCAGGAGCTTCTTCTGGGTCTCCCAGGCAGGTTCAGGGGACCAAGCATGTGGGCCATCTTCTACTGCTTTCCCAGGCCATAGCAGAGAGCTGGATCAGAAGTGGTGCAGCCAGGACTCAAACCAGCACCCACATTGGATGCCAGCACTGCAGGCGGCAGCTCTACCTGCTACACCACAGCGCCGGCCCCTATCTTGCTTTGTTTTTGAAAGATACTTTTCCTGGGTGGAGAATCCCAGATCTGCAGTCTTTTCCTCCAATGTTTTATGTTGTCTCCCAGTTTCTCCAAAGAGGAATGTGTTACTGTCCATATATCTGTTCTTGTGCAGGGAATGTGTCATTTTTCTGTGGTTGCTTTTAGTGTTTTCTATTTACCACAAGTTTGAACAATTTGATTGTGGCATATCTTGGTGTAGTTTTCTTCATGCTTCTTATTCCTGTGCTTTTGCGTTTTACTTCTCAAATCAGGAAAACAATCTTGCCATTGCTTTAACATTTCTTACCCCCACCTTTGTGGACCCCACATACCTGCCTCTCAGGCACAGTCGTTTCCACAGCTCATGAATGAACCTTTGTTTTTACCTGGATTTTTTAAAAAAATAAAATCTCAGCGTTACAGAGAGAGAGGGACAGAGACAGGCACACACACACACACACATGCACACAGTGCTTCTATCCGCTGGTTCACTCCCCAGAAGCCACAGCATCTTCTAGGTCTCTCACGTGGGTGGCAGGGGCCTCTTCCCAGGCTGTTTTAGCAGGGAGCTGGATTGGACGTGGAGCATCCAGGCCATGGACCAGCACCCATATAGGATGCTGGCCAGCTTCATCTGCTACACCACAATGCCAGCCCTTGGATTTTTTAAAAAGATTTATTTATTTGAAAGAGTTACACAGAGAGAGGGGGAGGCAGAGAGAGAGAGAGAGAGAGAGAGAGAGAGAGGTCATTCATCTGCTGGTTCACTCCCCAGATGGCTGCAATGGCTCGAGCTGCACTGCTCTGAAGCTAGGAGCCAGGAGCTTCTTCCGGGTCTCCCACGTGGGTGCAGGGGCCCAAGGACTTGGGCCATCTTCTACTGCTATCCCAGGCCATAGCAGAGAGCTGGATCAGAAGTTGAGCATCTGGGGCTTGAACTGGCGCCTGAATGGGGTATAGGCACTGCAGGTGGTGGCTTTACCCGCTACACCACAGTGCAGGCCCCTAGATTTTTTTTTTTTATTGTGTGTGTGTGTTCTATTTATGTAGTTTTTGTTGCTGTGTCTTCAATTTCATCAGTATTTTCTTCTTTAATGTCTAATAAGCTGCCAATTCCACTGAGTGAGTTTTTGTCTTAGTTTAATTTTTATCTCTAGAAACTGCAATGTCTTGATTTGGAGTCTTTAAATTTCTTATGTCTTTACCTTTGGAAGCTATGGAATAAAGTTACGGTAACTGTTACTGTCTCTGTGTAGTAATTCTTTTTTTTAAAAGATTTATTTATTTTTACTTGAAAGACAGAGTTACACAGAGAGAGGAGAGGGAGGGAGGGAGGGAGGGAGAGAGAGAGAGAGAGAGAGAGAGAGGTCTTCCATTTGCTGGTTCACTCCCCAGATGGCCGCAATGGTCAGAGCTGTGCTGATCCGGATCCAGCAGCCAGGAGCTTCTTCTGGGTCTCCCACGCAGGTGCAGGGGCCCAAGGACTTGGGCCATCTTCTGCTGCTTTCCCAGGCCATGGCAGAGAGCTGGATGGGCAGTGGAGCAGCTGCGTCTTGAACCAGCGCCCATATGGGATGGCAGCGCTTCAGGCCAGGGCATTAACCCGCTGCGCCCCAGCACCGGCCCCTCTGTGTCGTGATTCTAACATCTGGGTCAGCTCTGGTTCCTTTCAAGTCCGTCTGGATGACCTGCAGTGTTTTTCTGGTTTCTCATCCCTGATCACCTGGATATTGTTGAGGATTGTTGAGCTGATTTGAGGCCTGGACATCTCCCACCCGGAAGTTCTGTTTGCTCTTAGGAGGCGCCCACCCCCGGGCGCCAGGGACTGAGGCAATGCGTCTGGTTTCAACTCTTGAGGGGCTGTGCTATTTCCTTGGATTTAGGCCTTTTTTGGAGTTTTATTCCAAGCCTAGATAGAGGCTTTCACAGTTTGCTTGTCCTCACCTGAATAGGCTGTGTCCTAAGCAGAAGTTAATTAAAATCCATCATACTGTTTTACAGAAAAAAAAAATAGAGTCCTTAACATTAAAGCAATCAGCACTGTGCACGTTTCAGAAGTGCTGTGTAAGGGGGCGTGGTTCTTTGCCCTTCTCCCGGGACGACGCGTGTGGTGTCAGGTCTGCACCCTTCTGTCACGGCCTGAGGCGACGCGTGTGGTGTCAGGTCTGCACCCTTCTGTCACGGCCTGAGGACGACAGGTGTGGTGTCAGGTCTGCACCCTTCTGTCACGGCCTGAGGACGATGGTGTGGTGTCAGGTCTGCACCCTTCTGTCACGGCCTGAGGACGACGCGTGTGGTGTCAGGTCTGCACCCTTCTGTCACGGCCTGAGGACGACGCGTGTGGTGTCAGGTCTGCACCCTTCTGTCACGGCCTGAGGACGATGGTGTGGTGTCAGGTCTGCACCCTTCTGTCACGGCCTGAGGACGATGGTGTGGTGTCAGGTCTGCACCCTTCTGTCACGGCCTGAGGACGACGCGTGTGGTGTCAGGTCTGCACCCTTCTGTCACGGCCTGAGGACGATGGTGTGGTGTCAGGTCTGCACCCTTCTGTCCCGGCCTGAGGACGACAGGTGTGGTGTCAGGTCTGCACCCTTCTGTCACGGCCTGAGGACGACGGGTGTGGTGTCAGGTCTGCACCCTTCTGTCACGGCCTGAGGACGACGCGTGTGGTGTCAGGTCTGCACCTTCTGTCACGGCCTGAGGACGATGGTGTGGTGTCAGGTCTGCACCTTCTGTCACGGCCTGAGGACGACAGGTGTGGTGTCAGGTCTGCACCCTTCTCCTGGCCTGAGGACGATGGTGTGGTGTCGGGTCTGCACCCTTCTGTCACGGCCTGAGGCGACGCGTGTGGTGTCAGGTCTGCACCCTTCTGTCACGGCCCGAGGCGACGGGTGTGGTGTCAGGTCTGCACCCTTCTGTCACGGCCTGCGGCGACGCGTGTGGTGTCAGGTCTGCACCCTTCTGTCACGGCCTGCGGCGACGCGTGTGGTGTCAGGTCTGCACCCTTCTGTCACGGCCTGAGGACGATGGTGTGGTGTCAGGTCTGCACCCTTCTGTCCCGGCCTGAGGACGACAGGTGTGGTGTCAGGTCTGCACCCTTCTGTCACGGCCTGAGGACGACGGGTGTGGTGTCAGGTCTGCACCCTTCTGTCACGGCCTGAGGACGACGCGTGTGGTGTCAGGTCTGCACCTTCTGTCACGGCCTGAGGACGATGGTGTGGTGTCAGGTCTGCACCTTCTGTCACGGCCTGAGGACGACAGGTGTGGTGTCAGGTCTGCACCCTTCTCCTGGCCTGAGGACGATGGTGTGGTGTCGGGTCTGCACCCTTCTGTCACGGCCTGAGGCGACGCGTGTGGTGTCAGGTCTGCACCCTTCTGTCACGGCCCGAGGCGACGGGTGTGGTGTCAGGTCTGCACCCTTCTGTCACGGCCTGCGGCGACGCGTGTGGTGTCAGGTCTGCACCCTTCTGTCACGGCCTGCGGCGACGCGTGTGGTGTCAGGTCTGCACCCTTCTGTCACGGCCTGAGGCGACGGGTGTGGTGTCAGGTCTGCACCCTTCTGTCACGGCCTGAGGCGACCCGTGTGGTGTCAGGTCTGCACCCTTCTGTCACGGCCTGCGGCGACGCGTGTGGTGTCAGGTCTGCACCCTTCTGTCCCGGCCTGAGGACGACAGGTGTGGTGTCAGGTCTGCACCCTTCTGTCACGGCCTGAGGACGACAGGTGTGGTGTCAGGTCTGCACCCTTCTGTCACGGCCTGAGGACGATGGTGTGGTGTCAGGTCTGCACCCTTCTGTCATGGCCCGAGGCGACGGGTGTGGTGTCAGGTCTGCACCCTTCTGTCACGGCCTGAGGCGACGCGTGTGGTGTCAGGTCTGCACCCTTCTGTCACGGCCTGAGGCGACGGGTGTGGTGTCAGGTCTGCACCCTTCTGTCACGGCCTGAGGCGACGCGTGTGGTGTCAGGTCTGCACCCTTCTGTCACGGCCTGCGGCGACGCGTGTGGTGTCAGGTCTGCACCCTTCTGTCACGGCCTGAGGCGACGCGTGTGGTGTCAGGTCTGCACCCTTCTGTCACGGCCTGAGGCGACGCGTGTGGTGTCAGGTCTGCACCCTTCTGTCACGGCCTGAGGCGACGCGTGTGGTGTCAGGTCTGCACCCTTCTGTCACGGCCTGAGGCGACGCATGTGGTGTCAGGTCTGCACGCTCAGCTCCATCGGTGTCTCGGCTTCTCAGACGGGAGCCTGTGCGATGGAAGCACGCTGGACGCTGGGACCACCCCCGCCTCCATTGTCTTCTGTGTGGTCTTTCTAGCTCCATTCTCAACTGTCTTGGTTGCTTTCTTTTAAAAAAACTATTTATTTTCACTTTATTTGAAAGAAATGGAGGGAGAGAGATCGATCTTCCATCTGCTGGTTTACTCCCCGTTCTCAGCAGCTGGGACGGGCTAGGCCAAAGCTGGGAGCCAGGAACGCCGTCTGGGTCTCCCACGTGGGCGGCAGGGTCCAAGCTCTAGGGCCAGCGTCTCCCAGCATGCGCATTAGCACAGGACTGGGTGGAAGTGGAGGAGCTGGGGCCTGAAACAGGCACTGGGCTCTGGGGAGCAGACGGCCCGAGTGGCGCCTTCACTGCCGGGCCATATGCCTGCCCTCGGCTGCTTCCCAGTGCCGTCAGAGAGGACGGTACACCATTCGTTCTTTGTTCTGGTCAGGAGGGTGGCTGCGGTTGAACCAGCCAGGCCCCAGAAGTGCCGTCAGAGAGGACGGTACACCATTCTTTCTTTGTTCTGGTCAGGAGGGTGGCTGTGGATGAACCAGCCAGGTCCCCAGAAGTGCCGTCAGAGAGGACGGTACACCATTCGTTCTTTGTTCTGGTCAGGAGGGTGGCTGTGGATGAACCAGCCAGGTCCCCAGAAGTGCCGTCAGAGAGGACGGTACACCATTCGTTCTTTGTTCTGGTCAGGAGGGTGGCTGTGGATGAACCAGCCAGGTCCCCAGAAGTGCCGTCAGAGAGGACGGTACACCATTTGTTCTTTGTTCTGGTCAGGAGGGTGGCTGCGGTTGAACCAGCCAGGTCCCCAGAAGTGCCGTCAGAGAGGACGGTACACCATTCGTTCTTTGTTCTGGTCAGGAGGGTGGCTGCGGATGAACCAGCCAGGTCCCCAGAGGTGCAGCTTCGCTTGTCTGTTCCGTGGTGTCTCCCACATCAAACCGTCTGTCACTTACTAATGTCGACCTGGACGGCCTCAGCTTGCCACGGGCCGAGCACCCAGGCCCTATCCCAGCCTCACCCCATCTTCTTTTCCCGGGATTTCCACCTGTACTGCCGACTCCCTTGCTTTTGTCCCTCCCTCCATGCTGCCTCTTCCTTTGACGCTGGGGTCTCCCGTTTGTCACGTCTCTCCATCTCCATTGCCACAGCCTTCCTTCAGGGCTGTGTCTTCGCGAGCTCCCACCTGTCGCTCCCACCAGAACCCCACTCTCGTCTCTTCTCCATGCCTGCGGCAGCGCTGGGCTCCTGAAAGGCAAACCTGGCCGGTGTACTCCTCTGCCTGTGAGCTTCTGCTGGCTTCCAGTTTCCTTGGGCTCTTTCAAGGCCCTGGCCCCGCCCCGGCTTCGTCTTGCTGCTTGGCTCCACCCGTGGTTTCGTGCCTATGCCTTGCTTTGCCAACAACTGGGAGGGTCGCTGCCTCTTGTGAACGCCTGCTCTTTAGTTGTCAGCTTGGTAGGGACATTCATTAATAAATAATGAAGAAACACAAGGATGAGGTAGCCCACCTCCTTTTATTACTGTGTGGTACCGAGCAACAAGGAAGTGGTTAACTTGGGAACAATTTAGGAGTACACACAGACATTTTAATGAAATAATTAAAAATGAGTATGTGAAATAAGTGTATTTGAAAAATCCAGCCTACTTAAGGGTTTGGGTTTGAGTTTCATTGTTACACTTTTTACTTTTCCATGTTATGGACAATCCGTGTGCTTGGTTTCAGCTTCTAACCCTACATGGACACTGTCAGTCAGTCACTGCCCTGGCTTTTGGGAACAGAGTGAATCCCCTTCTGCTCTGCTCTGGAGCCCTGGACTGTGTTATGGTGTGGAACCTGGACGCGTGCAGAAAGAAGCTGCTCCAAGGTAAACGCAGAGGGGTAGCTCGCGCTTGGGAGACCTGGCAGTGCAGGGTGTGGGCTCCTTTGTCGCTCCCTTAACTGCGTGCACACCTCTGGGCTGGACGCTCTGTATGGCAAACACCCCAGCCACTCAGACTCTCCGACCCGTCTGTGTGTTCAGCTGATGCCATAGGTGCATTAGTTTTATTCTTACGTATTTTCTTATTTTAAAAACTGTGAATTTTGCGGACATTTGAAAACCTGTAGGAAGCTGAGACATCTCCGTACCCAGCAGGTGTTTGCGGGGTACCTGCTGCGTTCCAGGGTCAGGCAACATGGAGGCCAATAGGGCTTCCTCCTGACCTCTGTGGAAAGATAGAGATGGAGAGAGACAGGGAGGAAGAGAGGGAGGGACAGGCAAGGGAGGGAGGGAGGGAGAGAGAGAGATATATCGATCCATCGATCAATCGATCAAGGCGTTTTTCCCTCTGCTGTTTCGTTTCCCAAATGCCCATAACAGCTGTGACCAAACCAGGCTGAAGTCGGGGGCCAGGAGCTCCATCTGGGTCTTCCAAGTACCTGGGCCATCGTTTGCCGCCTCTGCGGGATGTATGTTAGCAGAGCTGGCGTCCGAAGTGCGTGTGGGACTCTAACCCAGGGACTGCTGCACTCGGCCACGTACTGCTTGGAGCGGGACAGACAGACAGACAGTCCGTGAATAGGAGTGAGGGCTGTGATACCCATACAGGGAAGTCTGCGGAGAGCAGCAAAGGCGCTGGCACGAAGGTTGGAAGTGTAGTGTGGGGTCCCCGAGGCTGTGGGGGAGGGTGCCATGGTGGCCGGGCTGATGTCTGGGCAGAGGCGTCTGTGTGTGCCAGGCTGTGTGAGAGGGGCCGGGCCTGGAGGAGTGTGAGCGTGGAGCTGAGGGTGTGCTTGTGTGGTTGGAGCGTGGATCTTCTTGTTCAGGTGGAGCGGAATCTGATACGGTTATGTCGAGGATTTGTAGATTACTCCCCCAAAGTGCCCAGTGACCATAGAGTGTGTGTAGTGTACCCCGCGGTAGTCGTAGGCGGCTGCTGTCACACAGCACGTCACCGCTGGAACGCACGCCGCTCCGTGTGCACACCTCCCGTGTCCTTGTGCCTATTCAGCCCTCCCAGAGTTGGTTTTGAAGTTGCTTTTGAGAGCCTCACGTGGACTTTGACCTGAGAGTTCTGTTCCCAGGGTAGGACGGAAGCCCAGGCCTGAGGTGTGCCCCACGCTCTTGTGGCATCCAGCGCCGTCTGTCGGTGCAGGCAGCTTTCTGACTGGCTGTGCTGCAGCTGACCTGGGCCCTGCAGGGCTGGCCCTGGGCCTAGGCGAGCTCATCCTCACCCCCACCTCGGCGTTTGTGGGAGAAGTGCTCCTCACAAGCCACACGCTGTCGGCCCCAGCCCTGCGGCCGGCACAGGAGCTCCGGCACGGTGAGGTTTCTCTAGCATCTGTGGCTGGAGAGCTACATTGATTGGAGTTTGTGCTTAGACTGAGAGGATTGTATGTGTCCAGTGACCTCTGCAGTGCCGTGTCAGAGGTCAGACTCCCACGCTGTTGGTCACTTGTTCCTGGTCTCCAGTTTCTTTTTTTTTTTTGACAGGCAGAGTGGACAGTGAGAGAGAGACAGAGAGAAAGGTCTTCCTTTTGCCATTGGTTCACCCTCCAATGGCCGCCGCGGTAGGCGTGCTGCGGCCGGCGCACCGCGCTGATCCGATGGCAGGAGCCAGGTGCTTCTCCTGGTCTCCCATGGGGTGCAGGGCCCAAACACTTGGGCCATCCTCCTCTGCACTCCCTGGCCACAGCAGAGAGCTGGCCTGGAAGAGGGGCAACCGGGACAGGATCGGTGCCCCGACCGGGACTAGAACCCGGTGTGCCGGCGCCGCAAGGCGGAGGATTAGCCTAGTGAGCCGCGGCGCCGGCCCCTGGTCTCCAGTTTCTTAACACTGGAGTGTGGGCTTTTCCTCTCTTGTGTCAGAAATACCATCCCCACACCCTGACCCCTTGCTTCCCCTGTTGCTGGTTTTACCAAGCCCTTTGGCCTTTAGCAACGTCCACGTGCTGACAGTGGTCTCTCCTTGGCTCTTGCTGAGCCCTCTCCCCAGCTCTCGGCCTCTTGGACACCTGCCCAGGCTGCCTGATAACTTCACAGACTTAACCTGCTCTCGTCCATCTTCCCCGGATGGACCTCCCTCCTGCAGCCTTCCCAGGGCACCCACTGTGCACACCTGCACTCCTCACACCCACACCATCACAGAGTCTGTTTCACCATCAGAGCACAGTCAGTCTGGGTGGTTCTCCCATCCCCGCCGCTGCCACCCGTTCCTCGTCCTCCCCACCCAGCATTTCTGAACGCAGCGGCCAGGGAGTCGTTTCGAGCTCAGTGTGATGAGTTGTGCCTCAGCGTGTGCCCTCCCACCTCACACGCAGCTGGAGCCAAGCGGCCATAGGCCCCAGCCAGCCTCGTGGGCGGTCCAGGCACAGTTCTGCCCAGAGGCCTTTGCAGCTGTGGCTCTGTCTCCATCAGGGTCACTGGCGGACCTGCAGAGGTCTCCTTTGCTGGGAGCCCTTCCTGCATTTTGCCGTGCATGCTCACCCCCCTGCCTGCTTTGCTTCTCCTCACAGTGCTTGCTCCCTTCTGGCATTCTGGGTACGTTGTTCATGTGTCGTGTTCACTGCTATCTAAGTACCCCTTGAAGACGGGGTTTCTCTCTGGGCAGCTGGCGGATATGTCCCTGGTTCCTAGGAAGAGGCTGGCATAGTGCAGGCACTACTGACGATCCCCTGAGGGAACCACGAGCCCCGCAGTGCGTGGACGCCATGTTCCTCTGGATGGCCCGTCTGCGCTAGGCTGTGGGAACCTCTGACTGTGGACATTGCCTGGTGTGCATCAGCAGTGTGCGAGTGACTCCGGCCCACGTTTCTGGGATGTTCGGGGCACGACGCGTCTTTGAGTTGCTCGGGGCATAGCATGTCTGAGCTGTTCAGGACACTCGTGTCTGCGGGCTGTTCGGGCACAGCAGTGAGGGTGTGTCCCTGTCCAGTGTGGCTATGGCTGACTTTGCTGGAGGCTGTAGGTTATCTGGCCTGCCTTGCTCCACACACTTGTCGTTTTTGTGGGCTGCACAGGTCGGCTTGAAGATGTCCAGAGGCCAGGACTCAGATGGACACACTATCTTCTCTGTCCCTCTGACATTGGCCAAAGCAAGCTCCACAGCTGAGGCTGGACTTGGGGTCCACACAGGGAGAAGGACTTCACGTGGGTCAGTCTCATGGCCCCCGCATGTGAGCTCAGCCCAGAAGGGCTACCTGCTCATGACCCTGCCTGGTCACCTCCCTTCCACACGTCCTGGATTCTGATGTCTTTGGAAGAATTCCGTGTTTTTGATGCCCCCAAGGAGCCCAAGTCAAACAGACGCCTGCAGTTCCCCCTGTAACTGTGGAACACAGTGCCGCGTCGTCAGCACTTCTCTCTGACACGAACCTCGAACTTGTTCTAGGACTGACTCCTCGAGCAACTGTCTTGGGCACCCTTTTGGGAAAGGTACTGTGCTTAAGGTTTGGCCCGGATGATCACGCTGTGGCAGTGGGTGCTGGAAACAGAATACTGGTGCGAGATACTGAGGTAAGACCTAACATCGCCACGACATTGGTGGAGCACAAGGCCGAGAGCCTGGCTGCCTTTTATTTATTCTTTTCTGCCCTCCCATTGTTTTAATTTTTATTTGATAAATATAAATTTCCAAAGTACAACTTTTGGATTATAGCAGCTTTTTCCCCCCATAACCACCCTCCCCCCCACAACCATCCCCTCTCCCACTCCCTCTCCCATTCCATTCTTCATCAAGATTCGTTTTCAATTATCTTTATATACAGAAGATCAGCTTTGTATATACTAAGTAAAGATTTCAACAGTGTGCACCCACACAGACACACAAAGTATAGAGTACTGTTTGAGTACTAGTTTTACTGTTAATTCTCATAGCACAGCACACTAAGGACAGAGATCCTTCATGAGGAGTAAGTGCACAGTGACTCCTGTTGTTGATTTAACAATTGAGACTCTCGTTTATGATGTCGGTGATCACCTGAAACATGTTTGCCCTCCCATTTTAAACAACATTTTAAATTTTTAAGAGATTAGGAAAACCAAATGAAAATTTATCTTGTAGCTGGAAAGCCACTGGAATCAGATGCTGCTGTTCATGAAGTCATAAGAACTGTACATGAAATATGGGTGTTAGGGACGGTTTTAAACAAGCAGGTCTAGCAGAACTCTGACTTCTTGGGCGTCTACCTCAGAGATCTCTCCAAAGCCCTCCTAGCAGAGGGCTTTTGTTGCCCTCCTTTCTCAACGTTTATTTCCATCAAGAACCAGACTTTCCTCAATTCTTTCTTTTGTAAAATTTAAAATTTTTTATCTGAAAGGCAGAGTTACTGAGAGATAGGGAAAAACAGAGAAGGTGAGGTGAGAGAGAGAGCAAGGTCTTCCATCTGCTGGTTCACTCTCTAGATGGCTGCAGTGGCTGGGGCTGGGCCAGGCTGAGGTCAGCATCTCAGAGCTTCTTCCAGGTTTCCCATGTGGGTGCAAGGGGCCAAGCACTTGTGCCATCTTCTGCTGCTTTCTCAGGTCATTAGCAGGGAGCTGGATCAGAAGTGGAGCAGCCGGGTCTTGAACTGGGGCCCATATGGGATGCCGGTGTGCTTTACCCTCTGTGCCACAGCACCATCCACCTTTTAAAAAAATTTTATTTGTTTTCATTTTAGTTGAAAGGCAGAAGAGAGACAGGCAGTCAGAGAGTAATCTTTTATCCAGCGGCCGTGATACCTGGGGTAGGGCCAGGTTGAAGTCAGGAGTCAGGAACTCCATGTGGGTTTCCCACATGGGAGGCAGGAACCCAAGTTCAGGGAGCTGGATTGAAAATGGAGGTGGAATTTAAACTCAGACCCTTGGATATGGAATGTGGGTGTCCCAACTGTTGTGCCAAACACCTTGCTTCTCTTATTTCCTAATTGATATTAGTTTAATACATGTGTTACTCTTTCCAGGTTGTGTAACTGCAAATCTAGCATTTGCCTGGAGCTGGTGAGCCCTCAGGCAGGAGATGTCCCGTGTGAGACAGCAAGGAGCGGGAGTCCAAGGGCTAGGAGGAGCGTTTTCCTTCCCTCTGAGTTCATGTCCTGCTCCAGGCTTATGTTGGAGATGATCCAAAGACTGGATTGGGTCTCGTGTTCTGTTGGCTAAATTAATACAAGTACCAGCGCTAGTTGCCTGCCATAGCTTTTCTGTCTGAATGTGCTTTGGGCCAGGAAAGGTGTCAGGCACAAAACACTGATTTCATGGGCCCATTATGTGATAAGCATTTTGTGCACACAAAGAGAAGACATTCATGGCTTCAAATAACATTTGACCTAATTGTGAAATTGAAGCCCATACACACAAGGATGACACCCTCAGGGAAGGCCCAGGCAGACTGTGGCCCCTGTGTGGGAGACAGCTCAGTGAGGGCGCAGGCAGACTGTGGCCCCCGTGTGGGAGACAGCTCAGTGAGGGCGCAGGCAGACTGTGGCCCCCGTGTGGGAGACAGCTCAGTGAGGGCGCAGGCAGACTGTGGCCCCCGTGTGGGAGACAGCTCAGTGAGGGCGCAGGCAGACTGTGGCCCCTGTGTGGGAGACAGCTCAGTGAGGGCGCAGGCAGACTGTGCCCCTGTGTGGGAGACAGCTCAGTGAGGGTGCAGGCAGACTGTGGCCCCCGTGTGGGAGACAGCTCAGTGAGGGTGCAGGCAGACTGTGGCCCCCGTGTGGGAGACAGCTCAGTGAGGGCGCAGGCAGACTGTGCCCCTGTGTGGGAGACAGCTCAGTGAGGGCGCAGGCAGACTGTGCCCCTGTGTGGGAGACAGCTCAGTGAGGGCGCAGGCAGACTGTGGCCCCCGTGTGGGAGACAGCTCAGTGAGGGCGCAGGCAGACTGTGGCCCCTGTGTGGGAGACAGCTCAGTGAGGGCGCAGGCAGACTGTGGCCCCTGTGTGGGAGACAGCTCAGTGAGGGCGCAGGCAGACTGTGGCCCCTGTGTGGGAGACAGCTCAGTGAGGGCGCAGGCAGACTGTGGCCCCCGTGTGGGAGACAGCTCAGTGAGGGCGCAGGCAGACTGTGGCCCCCGTGTGGGAGACAGCTCAGTGAGGGCGCAGGCAGACTGTGGCCCCCGTGTGGGAGACAGCTCAGTGAGGGCCCAGGCAGACTGTGGCCCCCGTGTGGGAGACAGCTCAGTGAGGGCGCAGGCAGACTGTGGCCCCCGTGTGGGAGACAGCTCAGTGAGGGCGCAGGCAGACTGTGGCCCCCGTGTGGGAGACAGCTCAGTGAGGGCGCAGGCAGACTGTGGCCCCCGTGTGGGAGACAGCTCAGTGAGGGAACAGGCAGACTGTGGCCCCCGTGTGGGAGAGAGCTCAGTGAGGGCGCAGGCAGACTGTGGCCCCCGTGTGGGAGACAGCTCAGTGAGGGCGCAGGCAGACTGTGGCCCCTGTGTGGGAGACAGCTCAGTGAGGGCACAGGCAGACTGTGGCCCCTGTGTGGGAGACAGCTCAGTGAGGGTGCAGGCAGACTGTGGCCCCCGTGTGGGAGACAGTTGAGTGAGGGAGCAGGCAGACTGTGGCCCCCGTGTCGGAGACAGCTCAGTTCGGTTACTGTCAGAAGGCAACTTGCTTCAGGGAGATTAATGCTCTCCAGTTTAGTCATTTTGAAAGCTTCTTGGATAAGTTATGTTTTGTGCAAGCACCCTTGAACTAACCATTAAAATGGAAATAATTAACATCTTATGTCAGGAAAAGGAAAACCAAATGAATGAGTACGACACTTAAAACAATTAATGTTGGAAGAAAGATGATAGGCAGGAGCGAGATCTTAGGTACATTCTAGAACAGTCCATGAAAATAAAGTGAGACAACCATGTGTCCCAGACACCGAGGGAGCCGCTGTGAGCTAGAGCTTCCTCCACGGGTTCATAAAGAGGATTTATGAGAACAGAGCCGCAAGTGGTTGGTGATGTTTAGCGGAATAGTCAGCAAGTAGACAGCTCATGACATTTGTTCCATGAACATGGAGTCCTTTTCGGTAAAGGCACTTTATGATCCACATGAAATGTAGCCGTGAAATATCACAAGGGAGCAGCTTACAGTATTGTCCAGTATGTGCTATTATCCACGTACAGTTGTCTCCCATTTGGTTATGGAGGTTGGAAGGAATGGAAGTGCATGGCGGTCTCATAGCTATTGCTGTTTTTATTTTGAACAATCTCGGGGTGATTGGCATAATGCAGTCCACATTGTGTCTAAGTTGTGGCTATCAATAGCTGTATGTTGTTTTCTTAAAGGAAGTCCTTCAGGGAGACGTTGTGGTGCAGTGGGTCAAGCTGCTGTGTGGGACACCCGATTCCCAAGGCAGAGGGCATGGTTCGACTTCCAGTCCAGCTTCCTGCCAACGCACATCCTTGGGGTCAGCAGATGATGGCTCAAGAACTCGTGTCCCTGCCACCCACATGGGAGACACAGGTGGAGTTTGGGGCTCCTGGCTTTGGCCTGACCTTCCAGCTGTTGGGGGCGACTGGAGAGAGAAGCAGCGGATGGAAGACCCACCTCTCTCTCTCTCTCTCTGCCAATCTGCCTTTCAAACAAACGATAAAATGAAAAAACTTACAAAAAGAGTCTTTCAGCATTGTAATGATGTGTAAGTTAAGTCTCTGTAATTCTCTGTATATTATTTTTCTTGTCTAAATTGAATACTGAAAAAGTTCAAGGAAAGTGCCCTCCCCGCTAGGGTCCTGGAGTCCCACTGGAGTACTCAGCAGACAGAGCTGACTCTCGGCCCCGTGTGCTGTGCACCCTGTTTGTCAAGCATGGCGTGGAATTCCAGCTGCACAGTGGCTTCCAGGGCCCGGTGGGATGGAAGGAGTTTTACGGATGGAAGGAGGAAAAGAAACTCATGAGTGGCCATGATGCATGTCTTGTTAGTATCAGTCTTCACTGCTAGACAGTAGACATGGAGGGAGGTAGACCACAGGATAGATACATTCTGATTGATGGAGGGAGGGGGACTTACTGACTGCGTGGGTGATAGATAACAAGACACATTCTGGTTGTTGGAGGAAGAGGAGTTTATTGATTGGAGGATAAGAAAAATACATTTTGATTGATGCAGGAACTGGGGTTTCCAGACTGACTGATGACTGATTGAAGGATAATGGAAGATACATTCTGATTGTTGGAGGAGGAGGGATTTACCAAATGAAAGATAAGAGCTGATACATTCTCAATGATGAAGGAAGGGAGAGACTGACTGATCGGATGAGAGACAACAAGACTCATTCTTATTGTTGGAGGCAGGAGAAGTTAATGCCTGACTCACTGGTTGGGTGATAGAGGGAGATACATTCTGACTGATGGAGGAAGGGAGAGTCACTGACTGATCGGATGAGAGACAACAAGACTCATTCTTATTGTTGGAGGCAGGAGAAGTTAATGCCTGACTCACTGATTGGGTGATCGAGGGAGATACATTCTGACTGATGGAGGAAGGGGGGTTTGCTGACTGATCAGGGTGGTTCAGGATACTTTCTGATCAATGGAGGAAAGTGTGTCGCTGGTTGGAGGAAAAGGGAAGGTACAGTGTGGTACTGGAGCCGCTGGCTGACTCACTGAGTGGAGCGGATCAGAGATACACCCTGCTTGATGGAGGAATGGGGGTTTATTGGAGGTAAAGGAAGATACAGGCCACTTGTGGAGGAAGGCTGACTGACTGGCTGGGGAGTAAGGGGAGATACATTGTATCGACGGGTGTTTACTGACTGAAGAATAATGGGGATGACTGATGGAGGAAGGGAGCTAGTGACCGACTGGCCCTGATGAGAGCATAGCGAAGATGCGTTCTGACTTACGGAGAACGGGATGTCCTTACCGACTCACAGACTGAGGAAGAACTAAGGCACATTCCGACTGATGGGGGGTGGCGATGCGATGACTGATCGATGAGGGGGGGTGATGCGATGACTGATTGGGGGGGGCGATGCGATGACTGATCTATGAGGGGGGGTGATGCGATGACTGATGAGGGGGGGCGATGCGATGACTGATCTATGAGGGGGGGTGATGCGATGACTGATGAGGGGGGGCGATGCGATGACTGATCTATGAGGGGGGGTGATGCGATGACTGATGAGGGGGGGCGATGCGATGACTGATCTATGAGGGGGGGTGATGCGATGACTGATTGAGGGGGGGGCGATGCGATGACTGATGGGGGGGCGATGCGATGACTGATGGGGGGGCGATGCGATGACTGATTGGGGGGGGGCGATGCGATGACTGATCGATCGGAAGATAAGAGAGGATACATTCTGATTGCTGGAGGGTAGGGCCTTACTGCCTGCCTGCCTGAGGAGAGGACAGCAGAGTGTCACATCCTCCAGCTCCCTCCAGGGGCCACTCAGGCTCCGTGGCAGAGACACCCTTGGGCCGGAGGCAGAGGGAGGTGGGAAACCACGAGCAGGTTGGCCTCACTGAGTTCCTGTCTCTCCTCCATCATGGCTGCCTGTCCTTCCTTGTAGCTCAGGCATCTGGCGTGTACAGAGGATTCCAGATTGGAGGAGCTGGTTATATAAGGTGGAATTTGTTTTAACAGGAACCTTTACTGTGCTATACATGCAACCTTGTGAACGAAATCAGAAAATTCTGTTACTAAGCTTCCTTCACAAATTCTGTTAGGATCAGTCCGTCCTGGGAGAACTGGAGGGCCACGTGGGCCCAGTGACTGCCGTTGAGTTCTGTCCTTGGCAAGCAGATGTGGTCATCTCGGTGTCTGAAGACAGAAGCTTTAAGGTACAGTGTGGACCCTGGACAGATAGCCTGTGACGTAGACGGTGGTGTAGTGCTTTCGGTTTGTGGCCACTGGCGTGTAATTAAAAAAATTCATTTATTTGAGAGGAAAGGAAGAAGGAGGAGGAGGGAGAAAAAGAGTGAGCGAGGGAGCGAGAAAGAGAGAGAAAGATTCCCTGTCCGCCGTTTTATTCCCCATGTGCTCGCCACCCCTGGGCCTGGGCCAGGCCGACGCCAGGCACCCAGAACTCAACGTAGACCTCCCACAGGGATGTCGAGAACCCAACCACTTTGAGTCCTCACTGTTGCCCCCCAGGGTCTGCCTTAGCGGGAGGTTGGGGTACGGGGTGGTCTGGGCTCTGGCCCAAGCACTGATATGGGTGTCTTGACCACTGGGCCACGTTCCTGCCACGTTTCTGTAAGAAGGCCGGTGCCCTGAATCCCAGTGCGGAAAAGCAATCCTGGTGTTTGGGCTGGCTGGAGGGCCGGCTTAGGACCCTGCATTCTCTCACTGGCTGGTGTCAACGACGGGGGCCCCTCCACTGACCCGGGTCCCGGAGCTAAGAGCTGACTTCTGTCCACGGGGACTCAGAGCAGGAACGCCAGCTTCCAGCCTCGCGTGACTCAGAGCTGAAGGAGGCTTTCCAGAGAATTCATTGAAATGCAATTCAGTGCCAAGAGCTCCAAGTTGGCTACATTATTATTTAACTCACAACGAGAGGGCGTTGCACCTTGAACTCTGAGAAAAGAAGTGGGGGTGGGGGTGGGGTGGGGGGGTGTGTGTCTGGGGGGTGGAGAGGTGGGGGGGATGGGGGGCATGGGCTGTCAGTGCACATTGGATGAGAGAGGTTGTGACAATGTCTTCCTCCGTCATTTCGAGATTCCCACCTGGTAAAACCCTTTAAACCGCCTAAGAATGTTGAGTTTCCCTGCCCTGTGCAGTGGTCTGAGCGCCAGTGAATGCCAGGGGCACCACTAACCCGCCACTGTTGCATGAATTAGCTCTGTTGTGCCCTGCTTTCCTTAGCTGAAACAGGGAATGGTGGGGCTGCTGCTTCCCTGTTGGTCTGGGAATGAGAGGAGATGACTCTGGAAGCATCAGAGCCGGTCCTGACGGTGGGCAAGCGGTGTCCCCAGCAACGGAGCAGCCCTGCCGTCCGGACTCAGCCCCGGGCCTGGGTGGCCGCACTGTCTCCCCCTTCATATGCCCTTGGCAGGGTCAGGATCCGGGAAGCCTTTCTAACCTTGTCCTAGCTTTGTGGCTTCCAACTTCCTTTAAATCTACATGTGGTTATTTTTGGAAGTGTTTTAACTTTATTGTTATTTTTTGTTATGATTCCGCCACTTTTATTGTGTTTCCATAGTTTTATTATTTATATAACACTTATTTTATTATTTTCTTTTAGATAACCATTCATATAGGTCAATTGTGATTAGGTATAACTTTTAGTTCAACTTACAGCAAAAATGGCAACATTTTCCCTCTTCTAAAGAAACCTGTGTTTGTCCAAAGGTCTGGGACCTTTCCCGGGAGTCATTACTGTACAGTTCGTCTGTGCTCACAGGTAAATTTAAAGGCCTTTCCTGCCCTGTAAATAGGCTGTGTGTCGCCCAAGCTCCCCAGGCACGTGCCCCTGCCCAGGGAGGGATGCTCTGGGGCCCTGAATCAGCCTGCTCACGCCAGACAGCCCTGCCCTCCCGTCCACACATGGGAAGGGTTCACTTAATAGCTGATGTCTTCGAAGGTTCTAACTTGAAATTCGACGTATGTCTGGAACCTGAGCCTTGTTGTTCCCAGTGTGAAATTCACCTGCTCTCAGACGATGGGGTTGGGAGGGCCCTGTGCTGCCCCGCAGAGAGCAGGCCCAGAGCTGTGGGTGCTCGTGGTGCTCTGAGGGCTGGGGACGGATGTGCACAGCTCCCAAATTCCACGTGGCTGTGCTTTCTTCACACTGCTTTTTCCTGGAGCCAACACCCGCCCCCCAGGTGAGGGTGTTGGGGCCAAGCACGGCAGGGCTCCTCCAGCACAGGTGGGTGTGGTGGGTGTTGCAGCCCCCACCTCTTTCCCTCTGCTGTGTGGTGGTGCTTGTTCTAGCATTGGGTTTGCTTTTCCTGTGTGCACATTCTGTCTCACTGGGGAGGGAGAGTAGGTTACCATGAGGTGGAAATGCCACTTAAGATCCTTGGTGACCTGGTAGGGTTGCATTTTCCCAAAGATGCAACAGTTCTTCTGAGGTTCATTTTTCCATGTGTAGGACATAGTATTTTAATAACTCGAATATATTTACCAGTCTCAAGGCGAGAGCACATTTCTTGGGAGTATGCTGGCATTTTCTTTCTGAAATTAATTTATAAAGTTGATTTTGGATGTTTTTCTTTGTCCACTTATTTAATTGTCTTTCTAAATTCATGGCAATTTTGAGAAAATTTTAAATGACATCGTAATGAACTTTTTTTTTTATTTTTTAAAGGATTTATTTATTTGAAAGAGTTACAGAAACACACATACACACAAACCCACACACAGACACATACACATTTTCCGTCTGCTGGTTCACTCATCAGATGGCCACAGTGGCCAGGACAGAGCCAGGCCAAAGCCAGGAGCCAGGAGCTTCATCCTGGTCTCCTACGTAGGTGCGGGGGCCCAGATACTTGGGCTATCTTCCGTTGCTTTTCCCAGGTGCATTAGCAGGGAGCTGGATCCAAAGTGGGACAGCCGGGGCATGAACCAGTACCCGTATGGGATGCCAGTGTTGTAGGTGGCAGCTTTATCTGCTATGCCACAGCACTGGCCCCAACAATCTCCTTTTACATTTTTACTTATTTTCACTTTATTTCAAAGGCACAGAAGGAGAAATAGAAAGAATTACCCATTTGCTGGTTTAGTGTGTAATGCTTTCAACAGCCAAGATTGGACCAGGCAAGCCGGGGACACAGAGCTCAAGTCGAGGTCTCCTGTGTGGGTGCAGGGACCCAAGTATTTGGGCCACCTTCTGCTGCTTCCCAGGGGACACATTTCCAGGAAAATGGATCAGAGTGCAGTGGCTGGGACTGAACCACACACTTGGATGTGGGATGTGCTTATCTGAAGCAGTAACCTAACCCCTGTGCTACGTAGCTGCCCGTGGGCAACAGGTTTTGTCTTTGTTTTTTAAGCAAGATATCGGCTTTCATCACTAAGTCCATACTGTTATTATTCCCAGCTGACTCCGGAATCGTTCTGCTCCAGGTGCCTGTGCTGGTCTCTGGGTCAGGGCCTGGGAAGTTGGATTCGGCAGCTGCATTGGTGGTGGGCTGGAATTCAGAGCGGCGTGGGCTTTCTCTTGGGGCAGCTGCATTGGTGGTGGGCTGGAATTCACAGCGCTGCGGGCTTTCTCTTGGGGCAGCTGCATTGGTGGTGGGCTGGAATTCAGAGCGGCGCGGGCTTTCTCTTGGGGCAGCTGCATTGGTGGTGGGCTGGAATTCAGAGCAGCGCGGGCTTTCTCTTGGGGCAGCTGCATTGGTGGTGGGCTGGAATTCAGAGCGCCACGGAGCCTCAGGCTTTCTCTTGGGGCAGCTGCATTGGTGGTGGGCTGGAATTCAGAGCGGCGCGGGCTTTCTCTTGGGGCAGCTGCATCATCTCCCTCGTGATGATGTGGTTTTCAGAATCAGTGTTCACTTACAGTTTTTACCTCTTGGTTAAAGAAGTAATTTCAGAATATTTTAAACTGAGTTCAAACTTGACTGAGAGAAATATGAGGGGCTGGCATTGTGGCGTGGCATGTTAGGTTAGCACCTGTGGCACGTCACCGCCTGTGGCACCTGCATCCCTTATGAGTGCTGGTTCAAGTCCCGGCTGTTCGATTTCAGGCCCAGCTCCCTGCTAATGGCCTGAGAAAAGCAACAGAAGATGGCACAGGTGCTGGGGCCTCTGTCACGATGTGGGAGACCTCGATGAACTCCTGGCAGCTGTCCGTGAACCAGCAGATGGAAGATCTCTTTCTCTCTGTCACTGTCTTTCTCACTGTAACTCTGCCTTTCAAACAAAATAAATAAGTCTTAAAAAATATTGTGATAGTTTTTGGCTCACAAGGTAGTAGGTGTTGTAAAGCTTGGCGTTTTCTGCTCTCTCCACAGCGTGTCCTCTGCTGAGTTTATACCTTGAGGCAGGCAGCAAGCAGCTTGTCACTGGGTCTGCCGATGGCCAGGTGAGAGGCCTGTTAGGGGCCCCTGGGCGTCGGGGGATGGGCGAGCCACTGTCCAGAAGCTGGGTCTGCCGATGGCCAGGTGAGAGGCCTGTTAGGGGCCCGTGTGCGTCAGCGGTGGGCCCCTGGGCGTCGGGGGATGGGCGAGCCACTGTCCAGAAGCTGATGTGTGGCCCTGGACCTCACCAGGGCCTACCCATAGAGCCGAGAGCGTCGGCTGCGTGTATCTGAAAGTTTGAAGATAGTTGATGTTTCAGAGAGTTTTGGGAGCGATTACTGTGGGGTCATTTCAGAAAGCATGGAGAAAGTTGCGGTCGCTATGATCTGAGAACGTCACTTATGTGGAGATGGAGTTGTTTTTGTCTCTCCCTGAGTCTTGTCACCAGATGGCTTTGGAGCCGCACCGTGTTGTGTGTGGAGAGGCTGGCCCTGGGCTGTTGGACGCCCAGCAGAGCTCGGCCTGACCCGACGCCAGCGTCTGCCCTGGCGAGCCCATCAGAGCTAGGGCTTGGGCGGCGGAAGGATGGTGCGCGTGCGCTTCCGGCCTGCGGCCCTCCGGGTCACCCCATGGAGTCGTGGTGAGCGGTGTGCGTCCCTGTGCCTTGCTTTCACAGCTGTGGATATTCAGTTTGGCAGAAAGACATCGATACCGCCTTGTGGCCCACATGGACCTGAGGAAGAGGAGAGAGGCCTTCTTCACTCGAAGGCTGAAGTCCCGGCTGTGCACGCTGCCAGGTGCGTTGTCCCCTCCCCAGCGCGTGCCAGTGACGAGTGACGGCTGCCTCTGCTTCCCAGGGCGCTGGGTCCAGGGCCCCGTTGGAGGAAGTGGAGAGAGCACCGAGGAGAAAGTCCCTCATTTGGAAAGTTTGGGGTCCGGGCCTCAGATGGCTGCTGGGGCGCCGGCGGGTCATGTGAGGGACAGAGGAGTGGGGTGCAGACACAGGTACGAGGGGTGGGGTGTAGGGGCTGTCGTGGGGGTCAGGGCGGCCACCCCCAGCCCCAGCGGCGGTTCCTGATGAGCAGGCGCCCACCTGGTCTGCTCCCCGGGGTAGCTTCCCCTTGTCCACATCCTAGTCCTATTTGCACGTCCCAGGAGCAGGCCCCGCTGGGAACAGTGCTGGTTAGTTTTGGTGCTGTTGGTGCCTTCCTTCATGGGCCTTGAGGACTTTTGAGGTCACCATGGATGTCTCCTTACTCTTTCTTGTAGTTTTGTTTGTTGCAGATGGCTTCATATGGTTTCCTGTTGTGCGAGGTTAGAAATTACCTTTATCTAACAGGCTTGTGGTTTTCTTTCTTTCTTTCTTTCTTTCTTTCTTTCTTTCTTTCTTTCTTTCTTTCTTTCTTCCTTCCTTCCTTCCTTCCTTCCTTCCTTCCTTCCTTCCTTCCTTCCTTTCTTTTTCTTCTTCTTCCTCTTCCTCTTCTTCTTTTTAAAAGATTGATTTATTTATTTGAAAGAGGCACAGAAAAGGAGAGGCAGAGGTAGAGAGAGAGACAAATCTTCTATCTGCCGATTCACTCCCCAAACTGCTGCCAGGGCTGGGCCAGGCCTCTCCCAGGAGCCTTACAAGGGAGCTGGATTGGAAGTGAAGCAGCCAGGACTTGAACCAGCACCCTTATGGGATGCCGCTTCTCCCTCCCGCGCCGCCTGTGTTTTTCTGATGGCTTAGGCCTTGGCTTTCATTGCTGTGTTTATGCTATGTATACCTGTTTATTACTGAAGCAATTCTTTTTTTTTTTTTTTGACAGCCAGAGTTAGTGAGAGAGAGAGAGACAGAGAGAAAGGTCTTCCTTTCCGTTGGTTCACCCCCCAAATGGCTGCTGCAGCCGGCGCGCTGTGCTGATCCAAAGCCAGGAGCCAGGTGCTTCCTCCTGGTCTCCCATGCGGGTGCAGGGACCCAAGCACCTGGGCATCCTCCACTGCCCTCCTGGGCCATAGCAGAGAGCTGGACTGGAAAAGGAGCAACCGGGACAGAATCCAGTGCCCCAACCGGGACTAGAACCTGGGGTGCTGGTACCGCAGGCGGAGGATTAGCCAAGTGACCCATAGCGCCAGCCCATGATTATAGTAAAGTCATGCAAATGTAGTAAAGGAGACAGATGCATAAGCTGGAATTCAGGAGCAAACATTTCCGAACTTCCAGTTTTTTTCTCCCATCGGAGCTATATGGTGATCTGTATGATACATACAAGGATCATCAGTCAGGGGCGTTCTGCTGAATGTTGGTGTCCAGAGTCTTCACTGGGGAGGGGGCACAGATGCCTGCACGAGTGACCCGAGTTACGCGGTCTCTAGTCTTTCCAGAGGTCAGACCAGTCATGGGTTCCAAGACCCAAGATATGAAAAGATGTTCTTACCAAGAAAGATAACAACTTAGAGTTTATTTCCCGGGAACCCCAAGGCCATTCCTTTCTTTGCAATATGCACCATTTGAACACTCCCCACATGGGTGGCTATCCATTTACTGAATAGTTTTTAAAAAATGTATATAACAGGTAGAGCTATAGACAGTGAGAGAGAGACAGAAAGGTCTTCCTTCTGCTGGTTCACTCCCCAAATGGCCCCACGGCCAGTGTCACGCAGATCCAAAGCCAGGAGCCAGGCACCTCCTCCTGGTCTCCCATGCGGGTGCAGGGCCCAAGCACCTAGGCCATCCTCCACTGCCTTCCTGGGCCACAGCAGAGAGCTGGACTGGAAGTGGAGCAACCGGGACAGGATCTGGCGCCCATATGGGATGCCGGCACCACAGGCGGAGGATTAACCTAGTGAGCCACGGCGCCAGCCCTACTGAATAGTTTAATTCAGCAGCATGACAATGTCATTGAGGAGCCAGGGGTGTCCTCCATCTAGTCATCCTCAGAGTTTCTATGGTGTCCCCACTCATGGCTGTAAAAGGCCAAAGCACTTCCGAGCAAAGTGAGGAGAAATAATAACTATTTTTAAAGACGATGGTGTGTCTCCTTGCACCAAAGGCAGAAACCTTTTCCAGGAGCCCCAAGGATCATCCCCCTCAGCCTGCATGGAGCTGATTGAATCAATGTTCATTCTTTGAGCCATCATGAGAAATCGTTAGAACGGCCACGTGTCTGTTCCTGAGGCGTCCTAAGAGGTGGATAGAATGATCCCACGTCTATTCCTAACCATCATAAGAGGGGGCTAGAGGGGCCAGCATTGTGGCATAGTGGGTTAAGCCACTCCCTGTGACACCAGCATCCCATATGGCACCAGTTCATGTCCCAGCTGCTCCACTTGCGATCCAGCTCCCTGATAACGGCCCGGGAAAAGCAGTGGAAGATGGCCCAAGTGCTTGGGCCCCTGCCACCCACGTGGGAGACCTGGATGAAGCTCCTGGCTCAGCCCTGGCTGTTGTAGCCACTTGGGTAGTGACCCAGTGATTAGAAGATTGATCTCTCCATCTCTCTCACTTTCTCTCTGTCTCTTCCTTCTGTAACTCTGACTTTCAGATAAGTAACTCAATCTTAAAAAAAAAAAAAAAGAGAGAGGTGCTTACAATGATCACTTTTCCATCCCCGAGCCATCATGGGCCGTGGTTAGAAGGATCCCATGTCCATCCCCGAGCCATCATGGGCCGTGGTTAGAAGGATCCCATGTCCATCCCTGAGCCATCATGGGCCGTGGTTAGAAGGATCCCATGTCCATCCCCGAGCCATCATGGGCCGTGGTTAGAAGGATCCCATGTCCATCCCTGAGCCATCATGGGCCGTGGTTAGAAGGATCCATGTCCATCCCCGAGCCATCATGGGCCGTGGTTAGAAGGATCCCATGTCCATCCCCGAGCCATCATGGGCCGTGGTTAGAAGGATCCCATGTCCATCCCTGAGCCATCATGGGCCGTGGTTAGAAGGATCCCATGTCCATCCCTGAGCCATCATGGGCCGTGGTTAGAAGGATCCCACGTCTATTCCTAACCATCATAAGAGGGGGCTAGAGGGGCCAGCATTGTGGCATAGTGGGTTAAGCCACTCCCTGTGACACCAGCATCCCATATGGCACCAGTTAATGTCCCAGCTGCTCCACTTGCAATCCAGCTCCCTGATAATGGCCTGGGAAAAGCAGTGAAAGAAGGCCCAAGTGCTTGGGCCCCTGCCACCCACGTGGGAGACCTGGATGAAGCTCCTGGCTCAGCCCTGGCTGTTGTAGCCACTTGGGTAGTGACCCAGTGACTAGAAGATTGATCTCTCCGTCTCTCTCACTTTCTCTCTGTCTCTTCCTTCTGTAACTCTGACTTTCAGATAAGTAACTCAATCTTAAAAAAAAAAAAGAGAGGTGCTTACAATGATCACTTTTCCATCCCCGAGCCATCATGGGCTGTGGTTAGAAGGATCCATGTCCATCCCCGAGCCAACATGGGCCGTGGTTAGAAGGATCCCATGTCCATCCCCGAGCCATCATGGGCCGTGGTTAGAAGGATCCCATGTCCATCCCCGAGCCATCATGGGCCGTGGTTAGAAGGATCCATGTCCATCCCCGAGCCATCATGGGCCGTGGTTAGAAGGATCCCATGTCCATCCCCGAGCCATCATGGGCCGTGGTTAGAAGGATCCATGTCCATCCCCGAGCCATCATGGGCCGTGGTTAGAAGGATCCTTGTCCATCCCCGAGCCATCATGGGCCGTGGTTAGAAGGATCCTTGTCCATCCCCGAGCCATCGTGAGAAGGAGATTGACTTTCTGACTCCTGGTTTCAGCTTAACCCAGCCCTGCCCATCTCAGGGGCCTGGGGAGTGAACCAGCGGATGGGGGCACTCTGTTCGTATCTCTCTCTCTCTGCCTTTCTAAGAAAAGAAAAAAAAAAACTCCACTAACACATCTGCCAGGTTGATCATAATCTGTAAGACGTGCAGAACGTCAGGGAGCTAACAGTGATCTCTCTGACCTTCCCGGTTCTTAACTGGAACCCCCGGCTTCTGTTGCAGGGTTCTTGCCTGCTGATGCACAAAGCGATTTGAGCATGAGGTGTGGGTGGATAGTGGAGGAGTAAGATTTAGCAGCAAAGAGAAAGTACACAGTTCAGCTATTCTCGGGATACACTTACTGCTGCGTTCCCCTGTATTAATCACTCGCCTTTATTGGAAATTTATCTTCACTTTCTTTGAAGAGACAGAGACAGACCCACACATACATACAGATCTTCCGTCTGCTGCTTTGTTCCCCAACTACCAACACTCAGGGCTGGGCCAAGCCCAAGCAAAGAGCCAGGAGCACCATCTGGGCTTCCCACGTGGTGGCAGACACCCACGTCGTGGAGCCACTGTCTGCCGCCTCTCGGCGTGCACGCTAGCAGGAAACCAGGCAGTGACGCGCAGTGCAGGTGTCCCGAGCAGCTTCTTAACCGCGCTGCCCCAGTGCCCTTCACTGTCGGCCTTGGAACTTGACTGACGATTCCGTCTCATTTCTCAGATCATCAGTGATTCTGTTCCTTAGGTGAGAGGCAGCTTCGCTCCACAAATGAACCGGAAAGAGAAGAGGTTGAAGCGACACTTCCCATCCTGAGCTTTGGACACTGTGACCTTTCACCCGTTCTGAATTCTGAGTGTGGTTTGTAAGTGGGGTGAATCTGGCCAAAGCCAGAGAGGGAAAACCTCTTACATGGATGAAATGGCCAATGGGTTCAGTTTTTAAGAATGACCAAAATGGAGCCCAATAGCTTCTGTCTGATTATGACTAGCCGTGAGCGTTCTCAGGTGCCTAGTTCGTTGCAAGTGGTGAAACCGGTCAGTTGGTCAGCTGGGCCCACGAATGAACCCATGGGAGATGAAGGCTGCTTTGCTGCTCCAGCTGGGGCTGGAAGGAGGAGGCCCTGTGAGCACAGCGGAGCTGGGGGGCCGCGCGAGCCCAAGCCTGGCACCCCGCACAGAGCTCTGTCTATCTGCTGACAGCAGCACTCACACCTGTGGTGGCGTCTGTGTCACTCTGCTGCCGTGGGCCAGTGCGTTTTCTACTTGAGTTTATTTTGTCATCACAGACGCAGCTGGCAGCATCTGTAGTTATGGGGCTGCCGTGGCATCGGATGCCCACCTGGGCCTGTAGGCGCGTCGGAGCCAGGATGCTCCCTGGGGCAGGATACTCACCTGGACTGCGATGCTGCCCTGAGTGACTCCCACCCGAGCTGGGACGCTCACCTGAGGGGTGGGCCTATAAAGGATGCAGGCTCCAGACTCTTCCATCACCTTGGATGGGAACAAGTCCCATGCGCTCCAGAGTGGAGCTGGGTCAGGTACCAGGCTATGGCCATTTTGAGTTAGTTGTCTTCAGTAGACTGTGGGTACCTGGGAATCTCAACAGTGAGTTCAAAAGTTACTTACAAGTTGTAGGAACCACCCAGTGCTTTGGCAGATAGGGTCGCCTGAGGGACCTGGAGCCATGTGGGTGCTCCCCCTCCTGTGAGGAGAACCGGAACCAGCAGGTGCTCAGTGGGCGGTGTGGCCCTGGCTGCGAGGCGTCGGGTCAGCAGGATGCTGTCCCCCTCCCTCAGGGCCAGCTGCGCCTCCCAGAACTCCAGACACTTGTGGATTGGGAGCACTGCCGGCTTGTTCATGCTGAACCTGGCAAACTTTGACCTGGAAGCTGTTTTACAGTACAAGGGTAAGATCATAAACTCAAATGGCCTTTGATAGAAACTGCATAGGACTTTAGAATTTTCACCTGACTGATGCCTGGTTAGTCAGAAGGTTTGGTGTAGATCTTGTCGTTTGGGCTTGAGGGTAAGAGTGTTCGGTCCTTAGTGGCAGATGCACGTAGCCCACGTGCCCCGTGAACGTCGGGCATTCTTGTCTCTCCAAGGCTCTGACAGCGTCATCCCTAACCCCTGCAGAGCACCTGACGTCTGCCCTAGACGTCCTCACCAGCTCCTGGGCCGCAGGGTGTCTCAGCCACTCCAGTCCTGGCCCTCGCCTCCGCTTTTGTCCCCAGCAAAACTGTGGGAATAGTTCGCACACCTCACCTGTTCCTGCCACACGCGTTCCCAGGAACACGCAGTCTGAGGGTTTCCAGTTCCTCCTCTTCTCTTGCCCAGAGCCCCAGCCGATCTCCTGCTCCGGTCAAAAGTCCCGGAGCCACCCTGGTTTCTCAGCAAATTCGATGATCATCCCTGCTGTAAACCTTCCCGCGTGGAGACTGGCCGGGCCCACGTCAGCTCCACCTCCTCGGAGGCCACGCGCTCTTCTCGTCAGCTGCCTGTCTACGTGGCTGCCTCCCCCTGCCCCTGGGCCTCCCAGCTCTCTGCCAGTCTCTGGCTTCAGACTGGGTTGCAGGTTCCTGTTTCAAACTGTTTCTTCCCCAGCACTGTCACAACTCATTTATGTTGTGATCTCATGCTGGATTCTGGCTTCTCCACCAGCCCACACTGCCCGAGAGGAAGGAGCCCATGCCCCCCCTGGGGAGGGCCCCAGCACCGTGCCTGGCCTGGGGTGGGCGCCTGCAGACAGGAGGCAGAGCAGCCAGTGAATGCTGGCCTCTAAAATGTCATTTGTTTATGTTTGAAAATCAAGATTTCCGGAGCCTTAGCATTCGAGTTGCTGGGTCATGTGCAGTGATGAGTGGAGCCCATGAGCATAAGGTCGGTCATCAAGCATTTTCCATGTTACACCTGTAGCATACTCTGATCATAAGGTCAGTCATCAAACATTTCCCATGATACACCTGTAACATGCTCTGATCATAAGGTCAGCCATCAGACATTTCCCATGATACACCTGTAACATGCTCTGATCATAAGGTCGGCCATCAGACATTTCCCATGATACACCTGTCACATGCTCTGAGCACAAGGTCGGTCATCAGACATTTCCTGTGTTATACCTGTAACATGCTCCGATCATAAGGTCGGCCATCAGACATTTCCTATGATACACTTGTAACACACTCTGAGCACAAGGTCGGTCATCAGATATTTCCCGTGTTACACCTGTAACATGCTCTGATCATAAGGTCGGCCATCAGACATTTCCTATGATACACTTGTAACACACTCTGAGCACAAGGTCGGTCATCAGATATTTCCCGTGTTACACCTGTAACATGCTCCGATCATAAGGTCGGCCATCAGACATTTCCCATGATACACCTGTAATACACTCTGAGCACAAGGTCGGTCATCAAACATTTCCCATGATACACCTGTAGCATGCTCTGAGCACAAGGTCGGCCATCAGACATTTCCCATGATACACCTGTAACATGCTCTGATCATAAGGTCAGTCATCAGACATTTCCCATGATACACCTGTAACATGCTCCGATCATAAGGTCGGCCATCAGACATTTCCCATGATACACCTGTAATACACTCTGAGCACAAGGTCGGTCATCAGACATTTCCCATGATACACCTGTAACATACTTAGCTCTACTTTTGATTTACACTTACTTTCTTCAGCATAATATTTTAACAGCTTGCTAAGTATTAATTTTTCAAGTCTGCTTACGGCTAGAGTTGTGTGACGTGATGATTCTCTCTCGGCTCCGCCCCTCACAGGCAGTGTGCCTGCTCACCTCCTTGTTTGGAAACGAGATTGCTGTGCTGGACATCGACGTGGTGGCCCTGCTGAGGTCTCAGGGCAGCCTGGCCGCGGGGCGGAGCCTCTCTGTGCTGGCCAGGTACAGGCTCCTCCCGGTGACGCCCTCACGGCTGTATGGGGTCACAGCATCTACGTGCCTTTCTGTTAAGAAAGGAAGGAAAGTTTGGTAAACTCCCAGCTACACCCCCTGCCTGAAAGAATTGTTCTTCCTGCTTTTGCTTCTATCTTGTTTAAAACTAAGTGGTTCAGAGTGTATTTCCATGCAAAACCTTATTTTATTCTGGAATATAATTGAAGTTATAAAATCGTACTTTGATTAAAATAGATTGATTTTTCTCTTGCTGGAGTAAGAATCATCTTGATAGTTTCCTTTCCGAACACTGTCTGTGCCTCGCACCACGAGTTAGTCACTGTGATCCTTAGAGATCGTATTTCCTTGACGTAACTCTGTCTCATACCTGTTTGCTCTCACAGTGTGGTTTTGTTTAATTTTAGCTCCTGTGTCTCACCGACATCGCCACTCTATTGTGGAACTGTTAAGGGGAAAAGAACGAAGCCTGTCAGTCAGACACAACCCGGTTAGTGTGACATACCGTGGGGCAGAAGCCGCAGACGCGTTCCTCCCGTTACAGCCCACGTGTGCCAAACTCTGTCCATTTCTGTCCGCTTCATGGGTCAGAAGCGCAAAGTTCACTTCTGTTATCCCTCCGTAACTCTGTCTGTAGGCCGGCTCAGTGCTAAGAGTGTGGGGCTTGAAGGCCAGCTCGGTGCTGACAGTGTGGGGCTTGAAGGCCGGCTCGGTGCTGACAGTGTGGGGGTTGCAGTTCCTATGCTCATGTTGCTACCCCTCTCCTCCCATGTGTCCGTTACTATTGGCTTTTTGTTTTTAGTTGCTGCAATGCTCGATATGTGTGTATCTAGAATTGGTAAATTCTCCTGATAAATTGACTCCTTTTATTCTTTTGTGACAGTTTCTTTTTTTTTTTTTTAAGGATTTATTTTATGTATTTGAAAGAGTAACAGCGACAGGTAGAGCCAGAGAGAGGGAGAGAGGTCTTCTATCTACTGGTTCACTCCCCAGATGGCCGCAATGGCCAGAGCTGAGCTGATCCAAAGCCAGGAACCAGGAGCCTCCTCTGGGTCTCCCATGAGAGTGCAGGGGCCCTAGGACTTGGGCCATCCTCCACTGCTTTCCCAGGCCACAGCAGAGAGCTGGATGGGAAGAGGAGCAGCCGGGACTTAAACTGGCGCCCTTATGGGATGCCTATGGGATGCCGGTGCTGCAGGCCAGGCCTTCAGCCTGCTAAGCCACAGTGCCAGACCGTGGCATTTTCTGACTTAAAGTTTATATATCAGATGTAAGCATAGCCACAGTTGCTCTTTTTGGGTGTCCCTTACATGGAATATCTTTTTCCATCCTTCCACTTTGAGCGTAAATCTGTCTTTAAAGGCTAGTGAGGGCCCGTGCCGCGGCTCACTAGGCTAATCCTCCGCCTTGCGGTGCTGGCACACCGGGTTCTAGTCCCGATCAGGGCACCGGATTCTGTCCCGGTTGCCCCTCTTCCAGGCCAGCTCTCTGCTGTGGCCCGGGAGTGCAGTGGAGGATGGCCCAAGTGCTTGGGCCCTGTACCCCATGGGAGACCAGGATAAAGCACCTGGCTCCTGGCTCCTGCCATCGGATCAACGCGGTGCACCAGCCGCAGTGCGCCAGCTGCGGTGGCCATTGGAGGGTGAACCAACGGCAAAAAGGAAGACCTTTCTCTCTGTTTCTCTCTCTCACTGTCCACTCTGCCTGTCAAAAAATAAAAAAAAACAAAAAATTAAAAAAAAAATTAAAGGCTAGTGAGACTCTTGTAGGCAGCACACAGTGGGGTCTGCTTTGTATCTACTCCATGTATTTTTTTAAAGACTTATTTATTTGAAAGGCAGAGTTAGAGAGAGAGTGAGCAAGTGAGAGCACTTCTCCCCACTGGTTCATTCCCTCGGTAGCCACAACAGCCAGAGCTGGGCTAAGCCAAAGCAAGAACCAGGAACTTCAGGTCTCCCATGTGGGTGCAGGGGCCCAAACACTTGGGCCATCTTCCACTGCTTTTCCCAGGCCATAGCAGAGAGCTGAATTGGAAGTGGAGCAGCTGGGACATGAACTGGGGGTGCCCAGGGGGTGCTGGTGCCACAGGTCAGGGCACTACCCACGGTGCCACAAAGGTGGCTCCCACTGTGTGTCTTTTCATTGGAGAATCCAGTCTACTTGTAGTCAGGGTGTTATTATTAGATAAGAACTTCTGCTGTTTTGTTGTTTTACATTTGCTGTGTTGCTCCCTTGTTCCTTTTCTGGAAGATTGAATCATGACCTAGTGGGGTTTATCCTGGCATGCAGGGATTGTTTTTTTTCTTTTAAGATTTTATTTATTTATTTGGGAGGCAGAGTTACAGACAGAGAGAGGGAGAGACAGAGAGAGGTCTTCCATCTGCTGGAATTCCATCCCCAAATGGCTGCAATGGCCAGAGCTGGGCCAGCTAAAGCCAGCAGCCAGGAGCTTCTTCTGGGTCTCCCTCATGAGTGCAGGGGCCCAAGCACTTGGGCCATCGTCCACAGCTTTCCCAGGCCATAAGCAGAGAGCTAGATTGGAAGAGGAGCAGCTTGGACATGAATTGGTGCCTATATGGGACGCCGATGCCACAGGCAGAGGCTTAGCCCACTATGCCACAGTGCTGACCCACAGGGATTGTTAAACAAATCAGTCCATGAGGTACATCACACCAGTAGATGTCGATCAATTCAGTGGCAAGTGCTTGACGAAGTCCAGCCTTCTTCCTCAGCACCCGGCGGTTAGGCGTAGAAGGAAAGTTTCTCAGCACAGTAAGGACCGTTTGTGGGAAGCGCACAGCTGACATTACAAGTCTAGTAGTGGTCTGGAAAGGAGCTAAGGGTGCTCTTTCACATACAGTACTTGGCAAGGGAATCAGAGACGGCAAAGAAAGAAAAGACATCCCAGCTGGACAGGAAGAAGTGAAATTACCTGTATTTGCAGATGACGTAACCTTATGTAAAAGTTCCCAGACTCCACACACAACTACTCAGTCTAATAAATGAATTCAGTAGGGTTGCAGGACACAAAATCAATATACAGAAAATCAGTAGCATTTGGGCAATGGAACAGCAGATGGGAGATTCTCTCTCTCCCTCTGTGTCTAAATTATTATTAATTAGGGGGATTCCAGGATGGCTGAATAGGGAAAAGATGAGCTGATTCTGACCAGGGGAAGACAGCAGAAGTAGTAGAAGTGTGTTCCCAGGGGAGCACTGGAGAGACGTTTGCAGTGGAGATTCTACAGAAAGAAGAGGGATGCCATGGGGCAGTGTGGAAAGTGCAGACACACAGCAATGAGCAGGGACCCCACGACTCCCACAGCAGGGGCTGGAGGAGATGGCAGCTTCCGAGAGAGAGGCGAGAGCGGATGGCAGCAGCCTGTGCCATTGGTGTTGTTGCGTGAGGGAGAAACTTATGGCCACACTGACTTTGCGTCTGGCCTGGAGCCCTAGCAGGGGGCATGGTATACCTGGCTTCTGTTGGGGATAAAGTGCCATCGTGGTACCAGTAGAGGCTGCCACAGCTCACGTGTGTGACCAGGGGATTTTACCAGAGGGGAAAAATCCACATTCCCCACTTTGGCTGGGAGAGTTGGCAAGGGGCTGGGCACCCACTTAGGATGTGAGGTGCTCGCATCCCCTCAGTGTACTGGGGCACACCCTGCCGGGGTGGAGCAGCAGAAGCAGATGGCTCTGGGAAGGTTTCTGCTGTCTGTGGGTGAGGTGGGCTCATGGGGCTGAGAGTGGATCCTCTGCCATTCGTGACTGCAGGAGCCTTGCTCACTGTGACTGGGGAGTCTGTGCACGACATGGCATTGAGTGGAGCTGGGTGTCTGGGCCGTCACTGTGTCTGACATCAGGCTCAGTGCTCCCTGAATGCCTGGGCTGGCTCATTGCACAGATTCTGTGCTCACACCGAGGACTGCATAGATCCTTGTGCAGTTAATGCATCTGTGTGGGTGTGGGTTGTCCCCCTGTGGGCTAACCCTGACATTGATCGCCTTGGAATAAAAGATGATGACACAACAGGTGTGATCGTACCCTCCCCTCTGCTGACAGTAGAGGAGATCTACCCTGCTCAACTTGAGTATCACCCTGGATTCTTGTCCTACCCTTGAGCACTGGCCAGAGTTCCCTGGCCTCACCCAGCACACTTCTCTGGGTATCCACTGAAGGGAGAGACACTCCACTAAGCTACAATGGCATAGTTCAAAGATAAAACTCATCAGAGGAGAAAACCAACAACTATTTCCACAAATGTCTAAAAATAAACAGAAATATAAGAATAAGGATGACAACACGGGTCCCCAAAAGGACACAACACCTCAATTTTAGAATGTGAAGATGAAGAGATTGATGGAGTGCCTCAAAGTTAATTCAATACACTGATGATAAAATTACTCAGAAACACAGAGAAACACATTCATGAGAAATCCATACACAGTATGGATGACAATTATTTCTGGGAGATTGGGATATTGAAGAGATACCAAACTGAAGTATTAGAAATATGTCAAATAGCCGGCGCCGCGGCTCACTAGGCTAATCCTCCGCCTTTGCGGCGCCGGCACACCGGGTTCTAGTCCCGGTCGGGGCACCGATCCTGTCCCGGTTGCCCCTCTTCCAGGCCAGCTCTCTGCTGTGGCCAGGGAGTGCAGTGGAGGATGGCCCAAGTGCTTGGGCCCTGCACCCCATGGGAGACCAGGAGAAGCACCTGGCTCCTGCCATCGGATCGGCGCGGTGCGCCGGCCGCAGCGCACCTACCGCGGCGGCCATTGGAGGGTGAACCAACGGCAAAAGGAAGACCTTTCTCTCTGTCTCTCTCTCACTGTCCACTCTGCCTGTCAAAAATAAAAAATAAATAAATAAATAAATAAATAAATAAATAAAAATTTAAAAAAAAAAAGAAAAAAAAGAAAAGAAAAAAAAAAGAAATATGTCAAATAGAAAACACAGTGGAAATCCTCAACAACAGACTTGGTGTGTCAGAAGAATGAATATCTGAGTGAGCTAGAAGACAAATCCTTGGAAATATCTCAATCAGACAAAAACAATTAGAAAAACAAAGTAGCATTTGAGATTTATGGGATATTATCAAGTTATCAAATATATGGTCTTAGGAGTTCCTGAAGGCATGCAAAGAGAGAATGGATTAGAAGGCCTATTCAGTGAAATAATAGAAAACTTCCCTAATTTGGAGAAAGGGGACATCCAAGTACAGGAAGCACATAGAAGTCTTAATAGACACGATCAGAAAAGATCTTCACCATGACACATTATAGTCAAAATTTCATCAGCAAAATATAAAGGATTCTAACATGTACACAAAAGAAACACCAGATATCTTCAGAGGATCCCCAATTAGACAAACAGCCAATTTCTCATTAGAAACCCTTAAAAGCTAGGAGATAATGGCGAGACATAACCCAAGTCCTAAAAACAAAAAGAAACTGTCATCCCAGAATACTGTACCCTGCAAAGCTCTTATTTATAAATGAAGGTGAAATAAAGACCTTCCAAAATAAATACAAATTGAAAGAATTTGTCACCACTTGTTCAGCCTTAAAATTGTTCTTAAGTATGTGCTTCACATAGAAACACAGCAAGGAAGTCATCATTATGAAAGAATGTGAAGGCAAAAAATCTAGTAAAAGTACAAAGAAACCCCAAGCAAATATAGGAATATTTATGGAAAAAATAGTGAGACCAAATTGATACTTATTAATAATAATTTTGAATGGAAATGACCTAAATTCTCCAATTAAAAGATACAGACTGTCTGAATGGATTAAGAAACAAGACCCATCTACTGTAGTCTGTAAGAAACACATCTTACCAACAAAGATACACACCAGACTGAAAGTGAAAGGATGGAAAAAGATATTCCATGCTACTGGAAAGCAAAAACGGGCAGGCATAGCCATCCTAATATCATTCCAAAATACACCTTAACACAAAAACTTAAAAAAGGCAAAGAAGGGCCTTATGTAATGATTAAGGGGTCCGTCAACAGGAAGATGTGACTGTGCTAAATGTTTATGCACCCAATGCCAGGGCACTTGGCTATTTAAAACAAATGTTAATAGATCTAAAGGTTGATACAGATCCAACACAACAGTAATGTGGGACTTGAACACCAGATTTTCGTCAATGGAAAGATCAGCTAGACAGAAAATCATCAAAGAACCAAGAGAACTGATATACACTCTGGCCCAAAGGGACCTAACAGATATTTACAGAACCTTTCATCCCGCAGTTGAACAGTACACATTCTTTTCATCAGTGCATGAGCTGTTTCTAGGACAGACCATCTTCAAGACCATAAAGCAAGTCTCAGCAAATAAAAAATTTGAAGTCATACCATGCATCTTTTCTGACCACAATGAAAGCTGTAAATTAACAACTTAAGAATCTCTAGGACATAGGCAAACACATGGAGACTGAAAAGCACACTCCTACATGAACAGTGGGTCATAGAAGAAATAAAAAGTGAAATCAAAAATTCTTGGAACAAATGAAGATAACAGCACAGCATGTCAAACTTATGGGATACAATAAAAGCAGTATTAGGAGGGAAGTTTATAGCAATTAGTGCCTACATCAAGAAATTGGAAAGACATCAAATGAGCATCTTAAAGACCCAGAGAAACAATGAACCAAACCCCAAATTAGTATGAGTAAAGAAATAATTAAAATTAGAGAAGAAATCAACAAAATAGAAACAAAAATACAAGAGATCAATGAAGAGGTTTTTTTTTTTTAATAAAATTAATACACCACTGGCCCAATTAGCAAAAAAAAAGAGGGAGAAGACCCAAATCAATAAAATCAGAGATGAAAAAGGAGATGTAGCAAATGATACCACAAAAATAGAACCAGTCATCAGTAATTACTACAGACAAACAAATTGGAAAACCTAGAAGAATTGGGTAGCTTCCTGGACACAGTCTACAAAAATTGAGTCATGAATACGAAGAAAAATTAAACAGACCAATAACCAAGGTGGAGAGTGAATCAGTAATAAAGACCCTCATAACAAAGAAAAGCCCAGGACTGGATGGCTTCATTGTTGAATTCTACTAGACTTTTAAAGAACTAATTCTAATTCTTCTCAAGCTATTCAAAACAATTGAAGGTGAAGGAATCCTCCCAGAGTCCTTCTATGAGGCCACATTACCTTAATTCCACAAACAAAAAAAGACACAACAGAGAAAGACAACTATAGACCAATGTCACTGACGGACATAGATGCACAAATCCTCAATAGAATACTTGGCTCACCAAATCTAACAACAATCAGAAAGATCATTCACCCAGACCAAGTGGGATTTATCTCTGGTATACAGGGGTGTTTCAACATATGCAAATCAATAAATATGATACATCACATTAACATACTGAAGAATAAAAACCATATAATTATCTCAATAGATGCAGAGAAAGCATTTGGTAAAATACAACATTCTGGAACCGGTGCTTGGTGCAGTGGGTTAAAGCCCCAGCCTGTAGCTCTGGCATCCCATATAGGCACTGGTTCAAGTCCCAGCTGCTCTGTTTCTGATCCAGCTCCCTGCTAATGTACCTGAGAAAGCAGTGGAGGATGACCCAAGTGCTTGGGCTCCTGCACCCATCTGGGAGAACTGCAAGAAAGTTCTGGCTCCTGTCTTCTGCCTGGCCCAGCCCTGGTCACTGCACCCATTTGGGGAGTGAAACAGCAGTTGGAAGATCTCTCTCTCTCTCTCTCTCTGTAACCCTGACTTTCAAATAAGTAAAACTTAAAAATAAAACAGCATTTTTTTTTATGATGAAAGCCTTAAACCAATTTGGTACAGAAGAAAATTTCTCAATACAGTCAAGGCAATCCATGACAAACCCACAGCCAGCATTTTATTGAATGGTGAAGTTGGAAGCATTCCAACTAAGATCTTCAACCAGACAGGGATACCTACAAAACATCTGGATGTTTTAACCAGAGCTATTAGGCAATAAAAGGAAATCAAAGGGATACAAATTAGAAATGAGGAAATAAAATTATCCTTGTTTGCAGATGATATGATTCTTTATACAGGAAAACCAAAAGACTACACTAAGAGACTTGGAACACATAACTTTACCTATTGGTAAAGTTGCAGTATATAAAATCAGCACACAAAAATCAATAGTGTTTGTATATACAGACAATGCCATGGCTGAGGAAGAACTTGTAAGATCAATCCCATTCAGGATAGTTACAAAAAATTTTAAATTCCTTGGAACAAATGTAATTAAGGAGGTGAGAGAGCTCTACAATGAAAACTGCAAAACATAAAAAAGTAGACTCAGACTCAAAAATTGGATTGGAAGAATTAATATTATCAAAACCTCTGTGTAACTGAAAGCAATTTACAGATTCAGTGCAATCGCATCCAAAATACTGACATTTTTTTCAGATCTAGAAAAAAAGTATGCTGAAATTCATATGGAAACACAAGAGACCCTGAATAGCTAAAGCAATCTTAAACTACAAAGACAAAGTTAAAGGCATTGCAATACCAGATTTTAACAAATCCTATAGGTCAGTTATAATCAAAACTGGCTTGTACTGGCACAAAAATAGACATGTTGAGTGATGGAACAGAGTAGAAACCCCAGAAAGTTTTTTAAAAAAACATTTATTTTATTCATTTGAAAGGCAGAGTTACAGAGAGAGAGAGGGAAAGAAGGGTCTTTCATCCTCTGGTCCACCCCCAAATGGCTACAAGGGCCAGCATTGAGCCAGGATGAAGCCAGGAGCCTGGAGCTTCACTTGGGTCTTGCATTTGGGTGCAGGGGCCCAAAGACCTAGACCATCTTCTGCTGCTCTCCCAGGCACACTAGCAGGGAGCTGGATCAGAAGTGGAGCAGCTGGGACTTGCGCTGGAGTCCACATAGGATGCTGGAGCTGCAGGTGGTGGCCTAACCCACTGTGCCAGCATAATGGCCCTGAAAATCCAGAAATTAATCCATACATCTACAAGCTATTCTTTGACAAAGGAGCTAAAATTAATCCCTGGAGAAAGGACAGTCTCTTCAACAAATGGTGCTGGGAAAATTGGATCTCCACGTGTAGAACTATGAAACAAGACTCCTACCTTACACTTTGTACACAAATCAACTGAAAATAGAATAAGGATCTAAATTTACATCGTGATACCAGCAAATTACTAGAAGAAAAAATAGGGGAAACTCTGTCAGACATTGGCATAGTCAGACTTCTTGGAAAGGACCCCAGAAACACAGGCAGTGAAAGCCAAAATAGACAAATGGGATTCCATCAGGCTGAGAAGCTTCTGCACTGCAAAGGAAGCACTCAGCATAGTGAAGAGGCAACTGACAGAATTGGGGAAAATATTTGCAAACTGTGCAACTGATAAAGGATTAATATCCAGAATCTATAAAGATCTCAAGAAGCTCAACAACAAGACAAACAATCTAGTTAAGAAATGGGGAAAGGACATGAATGTATATTTTTAGATGAAATTCAGATTCCAACAGACACATGACACAATGCTCAGGATCACTAGCCATTAAGGAAATGCAAATCAAAACTACAATGAGGTTTCATCTCACCCCAGGTGGAATGGCTCACATACAGAGATCAGCAAACAACAAATGCTGGTGACGATGTGGGGGGAAACGTACCCTAAAGCATTGTTGGTGGGACTGTAAACTGGTATAACCATGTGGAAAATGGTGTGGGGATTCCTCAGAATCCTGGGAATGTATCCAAAGGAAATGTAATCAGCATATGAAAAGAGTTATGTTTACCCCATGTTTATTGCACACAATTCACAATAGCTAGGATGTTGAATTAACCCAGATGTCCATCAACGGATGACTGACTGGATAAAGAAAAAGTGATGTATATGCACTGTGGAATACCACTCAGCAGTAAGAAGAATGAAATCCTGTCTTTTGCAACAAAATGGATGCAACTGGTAATCATTATACTTAGTGAAATAAGCCAGTCCCCAAAAGGCAAATATTGTATGTTTCCCTGATCTGTGGAAACGAATACAGTACAAAAATATAATGTATGTGAGCAAAATTAACAATGTGAGATCTGGTGACTGTTTACAGCCCTTGTCTCTACTGTTGAGGAACAGTGCTCCTTTCTTCTTAGTATCTGTTGAATTCTTTAGTGGAGAGTAAAGCTTATGATTATAAAATAAACAAAATATGTCCTTGCAAAAATGGGAAGAATAGGAAAGGAAGGAGGAAGCAGGGTAGTGTGGGATGTCTCACTGTGCTCCTAAATCTGTATATACAAAATACATGATGTTTGTTCACTTTATATAACTAAACAATTAAAAGATTATTAATTAATTGAAAGTTCTGAGAAAATGATTTTGCATGCAAGGAAGAAAATGATATCAAACCCAGATCTTTCTCCACACAGCTAAATTAACAAAAAATGGATAAAAGTCTTAACGCAAAGTCTGTAAATGTCCTGGGTGAGAACGGGGCAGGTGCTCCTGATACTGGTCCTGGCAAAGAGGTTTTTGTATGATTCTCCGAAGCTCACTCCACACAAGCAAAAATAAACGAGACTACATTTTGTATAAAACTTTTGCACAGCAAAGAAACGTTAAACAAAATGAAACATCAAGCCTAGGACTGGTAAAAACTATTTTCAAACCATATGTCTGATAACAGCTGGTATCCAAAATTTACAAAGAGCTCATACATCACCTCAATAAGAAATGGGCAAAGCCTTGAATGGCCAACAGATGAGTGGGCAAGCAGCATGGCCAGTCATCAGGGGACTGCAATGAGAAGCTCTGAGGCCCCATCTCATGCCACTAGGATGGCTCTCAACAGGTCAAAGATAAGGTTGTGTGGGTCAAAGAACAGATCCTTGTGCATGTGTGCTGGAACGCAGATTGGCACAGCCCTTAGGAAGATGATGGAGCTTTGTAATGAAACTAAAAATGGAACCAGCAGTCCTTTCTCCCAGAAGATGTTGCATGTGGAGGTCCATTGCAGTCGTGTTCACGGTAGCCATGGCGTGGAAGAACCTGAGAGGGTGTCAGTGGGTGGACAGCACAGAGTGCAGTGGGGCATCCCTCAGACATGTGCAAGCATGGATGAGCCTGGAACGAGTCTGTGCAGTGAATCACGTCAGAGAAGCCAAACACAAGAGAGAGCTCCTGCATGATCTCTCTGCACATGGAATCTTTAACACTTCATACAGAGGGAGAGGTGGGACAGGGGTGGGGAGAGGAGGCCAGGTACACAGTATTAGGGTCCTAGTTCACAGGATTGGACTGAGTGTGGGATTTGTGCTGAGCAGGCAGGTTTAGCAATTCTAGCCCCCCCACCCCGACACACAGTGATTGTGAGACTACGGATGTCTTGTCTTCCATACACACAGTGTGACTTCAGTTTGGCCCCTTGTTTATTATCTACGTCTAACCCAGATCATTTTGAGTGCCTTAATTATATACAGCCAAATTTAAGCTGTATGAATATGGTATTTTCTTTGTGAATTATTTGTTTTAATTTACTTACTACTTAAAAAAAATCTTAATTCATTCAGTTGAGAGGCTGGGAGACAGACAGGAGTGTCCGTGGGTTCATTTCCCATATGCTGCAATAGCCCTCAGCTGGGGCAAAAGCTAGGAACCAGGGACTCAAACCATGTCTCCCACATGGGTGGCAGGGACCCAAGTACTTGAGTCCTTACCTGCTGCCTCCCAGGGTCTACAGTAGCAGGACGCTGCACTGGGCACCCAGAACTGGAGTCCAGTATGGGATGCAGGCCTCCTACCTCCTAGGCCAAACGCCTGCCCTTTGTGGAATCGACACACACACATGTACACACAGGTGTCCTCTGCTTCGTCACTGTGGAGTGTTGGGTGCTGTGGTCCTTCTGAGGTCTGACTGTGAGTTGCTTGGTTCATTGGGAAATCACATGTGGGAATTTTTTTCTAATACACTAGCTAAGGTTGCAGCTGGAGATGGAGGGGTCAGGGCTCCATCCCAGGTGTCTTTTTTTTTTTTTTTAAGATTTATTTTTATTTGAAAGGAAGAATTATGGAGAGAGAGGGGATGGGGAAAGAGAGAGGTCTTCCATCTGCTGGTTCACTCTCCAAATGGCTGCAGTGGCCCAGGCTGGACCAGGCTGAAGCCAAGAGCCAGGAGCTCCATCCGGGTCTCCCACATGGGTGCAGGGGACCCAAGCACTTGGGCCATCTTCCTCTGCTTCCCCAGGCCATAGCACAGAGCTGGATCAGAACTGGAGCAACTGGGAATCAAACTGGCACCCATTTGGGATGCCAGCACTGTAGGCTCTGGCTCAACTCACTGCACCACAGTACCACCACCACCACTGGGATTTTTATAAGCAACTGAAGCATAGTACTTTCTGCCAGTGATTCATGTTCCATCCAGGGGTCTGGGTACCCACATCCATAACTTTAGGCTTTAAGCCACTCAGTAAAATGACTCTGGCAGCAGCTGTCTGGCAGGAGCTGGGATACACCCAAACCACAGTGACAGCTTCCTGGGCCCATGGGAGCCGTGGCCTGTGTGTGTGATGGTGAGGACAGGGTGGAGGAGGTTCCGAATGGGTGTGACCCCTCTTCTGTGGGGACTGCTGTGACACTGGTGTTCCTGGGTGTTTGCTTTGGCCCATGGCTTTGGTCAGGGGGTACAAAGTGGCAAATCTGTAGGGTGAGTGAGGAGAATGGATGACCCTCTAGTGGGCAGGGCTGTGGCATCTCTTCTGACCGGCATACCCAGGGTCACGTTGTTGGTCTCATTGTCCGCCCCATGCTCACACGCACGCGGGGCTGGAAGCTGAAAGAACACTCACGGAGCTGTAGGCGGGTGGATCACTCTTTGTTCAGGCAGCGGCAGCAGCTCCCAAGGGCTGGCTCCTTTTGCACAGGGTCACACAGTCCTGGCCTTTAGCTGAGGAGTTACCCAGCAGACAGTGTGTCAGTCTTACCGGGCTGCCTAGCGGCAATGTATCCGTCACTGGGATCTGCCTGGCCGCCTTGGAGGCGTGGATGGGGGGCACAGCCGCAGGCAGTCTTAACACTGTTGGCCTGGTTACCTGGATTTTCTTCCGGTTCCAGCACACGTCTGTAGCTTCACTGCGGCTTTCAGAATCTGTTGTTTCCGTTCTCCCTCTACGAGGTGAAACCTAGGCTTGCTTAGTCCTTTTCTCTGGGAAGTCACCCTGAACACGTGACTCTGATGGGGCGGGCACGGATGCCAGCCTTTCATCTCCCATGCTGCTCCCTGCAAGAGCTCAGCAGACGCAGCGCTTGGCTGCTGTGCCCGGGGAGCCTTGACAGGGCGGGGAGATGGTGGGCTCCTGGTGGGGCTCCGTGATGCAAGCCTGTTGTTCATACCATTTTAGGTCGTTTCCACCCTGTCCATCTGTCCTTCATGCCTTCCTAAGATCTATTTATTTATTTGAAAGGTAGAGTACTGCGAGGGAGGGTAGGGGGGAGAGGTCTTCCATCCCCTGATTCCCTCCTGGCCAGGTCAAGGCCAGGAGACTGGAACTGCACTTGGGCCTCCCACATGGGTGGTAAGGTCCTGAGCACTTGGAACATCTTCTGCTCCTTTGCCAGGCGCATTACCAGGGAGCCGGATTGGAAGTGGAGTGGCTGGGATTCAAACCAACGCTCATATGGGACGCCAGTGTCACAGGCAGTGTCTTAACCTTCTGCAGCACCATGCCAGCCTCCATTTCTTTCCTTCTTTTTTTAATGTGGTAAATATGTATAACTAAAGCAGACCACTTTAATCACTCTTTAGTATATGGATCGACAGCATGAAGCACCTTCATGCTGTGTAACATAAAAAGCCTTTTTAAATTCTTGACTTAATTTATACCACAAGTAACCTTATACGTTTCTTTTAAAATATTTTGGAAATACTTGTGACTGATAAGTCTTAGTTAATAGAATAGCACTGGGTTGTTCAGATAATTTGTCAACATTTTAGCCATATTTTCACTCATAGGGTTCCTTGTGGGTGAACTCCAAGTTCCACATTGTATTTCCATGCAACGTGTGGTGGTCATGTCAGCCTGGTGCTGATGGCTTGCTTTCTGGAGGGTGACTTTGTCACACCTCTGCGTGAAAGCCTGTTTTAAAAAGAGACACATGGTTCTCTCTTTCTTAAATTGACTGTTTCTTCAGCTTTTCTTCTTACATATGTTTCATTTTTGTGACTCCTGGGGAGTGGGATTTTCTTATGTTTATTAATGTGGAACATTTTATTTCAGAGGAACCTTATAACCAAATGCAATGCTGAGATTTTATGAGGAAGTCGCCTGTAAGAACAGTTGTACGGGGTGGCAGGGGGCTGGCGCTGTGGCACAGTGTGTTAATGCCCTGGCCTGAAGTACCGGCATCCCATATGGGCACCGGATTGAGACCTGGCTGCTCCACTTCCAATCCAGCTCTCTGCTATAGCCTGGAAAAGCAGTAGAGGATGGCCCGAGTCCTTGGGAACCCTGCACCTGTTTGGGAGACCAGGAGGAAACTCCTGGCTCCTGGCTTTGGATCGGCGCAGCTCCGGCTGTTGCGGCCATCTGGGGAGTGAACCAGTGGATGGAAGATATGTCTGTCTGTCTGTCTGTCTGTCTGTCTCTCTCTCTCTGTGCCTCTCCTCTCTGTAACTCCAACTTTCAAATAAATAAATAAATCTTAAAAAAAAATAGAACAGTTGTACAGACAGGATTGCTACGAGGTTGCACTTCCTGTGTGGCAGGAAGGTGTGTGTTGCTTAGAGAACATTCACGTGGGAAATAAGCAAATATGGTTGACTTAGTGTTGCTCTAATTTCCCAATTTGCATCCTTGTCCTTAGAAAAGCATAATAGGAATAACGCAGACAGGGTAAGTTGGTGATGGATGAGGAGCTATTATATTTCAATGATTAAAGTATTTTTGAAAAAATATGCAGGGATGTATTTATGTTTATTCTGGTTTTTTAAGAGCTCCCTCATAGTGAAATGTACTAATGCACCCCATAACTTTATTTTATCCTGAAATTATTTTCCTGTTGGAGATTTTTTTTTCCTTAGAGAAAATGTTTCCTCCACCTGATACCATGACCAGGACAGCATAGTTCTGTGGCCTGGGGGCAGTTCTGTTCCCAGTCTCCCCTCTCTGAGGGGTCTCCTTGGGGCCCAGGTCTGTGTGTGGCTCTCTCCCCCAAGGGCCCCTCCCTTCCTGCAGGCCTGGGCTCTGTCTGGGCCCCGTGAGCTCTGCCTCCCTGGACTCCTGGCCACGTCTTGCACGAGACATGCAAGGTATTAACTGAGCGCTTAGCAGCTTGGGTTACCTGATTCTACCGGGAATGTGGTCCAGGTTATCCGGTGTGCAGCACTGCCAGAGGCAGAACTGATTTCGCTGTCTAAAAGTCGGACGAGAACTCTTTAGAATTGCCCATTATCACGCAGGTGCCCATTTCTCTAACTGTAATATGGCACAGCGTATTCATGTTCTAAAGGCACAGTCCAGGTGGGATTACGCTTGCCTGAAAGCAGGTGGGAGATTCTGAGTACTGGCGTGAGCTCCCGCGGCGTTGGACTTCTAGTCAGTGGCCAGTGCCGGCTCACGCACCGCGGCCTTCGGCGCTGCTCTTGTTACTGCGAATCCTGAGCTGCTTTTTGTCTTATCTTGATGGAGAAGCGTGGGTAGAAAGTTGGAATGAGATCACTGATGTTCCTGTCTGCAGCGAGGCTGTGTTTCCTGCAGGTTCGCAGAGTGAGTGCTCTTTGGGGGTCCTTGCTAATGCTCCCACGGGTGCTCTGCTGCCACTGTCTCTTCTGCCCGGTGGACCTGTAGCCAGTCCTGCCTGGAAGAGCAGCGTCCAGGTGCACAGGGTGTGAGCTGTGTGTGTGTGATAGGAAGAGTGAGGGAGAGATGGTGCAGTTTCCTTGTACTCTTAATCCCTGATTTTATCTTCTTTTGCTGGTATTGATTGATGTAGACATTGGTCTACCTGATGTCTGTTTCTAAGAGACTAAGTTCTTTTCATGTCTGTTAATGTCAAGTATTTGCTTTTCCTTCACGCTTGTTTCCGGGCAGCTGTGCGGAGTGTCATCAAGGACCAACCCCTGGTTTTCCACAGTAAAGTCCGGTCATCAGGTTACACGGCAGCACCGTGGTGAGTGCAGCAGCCTCATGTACTGTGTCAGTGACGCACAGAGCTGGCCCTGTGCTGTCAGGCAGGGTTAGCTGGGCACAGACTGTCCTGGGGGGCCGTTGCATGGGGAGGAGGCAGAGATGTGGACAGCAGTGACGTGGTGGGCTGGCCCCACAGGGTCACTGTCAGGGCAGCGGCAGCCACTGTTGAGTGCTGCTGGATGCTGGCCCCCCTCAGCCCTGGAGTCCTCGCCAGGTGATCACACGGTTCCGGTGAGATGGGAAGTTGGTGGGGTCTGGGTCTGGGTCTGGGCCTGGGTGTGGGGTGGACAATGATCTGGGTCTGGGCCTGGGTCTGGGTCTGGGTCTGGGTCTGGGGTGGACAATGGTGCTGGAAGGCCCAGCACACGGCCCTTTGTTAGCACAGCTGTGAGTGAGGGGAGGGGCTCAGCACCACGGAAACAGGAAGTGGACTGGCACTTTGGCAACAAGCCTTGGCACTCCCTGGATTTGTCACAGACAAATGGAGCTTCCCTGTGTGCGGTGAAGACACACATCCCTTCTCCAGCCCCCAGTCTGGACACTTCCCGAGCTCTTCCTGTAGTGCCCCGGCTGCCCTGTTCCGTGCGAGCCCCATGTGGTGGGCCCTGCATTCAGGATGCCAAGGGCCCTCGGGATCTCTGGCCTCTCCTTGGTTGGCTGTCTGACCTTTGACCTCTCCACCCAGTTTGCTGCCCTGTCCACCCTTTAGCTTCACTCACCTCAGGGCTCTGCTCAGAGGTCTCCAGGCCTCCATCCCACGCGTAAAACCATGCCCACTGTCCTGCCTGCCAGCCCTCTCCTGCCTCTCTTTCCCTTTGGCCTGACCATGATAAGCAGGCCTTTGTGTCCTGATGTCTGTTTTACAGACTCCGGAGCCTCCCGTGAGACGCTTATAGAGGGAGGGGGAAGGGGAGGTATGCAAGGAAAGAGGATGGCTGGATGGAGAGAGCTGAACTGGTGGAGGGTGGATGGGTGGGGGATTGGAGAGGTGGAGAGACGGATGGAGAAGTGGCGTGGATTGAGGGAGATGCGTGGACACGAGGGTGATGAGACGGAAAGGTGGCTGGAGGGTGTGGCTGAGTAGAGTGATGGATGGAGAGTGAATGGGTGGGTGGCTGGAGGATGGTGAGTTCTGGAGTTGGGCCTCAGAGGAATCGCACTTAGCCCATGTCCCACGCCTGTGGAGCCGCGTAGCAGTCGGGGTCCTGTAATGCCGAGTGTGTACTCTCAGGGTGCTCTGTGTTGAGCTGTTTTCAGTGTAGGGCTGTGCGTGGGGGCCCAGGAGGATAAGGGGGTCTCGATACTGTGGATGGCCCTGAGCTCCACCCTGGGCTCTCGAAGTTAGCAAAGTGCAGGGGTTTTCCAGGATTTTAAGCAGTGCCACAAAGAAGGACTGGCAGGAGGGCGGGGGCTCAGGCTGGAGGGCGGGGAGGCTGCTGGGGGCTTTGGTACTCAGATATGCATGATCTTTTCCAGGAAACGTTAAGTGTATTGAGGGAACTAAAACTCTTGGATTCATATGAGTCTTCTTTCCACAGTGTGAATATGTTTGCACCAAAGACCAACAACAGGAAAGACGGGAAAAGACCTTCAAAGTGCAGGAACAGTTACAGATGGTACGTGGCCCAGTGTGCTTGTGTGAGTCGGCTTGAACTAGCGCACAGGAGGCCCTGTAAACACTTCAGGGTGGCTTCCCACATAGAAGACCTTAATGGTGTGTGAACACCGGTGTGTGTGTGTGTGTGTGTGTGGATGTGTGTGATTATTACTCAGATTTGTCTCATGTTAACATTCAGTCGTGCTGCTATTTTCATTACCTTAATATTTGGAAATGTTTTTTTGGTTGAACATTGATTGTAGAGAATGAGGTAGCTGAGGACCCTTGTCAGTGAGTGTCTCACAGGGAATGCTATAGCTCAGGGCCCTCGCCAGTCACTGTCTCACAGGGAATGCTGTAGCTCAGGGCCCTCGCCAGTCACTGTCTCACAGGGAATGCTGTAGCTCAGGGCCCTCACCAGTCAGTGTCTCACAGGGAATGCTGTAGCTCAGGGCCCTCGTCAGTCAGAGACTCACAGGGAATGCTGTAGCTCAGGGCCCTCGCCAGTCACTGTCTCACAGGGAATGCTGTAGCTCAGGGCCCTCGCCAGTCACTGTCTCACAGGGAATGCTGTAGCTCAGGGCCCTCGCCAGTCACTGTCTCACAGGGAATGCTGTAGCTCAGGGCCCTCACCAGTCACTGTCTCACAGGGAATGCTGTAGCTCAGGGCCCTCGCCAGTCACTGTCTCACAGGGAATGCTGTAGCTCAGGGCCCTCGCCAGTCACTGTCTCACAGGGAATGCTGTAGCTCAGGGCCCTTCTCAGTGAGTGTCTCACAGGGAACGCTGTAGCTCAGTGCCCTCACCAGTCAGTGTCTCACAGGGAACGCTGTAGCTCAGTGCCCTCACCAGTCACTGTCTCACAGGGAATGCTGTAGCTCAGTGCCCTCACCAGTCACTGTCTCACAGGGAATGCTGTAGCTCAGTGCCCTCACCAGTCACTGTCTCACAGGGAATGCTGTAGCTCAGGGCCCTTGTCAGTCAGAGACTCACAGGGAATGCTGTAGCTCAGGGCCCTCGTCAGTGAGTGTCTCACAGGGAATGCTGTAGCTCAGGGCCCTTGTCAGTCAGAGACTCACAGGGAATGCTGTAGCTCAGGGCCCTTGTCAGTCAGAGACTCACAGGGAATGCTGTAGCTCAGGGCCCTCACCAGTCAGTGTCTCACAGGGAATGCTGTAGCTCAGGGCCCTCGTCAGTGAGTGTCTCACAGGGAATGCTGTAGCTCAGGGCCCTCACCAGTCAGTGTCTCACAGGGGTTTCTGTAGGTCAGTACCCTTGTCAGTGAGTGTCTCTATTTTTCTTTTTTAAAATATTTTTTAATTTATTTGAAAGTCAAATTTACAAGAGATAGAAGTAGGGGCAGAGAGAGAGAGAGAGATTGAGAGAGAGGTCTTCCTTCCGCTGGTTCACTCCCCAATTGGCTGCAGTGACTGGAGCTGTGCTGTTCTGAAGCCAAGACTCAGTAGCTTCTTCTTTGTCTCCTACATGGGTGCAGGCACCCACTGCTTTCCCAGGCCACAGCAGAGAGCTGGATTGGAAGTGGAGCAGCTGGGACTAGAACGGGCACCCATATGGGATGCCAGCACTGCAGGTGGCGACTTTACCCGCTAAACCACAGCGCAGGCTCCATCCCACTCTTATGTTTCACTGGGTCCTATTTTCAATTTGATTTATACACCTATGAATGATTCTATGTTAAGTAAAGAGTTCGACCAATGGTATTAAGTAGAAAAAGAAAGTCATAAAAAAATAAGATAACAAACTATTCCTTGACAGTCAAGACAAGTTGTTCAAGTCATTGTTTCTCACAGTGTCAATTTCACTTCTACAGGTTTCCTTTTAGGTGCTCTGTTAGCTGTCACAGATCCTGTGGGTTTGTCTTATTTCACTAAGTAGGATGTTTTCCAGATTCATCCATTTTGTTGCAAATTCCATTTTTTTTTTAACTGCTGTGTAGTATGTCTTTCAAAATAAGTAAAAATAAAATAAAATAAAAAAAGTCCCGGTTGCTCCACTTCTGTTCCAACTTTCTCCTAATGTTCTTGTGAAAGCAGCAGAGGATGGCAGAAGTCCTTGGGCCCCTGCACCCATGTGGGAGACCTGGAGGAAGCTCCTGGCTCCTGGCTTCAGATCAGCTCAGCTCCAGCCATTGCGGCCATTAGTGGAGTGAACCAGTGGATGGAAGACCTCTCTCTCTCTCTGTCTGTCTCTACCTCTCTCTGTAACTCTTTCAAAATAAACAAAAATAAAATCTAAAGTACATCCCATGGAATATTATTTCAAGGAGTTTTTTCTTGATTTTGAATATAAGAGCACCACAAATTTGATGGAATGAAATACATGTGTCAGTGGGGGTGTGATCCACTTTATTTCTACTTTATCTTTTATTTGTACTTTCACTTTGAATTACCTCTTTATTTTTATTTCCTCTTGTCTTCCTTACAGCAAGGACTACCCTTGGGAAAATTCTATACCGACCAAACCTGGCCAGCAGGTAACTGTGGCCCACAAGCCGGCTGCTGTATGCTGCATTCAGTATTCAGGTATGCAGGGTCTAGGGTGTTCAGTACTCAGGTAGGCAGCGTCTGGGTCATGGGATACTCAGAGTAGGGTGTTCAGTACTCAGGTAGGCAGTGTCTGGGTCATGGGATACTCAGGGTAGGGTGTTCAGTACTCAGGTAGGCAGTGTCTGGGTCATGGGATACTCAGAGTCTAGGGTGTTCAGTACTTAGGCAGTATCTGGGTCATGGGATACTCAGGGTAGGGTGTTCAGTACTCAGGTAGGCAGTGTCTGGGTCATATAATACTCAGAGTCTAGGGTGTTCAGTACTCAGGTAGGCAGCATCTGGGTCATGGGATACTCAGGGTAGGGTGTTCAGTACTTAGGTAGGCAGTGTCTGGGTCATGGGATACTCAGTCTAGGGTGTTCAGTACTCAGGTAGGCAGCGTCTGGGTCATGGAATACTCAGTCTAGGGTGTTCAGTACTCAGGTAGGCAGCATCTGGGTCATGGGATACTCAGGGTAGGGTGTTCAGTACTTAGGTAGGCAGTGTCTGGGTCATGGAATACTCAGAGTCTAGGGTGTTCAGTACTCAGGTAGGCAGCGTCTGGGTCATGGGATACTCAGTCTAGGGTGTTCAGTACTCAGGTAGGCAGCGTCTGGGTCATGGAATACTCAGAGTCTAGGGTGTTCAGTACTCAGGTAGGCAGCGTCTGGGTCATGGAATACTCAGAGTCTAGGGTGTTCAGTACTCAGGTAGGCAGCGTCTGGGTCATGGGATACTCAGTCTAGGGTGTTCAGTACTCAGGTAGGCAGCGTCTGGGTCATGGAATACTCAGAGTCTAGGGTGTTCAGTACTCAGGTAGGCAGCGTCTGGGTCATGGAATACTCAGAGTCTAGGGTGTTCAGTACTCAGGTAGGCAGCATCTGGGTCGTGTAATACTCAGAGTAGGGTGTTCAGTACTCAGGTAGGCAGCGTCTGGGTCATGGAATACTCAGAGTCTAGGGTGTTCAGTACTCAGGTAGGCAGCGTCTGGGTCATGGAATACTCAGAGTCTAGGGTGTTCAGTACTCAGGTAGGCAGCATCTGGGTCGTGTAATACTCAGAGTCTAGGGTGTTCAGTACTCAGGTAGGCAGCGTCTGGGTCATGGGATACTCATTAGGGTGTTCAGTACTCAGGTAGGCAGCGTCTGGGTCATGGGATACTCAGAGTCTAGGGTGTTCAGTACTCAGGTAGGCAGCATCTGGGTCGTGTAATACTCAGAGTCTAGGGTGTTCAGTACTCAGGTAGGCAGCATCTGGGTCATGTAATACTCAGAGTAGGGTGTTCAGTACTCAGGTAGGCAGCGTCTGGGTCATGGAATACTCAGAGTCTAGGGTGTTCAGTACTCAGGTAGGCAGCGTCTGGGTCATGGAATACTCAGAGTCTAGGGTGTTCAGTACTCAGGTAGGCAGCATCTGGGTCGTGTAATACTCAGAGTCTAGGGTGTTCAGTACTCAGGTAGGCAGCGTCTGGGTCATGGGATACTCATTAGGGTGTTCAGTACTCAGGTAGGCAGCGTCTGGGTCATGGGATACTCAGAGTCTAGGGTGTTCAGTACTCAGGTAGGCAGCATCTGGGTCGTGTAATACTCAGAGTAGGGTGTTCAGTACTCAGGTAGGCAGCGTCTGGGTCATGGGATACTCAGAGTAGGGTGTTCAGTACTCAGGTAGGCAGCGTCTGGGTCATGGAATACTCAGAGTCTAGGGTGTTCAGTACTCAGGTAGGCAGCGTCTGGGTCATGGAATACTCATTAGGGTGTTCAGTACTCAGGTAGGCAGCGTCTGGGTCGTGTAATACTCAGAGTAGGGTGTTTAATACTCAGGTAGGTAGAGTCTGGGGCAGTCACTTACCCAGGTAGGCATAATCTTGGGATTCAGCACTCAGGTAAGAAGGCTCTAGGGCGATTTGTACTGAGTATGTGGAGTCTTTGATTTTCATTATTCAGGAATGCAAAGTCTGTGGTATTTGTTACTCAGGTGGGTAGAGTCTAGAGTACTCAGGTAGGCAGAGTGTGGGCTGTTCAGTACTTAGGTATGTAGAGTGTGGGGTGTTTGGTACTCAGGTAGGCAGAGTCTGAGGTGTTTAGTATGCAGGTGGGCAGATTCTGGGTTTTTAATACTTTGGCAGGTGGAGTGTGGGATTTAGTACTCAGGGGAGTCTGGGGTATTCAGTGCTCAGGCAGGGGGAGTCTGGGTGTTTGGTGCTCAGCTCTCTGGCCTTCGGCTCCTGTTTGTGGCCATGCAGTAACAAGTGAACAGCAGCTGGTTTGTAAGGCCTTGGCCCACTGACACCTCCAGGTCTACTACCAGGCAGTCCCTGCATGCAGGTTGCTCTGGGAAAGGTTAGCAAGCCAGGTTACCTGGCGTTTCAGTTTTCTCACTACCTGAGAACGTGAACATTAGCTGAGATTGTACACCGTACCTGCGGCCAGTGCGACCCTGTGGGTTAGGTCTCATACAGAACATGCATCTGTTTTACACAGGAGATGGGCGTGGGTTGGCCTGTGGCTTAGCCAACCACCTGTCCCTGGTCTTTGATGCCAGCCTCACTGGAACACCCACTGTTTTTCCAGGTAAAATGTGTCTTGATTTTAGTTGGCATGAATTTAAGGGTGGATCTTGTTTTGGCTGTGGTGGCCAATGGCTAAGTGTGTTTTTTTGTGTGTTCAAACAACAGCAGGACAGAACCAAGACTTGAGTAGGTTCTGGGGGTGGTGGGGTAAGGATGAGACTTCACGAAGCGATTTGCTCTGAGCACTTCCCCAGACCGAGTGAGCGTGGCTGTGACACCAAGATCGCAGAGCCTGTGACAGCTGGTGCCCCATGCACTAAGGACCAAACGCTGTGGAATTCTAGGGCAGAGTGAAGTCAGATCTTATATATTTGAAACAAATTTAATTACTTAATGAAAAGCCATATAACTGAGGCGTAGTTTGACGTTCAGTAGGGGCTGTACACTGCCGTTTTCATAGACGAAGCAGGCAAGCAGGTTTCTAAGAAGCAGATTTGAGGTGAGAGCCGCAGAGCTAAGATGATTCTGATTTCAGCTTCCCGACTCAGACGTGCACGGCTTCCTTCCTCTAAGCCAAGTCCTTGCAGCGCTCACCCAGGTTTTCTCTTGGCAGACATTCCAGGGTACACATACGTTCCACCTGTTCTCGCGGTGTTTCCACGGTGGACTCTGTCTCCAGTCGTGTGATTGTTAGGAAGCGAGGAGTGGGCAGGCGCGGGCCAGGCCAGGGCCCCAGGTGGGGCCACACCTGGAAGCAGGAAGGTGCTGCCACCTCTGTGTCCCCGCCCAAGTCGGGTCTGGTGCTTTCTGCCTATGCCTCTGGTGTCACCGGGTGCCCCGGCGACTCCAGGGAGGCCCTTTGTGAGTGTGGATGGAGCCCGATTGACTCTGCCTGCTGTGAGGAGAGCCGCAGGTGTCGGGGAGCCTCCCGATGCACATCTGCGGCTGAACCGCTGACCCTGGGCATTCCTCTAGGTTTTCATTGTTGGACAGAGGCTTTCCCATGAGTTAAGAGAGTGCAGTGGACACTGAGACTTGTCTTGGAACAACGTGCAGCATTCCTGCTGGGGAGATGGCACCCCATCCTGTCACACGGGCCCAGTCTCTGTGTGTCTAGCTGTCGGATAGTCACGAATTTTAACTGAAAATACAGTTTGGGCCTCAGCACTCACCCAGGAAATTTATTTCCATCCTAATCCAAGACAAGTCAGGTGACTGAGTTGGAATTCTCTCCTGGGAGAACGTGGGGCCTCTGAGGTCACGGCCAGGTAGTGCTACTGTTTGAAAACCAGTGATAGTGGCTGGCGCTGTTGTGTAGAAAGTTAAGCCTTTGCCTGCACATGGATGCTGGTTCAAGTCCTGGCTGCTCCAATTCTGATCCAGCTCCCTGCTAATGGCCTGAGAAAGGCAGTGCTTAGGCCCCTGTCATTCATGTGGGAGACCTGGAAGAAGCTCCTGGCTCCGGGCCTCAGCTCAGTCCAGCCTCGGCCGTTGTGGCCATTTGGGGAGTGAATCAGTGGATGGAGTATCTCGTTGTCTCTGTCTCTCTCTCCTTCTCCCTGTATCTCTGCCTTTCAAATAAATAAATAAATAATTTTTTTAAAAATAAAGTCACTGATATTGACCGTAACTAATTCAGAACAGGAGTTTAGTGTTGGTGCTTCAGAGTCTAGATTGTCTTCTGTCAAAAGCTGCCGTGGAGTTCCAGGGTGGCTGGGGGCGTGAGCTCCAACCCTCATGCAGGGGCAGCTGGCACAGTCCTGCTGGAGGGGCCAGGATCAGCTGAGAGTCCCCCAAGACCGACTTGGTGAAGATCCCGCTGCAGATCGGGGGCTGTGCTCCGAGCTCTGCCAGGTCGTTTTCTGCCCTCTGAGGTCTCCCATAGTGGAGAAGCCTTGCGTGCGCTCCGTCTGCTGTGGGCCATGTGCTCCGTCTGCTGTGGGCCATGCGCTCCGTCTGCTGTGGGCAGTTTGTGTCCCTTGTGCTGAATCGTTTCCTGACACGTGGACCCCGGGTCTTGCAGGAGGACGCTGGCTCAGCTCCTTACCACTGGGAGGCAGTCATCAAGCGTCATCAGAGTGGGAGCCGCTGTCTGGTTCTGGGGAGATGTGTTGACCCCTGTGACGAGCCTGAGGAGAGGGGAAGGGGCCTGGCTGTGTCCCCGCCACCCACTGCTGGGGAGGCAGAAGCCTGAGGGCTCCAGAGGGCCCTCTGGCCGTGTGGGGACCCCCCTGCCGTGTCCCCGAGGCCACAGCACCCTGGAGTCACGTGTCTGGGCCTGAGCCTGGAAGAGGAAGGGGGCTGCTTTCGGCCAATCCCAGGAGCAGCGACAGGCAGGCCCATGGTGTCCCGTGGCTCCTGGAGTGTGTTGGAGGGCATCCCTCTGCCATTCCTGTGAGGGGCGGGGCTTGTGCTTGCCACACAGCTTTTGTGAGCTGGTGGACAGAGGCCCAGGAGACATGCGGACAGTCTTGGGCAGTGCATGGTCTTTGTGGCGAGAAGGACACGGGTGGTGGAATCGCACCCTCCTCCTGCCCTCGGTGAGCCAGCGGTGTTGGTGTCCCAGCCAGGAGTGGGCCTCCTGGGGCCGCCGGGGTAGATCTTTTAGAGTTTTCACGGTGGCATGGAGTCCAGGCTTAAACACTACTCGTAGAGTGTTGCAGGTGCCATTTGCTACCGACGCCTACAAGCCCTGGCCCCAGAACTTCTGCCACCAGGGGCAGGGGTGAAGGCTGGAGCCTGGCTGGCTTGGCCTCAGCACGGCTGCTGAAACTGCGCACACTCTACACCAGGGGGCAGCAGAGCTGTTCCAGACGGCTGTCGCTCGGTACGTTTTGGCTCTAAGGTTTCCTGGGTTCATGTTACAGAGTTACAGACTTATTTCTGTGCCTTTCCACTTTTGCTTCTTGGCTTTCTGACCCGTGTGATTCTTTTTCTCATCTTTAAATTACTGTGTGTGCTGCATACACCAAGACCGACATGCCAGTGGCCGCCCTCCCTGGGGAGGTCCTGGGTGACCAGCGTTTTCCCAGAGCAGTGGTGACTCAGGTCACTTGTCCTTGGTGCAGGAGGCAGAATGTGATTGCTCAGCAAGTCTTGATTGCTGGTTGTTGGGGCATCGTCTTCCCCACCAGCCTGTCTCTCGTGGCCTCTGTGCAGAGCCCAGCGGCCCCTTGTCTGCCTCACTCATCTCTCCTGTGTCTCTCGTGCAGGGCACAGTTCTTAGAACAGCCTGGGGACACAGGGGCTGGCAGCCTGGGGACACTCAGAACAGACAGTGACAGCCTGGGGACACTCAGAGCAGGCGGTGACAGCCTAGGGACACAGGGCTGGCAGTTGGGGGCACTGTCATATTTGAGTGGCCCCCCAGGCTTGAGGCATGTCTGAGGCTCCAGGGCCAGGTGGGCTCAGAAAGCAGGTGTGTGGTCGGAGGCCCAGGAGGCAGCATGTCCCCGGCCCACAGCAGCAGGCATGGCAGGCAGGAGTCCGGACCCGGCCAGGCTGGCATGGGAGTGAGAGGCTGGGCGGCAAGCTCTGTAGGCACGGGGAATAAGCCCCAGCTGTCAGCCGTACAGCGGCATCTCCCAGGCCTGCATCTCCCAGTTCAGGGCCTTTATTGCTAAGGAGCTCGCCAGCACCCGGTGTCGGCAGTCAGAACGGCTGTTCCAGGGGTCGGTGATATGGCGTGGCAGATTAAGCCATTGTCTGTGACACCAGCGTCCCATATGGGCACCGGCTTGGGTTCCAGCTGCTCCACTTCCGATCCAGCTCCCTGCTAATGACCTGGGAAGGTGACCCGAGTGCTTGGGGCCCTGTCACCCACTTGGGACCCAGATGAAGGTCCTGGTTCCTGGTTTTGGACTGGCTGTGCTCTGGCTGTTGTGACCTGAGGAGTGAAACCTGTAGTTGGAAGATCTCTCTGCCTCTCCCCTGTCTCTGTAACTCTGACTTTCAAATAAATAATTCTTTTTTAAAAAAGATAATTAGCATTTTAAGTGCAGATAAAAATGTTAAAATCTCAAGGAATGATTAGATCCTACATGTGTTCAATAAAGCCTTTTGACTTTTTCCTTTGATGTTAAAAGAATCATAGTTACTTTATTATTATTATTTATTTGAAAGTCAGAGTTACACAGAGTGGCAGAAGCAGAGAGAGAGAGAGAGAGAGAGGTCTTCCATCCTCTGGTTCACTCCCCAATTGGCCTCAATAGCGAGAGCTGTGCCAATCCGAAGCCAGGAGCCAGGAGCCTCCCCTGGGTTTCCCACGCGGGTGCAGGGGCCCAAGGACTTGGGTCATCTTCCACTGCTTTCCCAGGCCACAGCAGAGAGCTGGATCAGAAGGGAGCAGCTGGGGCGTGATCCATCACCCATATGGGATGCCAGCACTGCAGGCAGCAGCTTTACCTGCTACGCCACAGTGCTGGCCCCAAAAGAATTGTGGTTTTAAAACACTAATCAATCCACAGACTTCTGTACTGTGTTTTATAATTCTACAGTTTATAATTTTTGTGAAACACTCACAGATGCACATTTAGTTTTGAACTTCTTACTTTAAGAAATACGACGACTAGGGGAATCTCTTTTAGCAATGGAGTCTGGCCCCGAACTTGGTTCCGCGTGGCGTCACTGTGGCTGGGGATCCCCCGTGTGCCTTGTTTGTCCCTCGGGACCTGCAGTTGCAGGCGTGCTGTGCGAGGGGGACACAGGTAATCCTGTTTGCTCTTCCTTGTCCCTGTGCCCTCAGGTCACGATGCAGCCGTGAGCACCATCTGCTGGAGCCATGACCAGAAGTGGCTGCTGTCTGTGGCCCAGGATGGGGCCCTGCGGGTGTGGTCCCGCCGCAGGGCGGAGCTCCTGTTACTGCTGGTAATGAGGCCTCCCACCCACAGCTGTCCTGCAGAGGGTCCTCTCAAGGGGATGTTTTTTTTTAAAGGGAGATTTGGAAATGGACACCGATCAGGAGCTTGCTTCAGTGCAATGAAATTATTGATTAGATGTTTTCTTAAATGTGTGCCCATGTTATTCACCCACATAATGTGCACACATGTACACACGCACACTTGCTACATGCTACATGCATGTGTGGACACATGCAGTTACATGTCCTAATGTGCGTTATGGTCAGCAGACAGCAAAATGATTAATGCTGTAATACTTGGTTAATTTTAAATGTTAATTTAGAGTGACTTCATAGCAGAGGTAATGGTTATGGCCAAAGGGATACTGCATGAATATTTTGGGAGAAAAATGACTAGTTTTGATGAACTGATGGGTGGTCATTCGGAAGTAGGATGGAGAAGGAGAGACAGGAAGACGGCAGTAGTCTGGCATCAAGACAGGAAGAGGTGTTCGTAAGAAGCGGCTTTGATTTGTGAAATTATGGGATGATTAATTGTGAAAGACACAACGTACAAAGTGGTGAAATTTCAGATGTGCTCAGCGTTTGTTCTGTAGGGGCCTGGCTGGAGGACGAGCTCTAGACAGAGGGCGTGAAGCCAGGGGCTCCGTGAGGGTGGAGGGTCTCACGGCCGCTCCAGGGTGTGCAGGGGGCGGTGGGTTTTGGAGTTGCTGATACTGTCCGCTGTGTGCACAGTGTCGGTTTTGAAAGTCAGAACTGTAGAACTATGTTTTGAAACAGGTTTTAAATTCCAGCCGTAATAGAATCCTTGCTGCTTACCATGTTCATTGCTTAGTTTCAGTTTTCTTTGAAAGGTTTTAAATGGCTAGGATTGACAGAACAGTTATAGTAAAACTTCTGTCCTACCACACCTTCTAGAAGCCATCAGGAAGCAGAAGGAAGGTATAGATCTGCCCTAACAAAGTGCGTGTGCTTAGGGTGAATGGATTCTCGGGGCTCGGAGGACAGGGTTCCGGGCTTACCAGTGCCTGTCCGTTAACCTTCACCGCCGCGGTCGCTGGTTTACTTTGCAGGGAAAAGATGTGTTTCCCAGGCCTGTGCACTCTGCGCAGTTCTACTTCGTGGACGCCTTCTTGTTGCTGTCTTCTGGCCCTGATGTGCGGCTACTGCAGTATCACCTGGACACCTGCAGGGATGAGCTGAAACGGTAGGAGCCCCTCCCTCGGATGAGCGGCGCGTCCAGCATCCTGCTGGGGACCTCGCAGGGACCAGACTCCCGCCAGAGCTGGATGGCCTGGCCTATCTGTGTCCTGCTCTCTTAGGACTCTGGGTTTGGTGGCCTTTGTGTGACGTAGGGGGTTGGGGCGTGGGAACCTGAGGGAGCTCAGCTCTGTGACACTGAGGTGGTGACGTGCGGGAGGACTGCTACTTAGAGTAGAAATTAAAACTGTGAAATTGTCCAGATGCACACATATGTGGAAAAATACACACAGCAAAGGTCCTTGTCTTCGTGCATGAAAGAATTCAGGCGTGAGACAGAGAGCAGGGGAGAGCCGCATAGCAAGGTTTACTAGGGTAGGGACATCCGTAAGAACGGATGGGCGCCCCTCCAGACAGAGCCTGAGAGAGCGTGCGCAGTTCACATTTAGGCTGGGGCTTTTAAGGGGGTGGGTCTTGCCTTCCCTCCCTCTCTCCTTCTTCTCCTCCTGGAACAAAGGACTTGTTGGACGTAAATACGAAAAAATCCCTTCTGAGTTTCCCCCTGGAGTTACCAGACAGGGGAAGCCTGGCTGGCATCGTCCCGCCTTAGAGGAAGGGTGGTTATCAGGTAGAAGGGGCAGGGCCCCTGGAGGTCATCAGGGTCCGGGCAGGACTTTGAAGTGCAGATGCTGGGCTGCACCTGACGGCTGTTGGGATGACTTGGAGATGCGGATGCTGAACTGTTGTAGACCTCGATTCCTTGGGCCTTGTCACACACACAGAAGCTCATTTATGACTTCCTACCTAACAGGCTTAGCTTGGACAAATGACAGCATTTTACTGTCTTTGTTTTCAAAATTTTTAGAGAAATTTTTTTTTATAATTTTAGGGAGAATTTTTAAAAACATTTTTATTAATTTATTTGAAAGACAAATACAGAAAGAGAGTTTGTCCCCTCTGGCTTAACATGTGTTCAGGCCTATAGCCTATTTTTAATCTGATTGTTGAATTTTTTTGCTACTGGGTTGTATGACTTCCTTATGTATTGTGGAGGTAAACCCTTATCAGAATATGGTTTACAGATGTTCTCCACATTCTGCAGGCTAGCTCTTCATTCTGCTAGTTGTTTCCTCTGCTGTCTGGAATCTTTTTTTTTTTTTTTTTTGACAGGCAGAGTTAGACAGTGAGAGAGAAAGAGAGAAAGATCTTCCTTCTGTAGGTTAACCCCCCAAATGGCCACTATGGCCGGCGCTGCGCCGATCCAAAGCCAGGAGCCAGGTGCTTCCTCCTGGTCTCCCATGGGGTGCAGGGCCCAAGCACTTGGGCCATCCTCCACTGCCTTCCTGGGCCACAGCAGAGAGCTGGACTGGAAGAGGAGCAACCGGGACAGAATCCGGCACCCCAACCGGGACTAGAACCCAGGGTGCTGGCACTGCAGGCGGAGGATTAGCCAAGTGAGCTGCGGCGCTGGCTTAAGCTTTTTGTCTGATGTAGAATTGTTGGTACTAGAAAGCAAACTTTGTACAGTGGTAGGATGAAACAGAAAAATCAGTTACATCTCTATATAATAACAGGCTATCTTACAAGGAAATTAGAAAACAATCTTATTTACAATAAAATACCTAAGAATAAAGTTGACCAAGTTGACCAAGGAAGTAAAAAAACAAAAAAACAAAAAAACAACAAAAAAAAAAAACAAAAAAAACCTTCCATACTGGAAGCTACAGAACATTAATGGAAGAAATTAAATAAGACACAAATGGTAAGAAAGCCCATGTTCATGGATTGAAAGACTTAATATGTTAAAATGTCAATGCTATCTGAAGCAAACCCTTGATTCCATGTGATCCCAATCAAAATTCCATTTCTTCTAGAAATTAAAAATAATCCTGACTCCAAATAGGCAAAGCGGTTTTGAGGAAGAAAACCAAAGTTGCAGGTGTCACATTTGGTGACTTCAGATTATAATCACAAAACTACAGCAGTCACAACAGTGTGGTCCCAGCAGTAAGAGAAACATAAACCGGTGAACAGAGATAAATGCGTGCATAGCCAGCCTCCCATCTTCCACCCGGGAGCCGGGAACACACCGCAGGGAGAGGGCTGTCTCCTCAGCGGGTGCCAACACACAAAAGAATGAAACGGACACAAAGTGAGCTGAAAATGAGTGAGACCTGAGGTTATACAACCGTGAGTGCATGTGGGGAAAACCTTGGACTGGCTTTTGGATTTCGTGGATGTGACCCCAACAGCCCAGGCAACAAAGTGAAAAATGAACAAGGAGACTGTGGCAGAATCTGTCTCTTTCCTGTCATCCAGGGGGTGAGGTTTCTCTTGCCACAGCTCATTTCACGGCTCATGTGCCCTGGGTGGACTCTGTGCCCATTCTTAGGCCAGCCTTTGGCCAGGAGAGTGGGCTTCCCATGGCTTGGCTAAGCCCATTGCAGTTTTTCTGCAGAGAGCTGTAGGTCAGGCCTGTGCTGTGGCACAGTGGGTTAAGCCGCCACCAGCGATGCTGGCATCCCATGTGGCTGCTCCACTTCTGATCCAGCTCCCTGCTAATGCACCTGTGAAAGCAGCAGGAGATGGCTCAAGTGCTTGGACACCTGCTATGCACATGGGAGACCCAGATGAAGCTCCTGGCTCTGGCTTGACCCAGCCCTGGCTATTGCATCCATGTGGGGAGTGAACCAGAGGATGGAAGATCAATATCGCACTCTTTTTCTAGCCTCTCTCCCTTTTCGTCTGTAACTCTGATTTTCAAATCAATAAATCTTTATTTTTTTAAAAAAAGCAGCTGGAAATCCCCTTACTTGAGAGGTGGGCTGGCCTGGAACCCCCGCCTTCACCTGTCCCTGCTGGGTCCTCAGAGGGAGCCCCCGTTTGTGGGGGCGGTTCAGGTGGAGACAGTTTCCCAGGGAGGAGGAGGGGCCCCAGGGCCACGACCTCCTGCTGGGGGAGAGCCTTACGTCATCCGTCGTCCTGAGCGTCGTTTTGTTCTGATCTTTGGGAGGGGAAGTTTCATGTATTTACTGAGTTCTCAGGTTTTCCTTATCAGTTGGCAGAAATCCCTTTGTTTCTAAGATTTAAAACTTCTCTTTTTCTTGCTTTTGCCTCCTATTCTTTTTAATCCTGTGGATTTTGCTGTGAATAAACTCACTTTATAGCTGCTTTATTTGGGCTGTTCAGTCCATGACAGTTCGCTGGAGTTTGGCAAGTGTCCTAAGTGCCTGCTGAAGTGTGTAACCCTCCAGGAAGACCGGGATGTGTTTGACCACATATTGATTTTTTTAAAGATGAAGAAGAAACAGTTCCATTGTATCAAAAATGACCATAAATAATTAAACATTACATGAATGTAATTATAGTTTTGACACATTTATGAATGACAGATGTCATCTACAGTGACCAGACCCTCTGCCAACCAGTAATAAAGTGTGCGCTGCTCGATGGGAAGCTGGCTGAAAGCTTGGGACGACAAAGGAGTGTTCTGTCCCGGTAGGAATGCAGGGTATCTATCAGTTCTGGCTGTGAAAGGAGGCAAGGAGAAGCCCACGGTGACACACATGCTCCTTCCTTCTGATGGCCGCCTTTCACGAAGGGAGGAAGCCGTGCTGGTGAGGATCAAAGCGAGGTGTCCGGCTGTGCAGCTAAGCCTCAGAGGCTGTTGGCCCCGTGGGAGACGGTGCCAGGAACACGCCCATCTCTCACCCGGTTCTTCCTTGAGACACTTACCTGGAGGAAACTATCACGGACCTGGGAAAGATAGGGATTGCACATCCTTTGTGTCAGGGCTCGGACGTGATCAGGTGGTGATGTATTCAGATTGTGAAATTCAGTACAAACACTAAATGTTGTCTTTTGATGTGTTTTAAATGGGAGATGATCTGCTTTAGTGTGAATCTAATTTTGTATGAAGAATACCTGGAGGAATATAACATATTCAGCAGAATGTTAAGGTGATGTAAGAAGATGTACATTTTCTCCATTTTACTCGTACACAGTACACTACAGTTATGAGAACAGATGTCATTTTAGAACACTGATTTCATTCTGATGTACAATCGTCAAATGAGCTGGATTGGCCAAGGGATCACAGCTCTCCTCGACTGTGGTCATGAGGGACCCAATCAGAGCAGGGGGCGTGGCCTGAGGCAGTTCCCAGCAGGCAGCCGCCCTGTGCCCCGGGCACGGTGTCCCAGTCTGCACCTCAGGCGGGGGCACTGCCCTCTGTGGGGGTGGGGTGTGTGTGGCACTCGTTGGCGTGAGTGATCGCCACCGCAGTCCCAGCTCGGGCTGAACGCTGCCCGCGGGGTGGGTGACGCTTCCTGGTCTGGGAGTCACCTGGCCAGCTGGGCCCAAGCATGGAGTAGAGGATCAAGAACTGCAGCCCAGGTCAGAAAACATGGGTCCTCCAAGGTGGGGCTGATCCTGTTGATGGAGACCTGTGGGAATGGCCGCGTGCGGCCTGTGCACCTGCTGCGGGCCTCCCGGGCGGCGCAGTGCTGCCCCACCCCAACGTCCGGGAGGCCCTCTTTCTCCAGACTGAGTACATTTTGTGAGCTCTCAGGCGTTTGCCATTGTCCTCAGCCTGGGTGTTTCCTTCTGGTGCTCCTCGAGACCTGGCTTCGGTTTGTTTCTCCGTCTTCTTTTTATTTTATTTTATTTTATTTTGACAGGCAGAGTTAGACAGTGAGAGAGAGAGAGAGACAGAGAGAAAGGTCTTCCTTTTGCCGTTGGTTCACCCCCCAATGGCTGCTGCGGCTGGCACACTGCGCTGATCTGAAGCCAGGAGCCAGGTGCTTCCTCCTGGTCTCCCATGTGGGTGCAGGGCCCAAGCACTTGGGCCATCCTCCACTGCCTTCCCAGGCCAAAGCAGAGAGCTGGACTGGAAGAGGAGCAACCGGGACTAGAACCGGGGTGCCAGCGCCTCAGGCGGAGGATTAGCCAAGTGAGCTGTGGCGCCGGTCCTCTCTGTCTTCTTGTGCCATCCCTCCCCGAAGCCCGTCTGGACACTGGGTCACCCTCTGAAGCCCCTCAACCCATGGAGCATCCCCCAGGGAAGCCGTGACGCTGATGACGGCCTTGTGGCCCCTGCCATCTCAGCTGTCTTGGGTTCCTCAGGCCCTGATGTCACCCAGAAGAGTCCTCTCCACCTTGCACCCCGAGTCCTCACTCCGCCCCTTCTGGGCTGGCACCAAGGTCTGCGGGCCTGGCCTCTCCCGCGGGCGGGCCTGCCCCTTCTCCCACGCCTGTGTTCCTCATCCACACACAGCTGTGCCCCTCCAGACCACACTGCGTCCGGCCACGGCTGCTCGGTCTGTTTCCTACGCGGGTGGCAGCTAGCAGTGCAGGCTGTGCCTTAGGGAACCGGCTCTCAGCTTTGCTGCCCTTTGGAAACTGAGGGGCATTTAGGCTTGCGTGGACATGCAGGTGCTTTGTCACCAGCTGCGTGGCTGCTTACCTGTGCGTAGTTGTTTTCACACTTGGAGACAGATTTTCTTTCTCAGGGATAGGAATGTTATTTCTGGCTTTATAAAATTATATTATTTTTATGAAATTTTCCTAAAGAAATACTCGAGTTTCCCAATGGAAAACTAACGTGTTCCCCTAAGGCAAGTGAAGGTGCGCGCTTCGTGCTTCCTCTCAGCGTGTAGTTGATGACGTAGCGTCGCAGAGCGTCCCCAGTCCTCTCAGCGCAGCGTTTGGCGGTAGTGAGAGGGAAGCACAGTGAGCGTCTTTGTGTTTCCTCCAGATACAAACCCAGGAGCTCGTTCAAGCCGGTGCACAGGCTCTCTGTGGCCAGCGGCGCGGACCTGACCAGTCTGTCAGCAGTGAACGGCTTCCACTCCCGTATCCTTTCCCTAGATCCTCTGGGAGTCACGTGCTGAGCGTTCTTCCCACGTGAAGGCTTGCGCTGAGCGCCCAGGGGGCCCAGGCCGGGCTGGGCACGGGAGCTCATACCTCTTCTCACAGAGTTCGTGGTCGTTTGCACGATTTTGAAAAAATGTTTGTTTTAATCTGAAAGGCAGAGGAAGGGGTGAGGAGGGAGGAAGAGTGGGAGGGCAGAAGAGAGAGAGGGAGGGCGCGAGGGAGAGAGAGACAGAGAGATCTTCTGCCTACTGGTTCACTCCCCAAATGCCCATGGCAGCGAGGGCTGGGCCAGGCTGGAGCCAGGAGCCAGGAGCCGGGAGCTTCCTGACTCGGTGTCAGGAACCCAGGTACGTGAGTCGTCACGCGCTGCTTCCTAGGATACGTTAGGAGGCTGGATGCCGTCAAACAGCATCCAGGGTGAAACGCAGGTGTCCACACTGTGGCTTAGCCACTGCCCCGTGATGCTCGCCCCCACGGGCTCGGGTGTACCCGTGCTGGTTTCCTGGTAGTGTGGGAAATGCCTCGGAGAGACAAACCTGGGTGCATGGAGCTCATGCCGATCGGCAGGGTGAGCCGACCGGCGCTCCTGTCTGCCTCACTGGATGGGAGATGGTGATGCCTGGGTGTCCTGAATACGCCGTCCCCCACACCGAAGGCAGCCCTCGCCCCTTCGGCAGTCTCCCCATCCGAGGTGGAGGACTGGACTGGCAAAGCAGCCTTTCCCGTCCAGTGGCATATGACATTCAGGCCAAAACTTTAATTTTTGAGTTTTTGTGGCTAACATTTCTTTTCATTAAAAAGCATTGATTTTAATTTATTTAGCAGTAAAACTCTCAGTCTAAGAATTTACTTTATAAATTTTTAATTTATTCCAAGACAGGTCTAATTTAAATTCTTTGTTTCAATTTTTTATTTATTTGTTTGTTTGGAAGGCAGGGATACAGAGAAGTCCTCCATCCACTGGTTCACTCCCTCAATGCCCACAGCAGCCAGAGCTGGGCCAGGCTGAAGCCATCGTCTCCATCTGGGTCCCCTGTGTGGGTGGCAGGGACCCAACGACTTGAGCTACTGTCCACTGCCTCCCGAGGTCTGCGTTGCAGGGAGCTGGAGTCAGGAGTGGGGCTGGGCCTGGAACCCAGGCGCCCCAGTGTGGGACATGGGTGTCCCATGAGGCACCAAATGCCAACCCTAGTCTCAGCTGAATTCTGTTGAAGGGCTTCATAGCTAAACTTCCAGGATGACTGAAAGTGTCGAGTGTATCTGAGTTTGAAATGTGTGACTTTTGTAGTGAGTGTCTGCAAAACCACATCAGACGTGTGCCCGTGGGATTCCTCTCACGTCCATTGCTATCAGCACAGGACAGAACTTTCCTCAGAGCTCGGACAGTGGCATTCAGGGCTAAGCATCAGTTTGGTGGTGTCTTTGTACACCGACCACAGGCCACGCTGTGGGCTGTGTGCATGGCCTGCTCTGGCTGGCGTCACCCACGCTGTGGGCTGTGCGCGTGGTCACTCATTTGTTTGGTCTGCCCTCATCTGGGCTCACACTGTTTCCTAGCCCCGTACCTAACATTCAGCTGCAGTTTGGTGTCCCAAACACCACGTATCTGACAGTGAACTCTGGGTCTCTGCCACCCCGTGTGCACCTGCACAGTCTCCTGTCTTCCTTAGCAGCCCCTGCTCTCCTGGAGTTGGATGGGGAGGAGCTGTGTTCAGATCAGGACTGCTGGGAGCTTGGGAAATCTTTGATCCTCTGTGAGTCTCCTAATGTTGAAAGTGTGTTGGGGCGGGTGCTGTGGCACAGTGGGTTAATCCTCCACCTGCGGCACTGGCATCCCATATGGATACTGGTTCTAGTCCCAGCTGCTTCTCTTCCCATCCAGCTCTCTGCTATGGCCTGGGAAAGCAGTAGAAGATGGCCCAAGTACTTGGGCCCCTGTGCCCACGTGGGAGACCTGGAAGAAGCTCGTGGCTTCTGGCTTTGGATTGGTGCAGCTCCATTGTGGCCAGTTGGGGAGTGAACCAGTGGATGTAAGACCTTTCTCTCTCTCTCTCTCTCTCTCTGTCTCTCTGTCTCTCACTGTCTGTAACTCTACCTCTTAAATAAATAAAATAAAATTTAAAAAAAGCTATGTTAATAGTAATGAGAAATAAAGCTGTCTCCTCCATGGGCCACGGTCAGCAGGAGGACCCCTAACTGAATGTGCAGACATTGTCCTCGCGGCTGCCCGGGACAGGAGCCTGGAAGTCTTCGACCTCAACGCGGGCTGCAGTGCTGCCGTCATAGCTGAAGCCCATTCGCGGCCTGTCCATCAGATTTGTCAAAATCAGGTGAGTGAGTTTTTGGACAATACACGTCCGCTGTAAACGCGTGTGCTTCACTTGTTTAACGAGCGCAGATGTAAGACGCAGTTCTGTAACCGCCGCGGTTCATTCTGGTCACGAGTCGTTCCAACCTTGACGTCTTATTACCACATTGCATCCGCTTCTGTACTCCGGGCTTGCGTTATTCTGCGGGCCCATTGATGTCTTATTATCACATTGCAACCATTTCTGTACTTTGGTCCTGGGTTATTCTGCGGGCCCATTGATGTCTTATTACCACATTGCATCTGCTTCTGTACTCTGGTCCTGGGTTATTCTGCGGGCCCGTTGATGTCTTATTACCACATTTTATCCATTTCTGTACTCTGGTCCTGGGTTATTCTGCAGGCCCATTGATGTCTTATTACCACATTGCATCTGCTTCTGTACTCCGGGCTTGGGTTATTCTGTGGGCCCATTGATGTCTTATTATCACATTGCAACCATTTCTGTACTCTGGTCCTGGGTTATTCTGCGGGCCCGTTGATGTCTTATTACCACATTTTATCCATTTCTGTACGCTGGTCTTGGGTTATTCTGCGGGCCCGTTCTCGGCTTTACCAGTGATACATGACCACTCCAAGCGGGCTGGTCTGGGGCTGTAGGTAACTGCACTGAATGCTGGGAGGTGCAGCAGCCAGGCCATGCTGTCCACAGCCCTGGGCTGAGAGGGGGTCGCCCTTCGACGAGTTTGAAGTCCCAAAGTCGTTCAGTCCAGGGGACAATTTGTTGCCCAAAAGAGCACCTAGGACTTGTGAACAAAACTGTTTTTGTTTGGTTTTGACTAAAACTGCCATTGTGATTTTCAATATGTTTGGGAAGGCTTTGTAGGTTAAGGGCTTCATTTTAAATGCCTTCTGAAATCTACATTATAATTTAAGGGCTTCATTTTACCAAGTGAATTCTGTGTTTTGTTTAGAGAGACTTTGTTATCCACAGTTGAGCAGTTTTCCAGGCTGACTTTGAACTTCTTTTTGGTGGTGCCCTGTGTGGGATCATTGGTGAGGTTTTTGACGCCACCCAGAGCAGGCCACGCGCACAGCCCACAGCGTGGGTGACATGTGAGCCGCTCCCATGGGAAAGGGGGCGTGGGTTCTGGGCTGCCGAAGCCATTCTGGAAGAGTGCAGCTGTAGCTGTTGGGGCCCTGTGAAGTCTGTGCAGGGGCCACCGGGAGAGCAGGGACCGCGGGAAGACGGTCCCTGAGGCCTGTCTGCTGGCTGTGCAGGGAGGCAGATCCAGGGGCTTGGGGCGGGGTGTCCCAGGCTTGCAGGAGGCCCTCTCGGGTGCAGGCGGGTGCTTGTCCTGATGTTCCCTCAGCCTTATTCACTGGGCAGTTCACTGATAGCACACCTGCTGTCAGGGCAGAAGTTTTCCAGGTCTGTGCAGTGCTATGGAAGATACCAGCTGGGCGGGCGTGGGGGAAGCGATTGGGCATTTCTGTGTGTGCCTCTGGGCTGCAAACGAGCAGAGCAAACCCGTTGTGAACACCGTGCAGTAGTGCAGTAGCCCCCAGCTGACGGGGGACCTGTGGGGAATTTTACTGTTTCTTTGCAGGGCTGCAATAATGGTAGACTGCAAAAACAAAGCAGCGCCTGTTGAACGAGCTCTGTGCGTGGTTCCTGAGTCTCAGTTCTGGGAGGGGCGGGAGGAGGTGGGGCTGGGTGAGAACAGGCACGCTGCTCTGTGTGTGTGAGCTGTGGTCTCGGGCTACTAGATTCACTGCTTGGTCAAGATTAGGCTGAGTGTGAGGTTGATGTCAGACTTCGTCTGTTGCCAGCCTCCCGAGTGAGATGGATAACTGAGTCACTGACTTTCAAAATGATGGCTAGCCTGATGCCTGTGGTGCTTCCAGGGTCAGGATTTCCCTCACACTCGAGTGCAGATCCGGGAGACTGTAGCTGGTGCTTGGATGTGGCGTGTTGGAGTACCTGTCTGGTTTGGTGAAACCTGCAGGCCAAAGCGCTGGGCTCTGGAGCCCCGTGAGTGCGGTCACAGTTCCAGTGACGCTGTCTGGCTGCGGTGGCAGCTGGTGCCTGAAGTGAGCTCCACCAACACCTGCTGATCTGAACCCTGCACAGCGCTGCTGAAAAAGCAAAAGAAGACACGTTGTAAGTCTAGAGAGGAAATCGTCCTTTTTGTATCTTGAAATTTCGTTTAGTTATCTGAGAGGCGGAGAGAGACACACACAGACTGAGCTCCTGTTCTCTGGTTCGCTCCCCAGTTGCCTGCACCATGTGGGCAGCAGGGAGCCAAGTACTTGATCGCTCGCTGCTGCCTGGCTGTGCGTTCGCAGGAAGCGGGGAGTGGAAGCAGAGCAGGGCCTTGAACTCAGCGCTCCGTGCCAGCTGTGGGCATCCCGGCGGAGGCTCGACTGCCGGGCCAGGTGCCCGCCCAGCAGGTGGGAGGGGACTGGCCAGCAAGTAGACTTCAGAGGCTGAAATCCCATGAATGGCCTTAAAACTTCTACATGCTTTATTATCAAAACATATGAAATTTATTCAAAGATCAATGTTGCTAAGGTTAAAATATCTTGAAATGTTAAGTAGTCTTGCATTCATGTTCCTGGAGTCTCTGAGAGCCTGTAGATAACGCAGGTCAGTAAGAGTTGACTAAATTTACCAAATATTGCCATTCTTCAGTTAAAACTTTTCTGTCATGAAGATAAATGAGTCTCATATGTTTCTTTAATGTTGTAAAGGCTACATTTAAAAATATTGTTATCAGCTTGTGCTGTAGCATAGTGGGCTAAGCCTCCATCTGTGGCACCAGCATCCCATTTGGGTTGGGATGCTAGTTCTAGTCCCGGCTGCTCCTCTTCCGATCCAGCTCTCTGCCATGGCCTGGGAGAGCAGTGGGAAATGGCGCGAGTGCTTGGGCCCCTGTGCCCATGTGGGAGACCCTGAAGAAGCTCCTGACTCCTGACTCCTGGCTTCAGGTCTGCTCAGCCCTGGCCATTGAGGCCATTTGGAGAGTGAACCAGTGGATGGAGGACCTTTCTCTCTGTCTCTCCCTCTGTCTATAACTCTACCTCTCAAATAAATAAATATAATCTTTGAAAAATAAATTTAATTGAGAGGCATCTTCTCACTCCCCAGATAACCACAACAAACCTAGCTGGGAACTCAGTCCAGATCTCCCCTCGTGGGTCTTGTGCTGCCTCCCGGGTCTGCAGTAGCAGGAAGTTGAGCCAGGCCCTCTGGTGTGGGACGTGGGTGCTGTAGCTGGTGGCTCCCATGCTAGGCCACCATCTGCCCCTTACCATGCTTTTGCTACCTCCACTTGTCTCTGTTGTGAAATTCTAGAAAAAATTTCTTTGTTTGCTGAACTTTCGAATTTGCGGTATGTGACGCACATGGGTAAAAGTGGGCCTTCTTGGCATTTGCCTGTCGGCATTTCGAGTGTCAGTGCCCGATGCCCTTGCTCTTGTCCTGTTCATGGCGGAGCCGTAGGACTTGGTCTGGAAGGGAGCTTGGAACGAGAGCTCTGAGATCAGCTTTTCCATCTGATTGTCAGATTTGCTCAAAATTGGTTTGGATGCTTAGGGTGCAAATGCAGAGTGTCACTGTGCAGTGTTAAACGCCTTTTAGAAGTAGTAGCTTAGTTTTAAAATAATGATGAAGACAGTTCTTTGCCAGCTGATTTTTCTCATACTCTCAGGAGAAGTCATTTCCTTTGGAGAATGTTGTAGCCTCTTGTGTGATACCTCGTGATTTCTTGTTTTTCCCTCCTGTTCACGTGTCGCTATGGAGGAGTTTTTGGCTTTTTCATAAACTGATCTTCTGTATATAAAGAGAATTGAAAATGAATCTTTATGTGAATGGAAGGGGAAAGGGAGCGGGAAAGGGGAGGGTTGGGGTGGGAGGGAAGTTATGGGAGGGGGGAAGCCATTGTAACCCATAAGCTGTACTTTGGAAATTTATATTCATTAAATAAAAGTTTAAAAAAAAAAGGATTACATAAGGTGATGCTGGGAACCTCTCAGCAATGCTAATTGCATCAGGCAGAGCCACTGTTCTTACGTGTGCGTGTGTGATGGCCTTGTGCCCTTCATTCCCTGTGCGCCTGACTGCACGGCCCCTGTTCCTGTGGGTGTTAGGGCGAGTGCACGTGCACTGTGCTGCCTCCAGTGGTGGATCTGCGTTCGGGGTTATTTCTGCTTTCAGGGAAGTCACGGGTAGCAGGTGGTAGATGTGGACGTGAAACGTTTCTGTGGAGTTGACTGTTGTACGTGACACTGACTGATGGGAGAGTGCCGCAGGCAGCCGCGTGCGAGCTGGAACCGCCCATTCTCACGTGCTGTGGCTTTACAAGGAGTCTGAAGCACAGCGTGTGCCCTGCCGCAGCCCGAGAGTTTGCAGTGGAAGCCACGTGCGCCCTGGCCTTCACAGTCCTCTGCATTTAAAGTCAAGAAGGCGAGGGCTGCCGGTCAGTGATGCAGTTAAGACTCCACTTGGGATGTCCACATTCCATGCGGGAGTCCCTGGTTCAAGTCCCAGCTCTGCGTGGTTGCAGCCCCCTGCTCATGAGACCCTGGGAGTCAGTGAATAATGGCTCAGAGCACGTGGGTCCCTGCCACGCGTGAGAGAACTGTGTTGAGATCCAGGCTCCTGGCTTCGGCCTTGCGCAGCTTTGGCCATCTGGGGCATTTGTGGAGTGAACCAGCAGATGGGAACACTCTGTGTGCCTTTCAAATAAAATACGTACATGCACATGTATATGGAGTAAAATCACAGATGTCGATTGACGTGCACCAGGGTCCTACACGCAGAGTGCTCAGTCCATCCAGGCTGCTGAGCTGGACCTCACACAGGTAGCACCTCCACCGAGCCTCCCCGTGGGGGCTGGACCTCACACAGGGCAGCTCCTCCACCGAGCCTCCCCGTGGGGGCTGGACCTCACACAGGGCAGCTCCTCCACCGAGCCTCCCCGTGGGGGCTGGACCTCACACAGGGCAGCTCCTCCACCGAGCCTCCCCGTGGGGGCTGGACCTCACACAGGGCAGCTCCTCCACCGAGCCTCCCCGTGGGGGCTGGACCTCACATGGGCAGCTCCTCCCAACAGCCTCCCCATCGCAGCTTGGGGGCTGGAGTCCAAGGTGGGAGCGCTGGCAGGTCCTTCTCCTGTCTCTGTGTCCTCCCAGGTACAGGCCACAGGAGCTCTTTGGGGCTTCCTCTGTCAGGCACTGGACCTGTGTGACCTCACCTCCTGGCACCCCCACCTTGGAGGTGAAAATTTAAGTTTCTGAATTTTGGCGAACCAAACATTCAGACTGCAGAGTTGTGTAGCCATGAGGACACAGGCCAGCGTCCATGTAGGGAGATTCTTGTGAATGTCATGTTGAGAACCTGGCAAGGCTGTAGCCCTTTGCTCTGTCGTCCACATGTTCTCACAGCCTCCTGGGAGGACGTTTTCCTTACAAGATTTATTTATTTACTTGAAAGGCAGCAATATAGAGGTGGGGAGGGAGAGAGCAATGGAGGAGGAAAGGAAGAGGGAGAGAGAGAGAGAGAGAGAGAGAGGGAGAGGCAGAGGGAGAGGGATCTTCTATCTGCTGGTTCACTCCCCAAATGGCTGCAATGGCCGGAGCTGGGCCAGGCCAAAGCCAGGAACCAGGAGGTTCTTCTGGGTCTCCCATGTTGGTGCAGGGGCCCAAGCACTTGGGCCATCTTCTGTTGCTTTCCTAGGCACGTTAACAGGGAGCTGGATCAGAAGTGGAGCAGCCAGGACTTGAACCAGCGCCTGTATGGGATGCCAACAGTGCGGGCAGAAACTTAACTTACACCACAGTGCTGGCCCCTGGGAGGACACTTAACGACCAAGATGCTGAGGGTTGGGGCTGAAGCTGCTCCTGCATGTGGCTGGCAGTCCGGCCAGTGCTACCCTGCTTCCTTGGCCTGGACAGCTTTGCCTCTCCCTCTTCTCCACCCAAGGAGAGCCCCGTGTGTTGATGAGGAGGAGCCTGGCTGGCGCGTTCTACCATGTTGCCTGCTGGGGCTGCATTGGTGTGTGGATCATGGTGTCCACCTCAGGTTAGCACGCCCTGCCGTGGACAGAGAGCCCGAGCACTTAGCCGCTGGCTGGCACACAGAGTGCGCGCTTGACTCCAGACCTGATGGTGTCTGCATGTCTTCATTTCGTGCTGAGTTGGTCTTGGCTGCTCTTGGTTATTGTTGTTATCCCAGCATCTGAATACACGGTGACTCTGGAGCCGTCTGATGAAGCCGAACAGCTCTTTCTCTTCACCTTAGCTCTACTGCAGCTTTACAATACGTTTTGTTGGAAAGACCATCATGGCTGTCTTACAACACTTCCAGCCCTGAAAAAGAATTCACTTGGACAGTGAGGATCCATGAGGTCAGTTTAGAGCATAAAGATTTTTTAAAAGGCATTCGCATTCCGTTGGCATGACTGCAATGCATTTATTTTCAAAATTTAGAGCACCAGGCTTCATTCTTTCCCCCGTTGACTTTCGTGAGCGTCAGTGCTTGTGCCTGTGTTTCCTCTCTGAGTGAGTTCAGGGCAGGGGGTTATCCGGGCAATGGAGAACCGTGAACTCTGCCCCCCGGCAGACGGGCCACGGCATAGCCGGGCACGGGCTCTCAGGTCAGAGTGTGCTGTTTTTAGTAGGAAGTAAGGGCTTTCCCGTCGGGAAATTATCTGACGGGAGCTCCGTGAGGCGGACGCTTCAGGCTGACCGAGGCCCTGCTCCCTCGCAGTCGGCCGGGCCACGTCTGCCTCACCTGTCTTTGCGCTGGCTGTCAGCGAGTCTTGAGTCTTGAGTGACTGGCTGTGTGTGGAGAAACCCTGAGCGAAGGGTCAGCGGTTCAGCCGCCGGCGCTCTGCTGTGGACCGTGATCTTGAGCCCACACTCGTGCTCACGCTGCGGACTGAGGGTCAGGCAACACCCGTTTGCCCCGAAAGCCCTTTGCAGATCACAGGCAGAGAGGTGTTCTGAAATCGCTGTACGTTCAGTGTCAGGATGAGTCCATGAGGGCGTGGGGCACCACGAGGTCTCTCAGCACAGGAGGGTCGGGCTGAGGGTTGGGGGGTAGGGGAGCACAGCCGGTCCAAGTGGGCGGGTCCGTGGCACCAGCCTGTCCTGCTGCATCACGTGGAGAAATACGGTGTCCTGCTAAAGCCCGGTACCCTGTGCTCCACCACTGCCCTGCCCCCAACAGTGGGCTCCTGCTGTCTTCCCGTGGCCAGCGCAGACCCTCAGAAAGGTGACGGCCAGCAGGGGATGCTGGAGGGCGGGGGTCGGGCTCAGTTACAGCTTGAGTCCCACCTGCCCTGGCCACTGAGCCTGTAGCGGTTCCCCGGCGTCTCTCTGGCCCTTCTGCACCCAGCTGCCGGCCAGTGCTCTCTGCACACAGACCGACCAGCTGCCTTCAGTGCCTTTGGTAAAGGCAGGAGCCAGCCCTTGGCAGGCAGACGCCTCGCTCGGCCTCCATCTCTGCCCCGTAAGGCACCCTTGCACCGGTCCCTTCCTGCCCCACCTGTCCACGTCCCAGTGGCAGGTTTCTCACGGCCACTGGAACCGTTGGAGCCTGCCTCTCCTCCATGATTGCTGAGCCTGCCCCGGCAGTGCGAAGTGGTCTCTCTGAGCGATGGTTGCTAGAGCTGCCATTGTGCTTTGCACATTACGTGCCCACAAGGTCTCCATGATCTCTCTGAGTGCCAGCATTTTGGGATGGCGCCAGTGTTTCTGATACAGTGGCAGAGAGAAGACATTTACACCTGTGTTTCTAGCCATGAGCAGGAGCGTAAACAGACGTCAGTAATAAGCCCTTGTTACTCTCATGCTCTGAGGAGTTATCATCTCATTGTTGGCCTTTATGTAAGTTACATATTTTATGCTGAACTCTCAGTCTTTAGTGCATCAGCTAAGTTGTTATAAAAATAGTTTTTAAAAGTGTAATCCTTGCTGTAAGTCTGACAACCATGGCTGAGGGTGAGAGGGACAAAGTGCTTGAAGGGATAGATGGACTTGCTAAGATCCACCGCAGACTGGGTCTAGAAGATGCGCTTTCTGGGGCCGGCGCTGTGGTGTAGTGGGCTAAGCCCCTCCGGTGGCACCAGCGTCCCATATGGGCTTCGGTTTGTGTCCCAGCTGCTTCTCTTCCTGTCTGTCTCTGCTGTGGCCTGGGAAAGCAGTAGAACATGGCCCAAGTCCTTGGGTCCCTGCACACACATGGGAGACCCAGAAGAAGCTTCTGGCTCCTGGCTTCTGATTGGCTCAGCTCTGGCTATTGCAGCCATCTGGGAAGTGAACCAGAAGATGAAAGACCTTTCTCTCTGCCTCTCCCTCTGTCTTCCTGTAACTCTACCTCTCAAATAAATAAATAAGTAAAACATCTTTTAACAAAGAAGAAGATGCACTTTCTGTGATCCATAGCAGAGTGTGTAGAAGATGTTTCTGTGAACCCCACAGACCGCTTGTACACGGCTTGGGCTCTCTTTATGATGTAGCAGACTGTAGAAATCTCTGTGGCACTGTCATAAAATTCCCAGTTGGAATTTTAAATTGTTTCATTTTCCTATATTCTTAAAAGAGTGTTTAAAAGTATTAGTACTCAACAGACCCATAATGTCTTCAGATGTATAGATGTTATTTAGATACAATTTAAAAATCCTGTAAACAACTTGAAATAGCAACAGGAAACCTTGTTTCCTTACTAAGACAGGAAGTAACCTTGCACTGACAGCTCCCGAAGAGGGCAAGGAGGACCCCAAACTGTCTGATGCTCTTGGGCCAGCGTTGCACACCCACTGCTGTGCTGGGTCAGGGACCGAGCAGAGTTAAATGGCCAAGGCCCTGCTGATTCACTGCTGGCACCGTGCAGATTTCATTAGGGTTAAAGTAAAAGTGCGTTTGTCTCGGGAAGATGTTTCCGTTGACCCACAGCTTGTCTTCAGCCTTCAGCGGCCATGAGCTGCAGGCCCCTCCTGTCAAGCCTGCTCCTGCTGGACTCGACACTGAGTCGTCCTGGCCGTGGCCTCCGTGGCCAGCCGTGCAGCGTGAGCTGTGCTGGCCTTGCTGGCGTCCTCGGTGACCGCTGGATCTCGGTGTGATTCCTTTCTTGTTGTGTCTGAGTGAGAGCCCTGGACCTGCCCGGCCTCTCGGTGGAGCCCTCCCCGCCTGGCCATGGCCTCTCTGCAGCCCATCCTGAGCTAGTGAATGCGAGTTCCTGTGTCTCCACCTGTCGTCCCTGACACCTGTTTGATAGAACTCTGCCGACTTGTTCACTGGGTAACCCAGACAGCCCGGGCTGTCAGTGCCAGTGCTGGGCCGTGCTGCCCTCCCCTGGACCTGCTTCCAGGTGGCTGTCAGGCTTGGAAGTCGCCCACTTAGGTAGATGTGCCGGTCTGCTTTTTCCTGTGATTAAGTTACTGGAGTCTTGAGCGTTCTGATAACATGGAGAGGCCACTTGAGCCCGCTCCTGGAGGTCGTTCACGCCTCTTCCTGATGTGTCCGGCACGTCTGATGTGGAGCAGGACCTCGCCTGCTCTGCCCCAGGTCTCCGGCCCGTGAAGGATCCCGAGTGGTCAGACTGTGCGTGTGGTCTTGGGAGTCTCACAGAGAGGCGGGAGGGCCGTGACTGGTGGAACTGCGGTTTGCTCCCACGCCCTGGCAGAGCCCGTCCAGCTCCCGCGTGTCCTCTGTGCGCCCAGGGTCCCGAGTGCAGCTTCTCTGCCGTTCTCTCATCGCCGTCAGCACCACCGGGTGGATTTTTGTCGGTTGTTTATTTGCCTCTGTGAACATTTTCTTTCTTTCTACGTTGGACCGTTCACGCCTAACCTCACCCAACAAGGCCCACGAGCACTTGCCTCAGTCTGTGGGAGCCAGGCAGGTTTCCCGCTGAGCAGCCATGGAGGGCATTCGGTAACAGCTCCTTCCGATGTGCTGAGAGCAACCTGGGCTGCGGACACTGCCCTTGGCCCCCGCCAGTGCTCTCTGCCCCTGCACAAGGGCCACTGATGGCTTCCTCCAGGGCTCTGTTGTGCTGTTTCTCAGTGGAGCCCAGCAGGCTCAAGACCCCCTCCACAGGTGCAGAGTTACCTGCCGGGAACACCCGCCCCCCTGCATCTCAGTGTGGGGCTGTGTTGCCAAGGTGCAGATGAAGGGGCCATTTCTATCCAAAGTGCTTCTTTTTATAGCTCTGGTAAAAATAGAGAGTGATAGCAGATTTTATATAAATCTGTTTTCAGTAGTTTTTCATATCCCAGAGGAGATGAGCCCCCTGCAGAGACGCAGGCAGGGGAGTGGCCAGAGGGGGAAGATGTGGCTGCTGCACCCACAGGGGCCCTGACTGGACCGGTGCTGCTCTGTGTGGCCAGGGCTTGCCTGGAGGCTGATTTGGGCTGTAAGGCAGAAAGCAGACATGTCTGTCTGTCCTTGGAAATCGGGGTGTGAACTGGACGGTGTGTGGGGATTCTGCACATCCCAGGGGTGCCCAGCCCACGCTTCTTGGGGCCTCTCCCTGTACACTCTGCTCGAGGGGAGGGGGGCTGGGCTGGGACTTGGAGAACCACGGCAGCTCTGCCAGCAGCTGGGGCTTCCTGGGCCTGCCGGCTGGAGAGTGAGCCCTGGTCCTCCTCGCCTTGTGTCCTGCAGTGCACGGTCTCCGTGGGGCTTGGCTCCCAAACACACACAGGACTGCTTGGGTCCGTGGGCCCTGGGGAATGCTGGAGAAGGGAATTCTCAGGAGGGTCGCTGGGCAGCCGGGGAGGGGGGTGGGGGGCGCTGTCTGCTGTCTCCGCCTCCTGGCTCCCGTGCAGTCCCTTGTCTGCAGAATCTTCCCTGTCCCCCGAGCCTCCCGGAGACCAAGCCTGGGGCCGCCTCGTCTCGGGCCGCATCCCCCCGCTTCCTGTCGGCTTGCCTTCCTACCACAGCCCCTCCCCCTGGTATGTGACATGTGTGCCCCCACAGCCCCTCCCCCGATCTGTGACACGTGTGTCCCCACAGCTCCCACCTTGGTCTGTGACACGTGTGTCCCCACAGCCCCTCCCCCTGATCTGTGACACGTGTGTCCCACAGCCCCTCCCCCTGATCTGTGACACGTGTGTCCCCACAGCCCCTCCCCCTGGTCTGTGACACGTGTGTCCCACAGCCCCCACCCTGGTCTGTGACACGTGTGTCCCCACAGCTCCTCACCCTGGTCTGTGACACGCGTGTCCCCACAGCCCCTCCCCCTGATCTGTGACACGTGTGTCCCCACAGCTCCTCACCCTGGTCTGTGACACGCGTGTCCCCACAGCCCCTCCCCCTGATCTGTGACACGTGTGCCCCCACATTCCTCCCCCGATTTATGACACACATGTCCCCACAGCTCCTCCCCCGATCTGTGACATGCGTGCCCCCACAGTTCCTCACCCTGGTCTGTGACACGTGTGTCCCCACAGCCCCTCACCCCGATCTGTGACACAGTGCTCCCACAGCCCCTCCCCCTGGTCTGTGACACGTGTGCCCCCACATTCCTCCCCCGATTTATGACACGCATGTCCCCACAGCTCCTCCCCTGATCTGTGACACGCGTGTCCCCACAGTTCCTCACCCTGGTCTGTGACACGTGTGTCCCCACAGTTCCTCCCCAGATCTATGACACACATGTCCCCATAGCTCCTCACCCTGGTCTGTGACACGTGTGTCCCCACAGCTCCTCCCCAGATCTATGACACACGTGCCCCCACAGTTCCCCCCCTGATCTATGACATGCATGCTCCCACAGCCCCTCCCCCTGATCTGTGAGACGCATGTCCCCACAGCCCGTCACCCCGACCTGTGACACGTGTGTCCCCACAGCTCCTCCCCCGATCTGTGACACACGTGCCCCCACAGCCCTCACCCCAATCTGTGACATGTGTGTCCCCACAGCCCCTCCCCCCGATCTGTGACATGTGTGTCCCCACAGCTCCTCTCCCTGGTCTGTGACATATGTGTCCCCACAGGTCTTCCCCCTGATTGATCTATGATATGTGTGTCCCACAGCCCCTCACCCTGGTCTGTGACATGTGTGTCCCCACAGCTCCTCTCCCTGATCTATAACACGTGTGTCCCCATAGCCCCTCCCCCTGGTCTGTGTCATGTGTGTTCCCACAGTTCCTCACCCTGATTGATCTATGACACACGTGTCCCACAGCCCCTCCCCCGATCTGTGACATGTGTGTCCCACAGCCCCTCACCCCTTGTCTGTGACATGTGTGTCCCCACAGCCCCTCACCCCTGATCTGTGACACACATGTCCCCACAGCCCCTCCCCCGATCTGTGACACGTGTGTCCCCACAGCTCCTCTCCCTGATCTATAACACATGTGTCCCCACAGCCCCTCACCCCTGATCTGTGACACGCGTGTCCCCACAGCCCCTCCCCCTGGTCTGTGACATGTGTGTCCCCACAGCCCCTCCCCCTCTCTGTGACACGTGTGTCCCCACAGCCCCTCCCCCCGATCTGTGACATGTGTGTCCCACAGCCCCTCCCCCTGGTCTGTGACACAGTGCTCCCACAGCCCCTCCCCCTGGTCTGTGACACAGTGCTCCCACAGCCCCTTACCTGGTAGCTGATAGGTGAGGCCGTGGCACAGGGCAGGCCCTCGAGGCTCCCCGGTTCCCAGGGGGTTCCTCTCTTCCGCACTCTGTCTTTGCTGAGAGTTTTAGTGTCTTTCTCCAGGAAGCCGCTTCACATGTCTTCGGCATCCCTTACGACTGCTGTAGCGGTGCCCGGGGGCTGAGCCTCCCCCAGCCTCTGTGGCCTCTTGGTGCTGACTAATGTTTCGGGAATCGCTGTGTACGCTCTTGGATGAGAGGTGTTTTATTAAGAAGAATTGTTCTGAGGCTTTTTCATAGGAAAATAACTGGTTTTACTTCCTGCAAATGACCATCTGAATGGTATGTGATGGAATGAAAGAGGAGTGTAAGATTACACCGTGTTAACAGCTTATTTTTTAATAAACTGTAAAATATTTTTGTTCGGTTACACAATGTACATCAAACGGCTCAAACCGACCACAGCCACATGGGAGCCGCTACTCATGAACTGCCCTCCACGGGCCACAAATGGGAGAAGCACAGATCGTAACTACCCCAACGGCCGCGTTTCCAGTAAAACGTGAACTAGGCCACTTCTAACTCCTTCGCAGTTCACATTAGTCACGCCTCAGCCATGCCTCAGCCACGCCTCAGCCACGCCTCAGCCACGCCTCAGCCACGCCTCAGTTACACCTCAGCCACGCCTCAGCCATGCCTCAGCCACGCCTCAGTCACGCCTCAGCCACGCCTCAGTCACGCCTCAGCCACGCCTCAGCCACGCCTCAGTTACGCCTCAGCCATGCCTCAGCCATGCCTCAGCCACGCCTCAGCCACGCCTCAGTCACGCCTCAGCCATGCCTCAGCCACACCTCAGTCACGCCTCAGCCACGCCTCAGTTACACCTCAGCCATGCCTCAGCCATGCCTCAGCCACGCCTCAGTTACACCTCAGCCACGCCTCAGCCATGCCTCAGCCACGCCTCAGCCACGCCTCAGTTACGCCTCAGCCATGCCTCAGCCACGCCTCAGCCACGCCTCAGCCACGCCTCAGTCACGCCTCAGCCACGCCTCAGCCACGCCTCAGTTACGCCTCAGCCATGCCTCAGCCATGCCTCAGCCACGCCTCAGCCATGCCTCAGCCACGCCTCAGTCACGCCTCAGCCACGCCTCAGGCACGCCTCAGCCAGGCCTCAGCCACGCCTCAGTCACACCTCAGTCACGCCTCAGCCACGCCTCAGCCACGCCTCAGCCACGCCTCAGCCACGCCTCAGCCACGCCTTTTCGCACCGCCTGCTCTGGTCTCCTTGGGGTTGGTGGATGCTGTTTGTCAACTGTTGATGACTCCCACATTTGATCTTGTTTTATACTTCCTCTTCCTCTTGTTTCTTCTAATGTGTGTTCTTCACTCTCTCTTCTTCCGCGCCCTCTGTTAGACTCAACAAACTTTCAAAGGCCGTCCTTGTCCTTGGCTGGGCTGACCATCATGCATCTCTCTGTGCTCTCCGGTTTCTTTTTCCTTCTTTCTTTTTCTTTTTTATTAAAGATTTATTTATGTATTGGAAAGGCAGAGTTACACACAGAAAGACGGATAGGCAGAGAGAGGTCGGTCTTCTATCCTTTAGCTCACTCCCCAAATGGCTGCAGTGACCGGGGCTGGGCCGACTTTAAGCCAGGAGCCAGGAGCGTTGTCTGGGCCTCCCCATGGGTCCCATGGGTGCAGGGACCCAAGCACTTGGGCCATGTTCTGCTGCTCTCCCAGGTCATTCGCAGGGAGCTGGATTGGAAGTGGAGCAGCAGGAACTCAAACTGGCACCCCCATGGGTGCTGGCGCGGCAGGCGGTAGCTGAGCCTGCTGTGCCGAGGCACCAGTCCCCGTCCTCCTGTTTCTGACTCGGAGAGGGGGGCTGCCATGAGGCTGTGCTGCCGTCACCCTCTTCCTTCCCCTGAGGCTGGGTCTGTGTTTTAGTGTTTTTACTCCGAGTGCCAGCGTCTAGTGGGTGATCCGTAAACACGCGCTGAACAGCTGCTGGCTTCCACCACGAGCTCCGAGCTCTCGTAACCAGGGGCCGCGTGTGGAACACTCGTGTGCCAGGCTTCTTGCCTAGATGGGTGTGGCAGGGCTGTGACTTCCCAGGTGTGCGAAGAGGACGAGCAGAGGTGTGATGACGGACAGAGCTGAGACCCCCAGGGGGCTGTTTGTCGCCGTGGTCACTGAGCCTTCACTTCCTGTTCCTGGGGGAGGAGCAGCTGTGGGGTGTCCGTGGTGCTTTGTGGGTCTGAATCCACAGTTTAATATTCTCGACCGGGAGGGAGGGCGAGAGCCGCTGTCGCTCGTGCCTCTGCGTCACGTTCTGGGACAGACCTTCCTATGCGTGGATTCTGCCCAGTTCTACTCGGGGAGACGTTTCCGCTCACCAGGCAGTTGTGACAGCAGCGCAGGGAGACTGGCAGGTCAGCCAGGGCTGGGGGCAGCCACACTCCGGAGACACGTGATGCCCCGAGAGCCCTGCTCAGCATGGCCTGGGTGTGACCTGACCGTCAGTGCTCTGAGTGCCTTGTGATCTGTGCTTGACAGATGGGTTTTGGAGCTAATATCCCGGCCCTCTGATCTTTCACCGCTCTGTAAGCACGGGTGGTGCTGCCTGCAGGGAAAACCTGCGGGTAGCTCTGCAGGCCAGGAGCTACCTCACTCGTGGTTCACGTGGGCGCTTCTGAGTCTGGTTCTGCAGCTGTTATGAATGGGCAAAGTGTGTGCTGGTTCTCCCTTCGGATTCGGATATTGGGAGGTGTCGCTGGCATCCTGCTCATTAGGTCAGCCTCAAAGCTGCAGCTGGTGTCCCTGTTCCCCCGCAGGGGTCGCCGTTTGCTGCCCAGCAGTCCCCGGCGTATGATCTCTTCCTGACCACAGCCACTGGCGATGGCGTTCGGCTGTGGGACCTGCGGACCCTGAGGTAGGAATGCGGCTCCCAGGGCTGCACTGAGGCCTGAAGCTGGATCGCTTTGTTTTTTTAATTTTTAATTTTATTTTTTTAAAGTTATTTATTTATTTGAAAGTCAGAGTTACACAGAGAGAGGAGAGGCAGAGAGAGAGAGAGAGAGAGAGAGAGAGAGGTCTTCCATCCACTGGTTCACTCCACAGTTGGCTACAACGGCCGGAGCTGCGCTGATCTGAAGTCAGGGGCCAGGAACCTCCTCCTGGTCTCCCATGGGGTGCAGGGCCCAAGGACCTGGGCCATCCTCCACTGCCTTCCCGGGCCACAGCAGAGAGCTGCATTGGAAGTGGAGCAACCGGGACTAGAACTGGCGCCCATATGGGATGCTGGCACTTCAGCTGCTACACCACAGTGCCGGCCCCTTGATCTCTTACCACGTGTGGTGAGGTCATGGCTGATCTGCAGGCACTGAACATCCAGGCGAGGGGCGATCTACACGTGGGCCAAGCGAGGGGCTGTCTTCACGTGGGCCAAGTGAGGGGCTGTCTGCATGTGGGCCAAGCGGGGGGCTGTCTACACATGACCAAGTGAGGAGCTGTCTGCATGTGGGCCAAGTGAGGGGCTGTCTGCATGTGACCAAGCGGGGGGCTGTCTGCATGTGACCAAGTGGGGGTGGCCTACACGTGGGCCAAGCGAGGGTGGCCTACACGTGACCAAGTGAGGAGCAGTCTACACGTGGGCCAAGCAAGGGGCTGTCTACACGTGACCAAGTGAGGAGCTGTCTGCATGTGGGCCAAGTGAGGAGCTGTCTGCATGTGACCAAGTGAGGGGCTGTCTGCATGTGACCAAGCGGGGGGCTGTCTACACGTGACCAAGTGGGGGTGGCCTACACGTGGGCCAAGCGAGGGGCTGTCTGCACGTGGGCCAAGTGAGGGGTGGGCTACACGTGACCAAGTGAGGAGCAGTCTACACGTGGGCCAAGCGAGGGGCTGTCTACACGTGGACCAAGCGGGGGTGGCCTACATGTGACCAAGTGAGGAGCAGTCTATACGTGACCAAGCGGGGGTGGTCTACACGTGGGCCGGGTGCCCTGCAAGTCTGCACAGGAGGTCGCGGTGCTGGTCTTTGTTCTGGAGGATGACTGGCCTCAGCTCTTGAGCCTCAGAGCCTGTGGGGAGGTGGTGGGCGGCCTTCAGCTGCAGCTTCCTGAGACGTGATTGGCTGCTGGTTGCTGTCCGTCTGCATTGACCCGGACACCAGGCTCGGAGCAGCTCCCTGAATCTGGTTTTCTGTTGTGTTGGTCACACCCCCTGTGAGGACATTTCCTTAGATTTACCGAGGTTAGGTCGGCGCCGCAGCTAATTTGGCTAATCCTCTGCCTGCGGCACCAGTACCCGGGATTCTAGTCCCGGTTGGGGCGCCAGATTCTGTGCCGGCTGCTCCTCTTCCAGTTCAGCTCTCTGCTGTGGCCCAGGAGTGCAGTGGAGGATGGCCCAAGTGCTTGGGCCCTGCACCCCATGGGAGACCAGGAGAAGCACCTGGCTCCTGGCTTCGGATCAGCGCAGCGCGTCGGCTGTAGCGGCCTTTTGGGGGGTGAACCAACCCAAGGAAGACCTTTCTCTCTGTCTATCTCTCTCTCTTACTAACTCTGCTTATCAAAAAAAAAAAAAGAAAAAAAAAAGAAAAAGATTTACCGCTTGTCAAAAAAAAAAAAAAAAAGATTTACCGAGGTTAATTAATATAAGTTACTGTGCTTTATGAGGATATAGAATCCTGTTAAAGCACATATTCCCTGTCTCACTGCACACGTACACACACCGGAGGGTACTTCCAAAAGTTCATGGAAGAATGGAATTAAAAGGTGATGCCATTTGGCCACAAACGTTTTAAAGCTCCTTTGTATATATGTGTGTGTTTCCTAATAATCATATAATTATCACAGTCACTAAATATATAATGTGTGTAACAGTAAAATATGTTGATACCATATTTGTGTATAAGGCACTTCAGAAAGTTAGTGGGAAAATATGAAAAGTTAAGTTCATTTTAGTGTGGAAAATTTTTGAAACCATGCATAGTGTTTTCATAATTTATATAAAATGTATAAAATGCACATTTTACACGATGCTTTGAAGACCCTTCCTGTATTCATAAGGACAGGATGAACAGAAGCACTGGAGACACCCTGGCCCCAGCCCCTGTGTGCGTGGGGGACTTTGCCCAGTGCTCAGGGCCCCATAGGTACCTGTGCTGCCCGTGGTACACGTGGTGCCTGTGCTGCCTGTGGTACCTGTGCTGCCCGTGGTACCTGTGGTGCCTGTGCTGCCCATGGTACCTGTGTTACCTGTGCTGCCCATGGTACCTGTGCTGCCCATGGTGCCTGTGCTGCCTGTGGTACCCGTGCTTCCCATGGTACCTGTGGTGCCTGTGCTGCCTGTGGTACCTGTGCTGCCCGTGGTACCTGTGGTACCTGTGCTGCCCATGGTGCCTGTGCTACTGTGCTGCTCGCCCAGTGCCGGAGGCGCTTGGCCAAGGCGCTGTCAGGTGAAGGCATCCTTGGGAAGGCTCTGGTTGTCTCCAGAGGGTCTGGAGATTCTCTCAATAAAACATCACAAATTCCCCAACATTTTTTGCAGCAAGTACATTTTAGGTAGCATTTCACAAATAGTTGGTTGTGAAAATTTAATCATTGTTAGTAGAATGTTTCATCGTCTTTGAATTATTTATCTAAATAATTTATGATTTTAGAAGACTTGTCTTTGTAATTTTAAAAAATCTCCAGGGTATATTTATCAGTTAATATTTCTCATATATAAAACACTCATTGTCATCAACGGGAATTTGTGGTTTTGAACCATGAAGTATTTTTAGAGACTCCGTAGTGACTTATTTACCTATAGTAATTCGCACATGTAAGTTTGTTCCTTCCTTTTCTCCACTTCGTGCGCAGTCCCGGGCTGGCTCCTCAGGGGCTTCTCTCCCTGCAGGTGTGAGCGCCGCTTTGAAGGGCACCCCAGCCGCTGCTATCCCTGTGGCGTTGCTTTCAGCCCTTGTGGGCGATTCGTGGCCTGTGGCGCCGAGGACCGCCACGTGAGTGCTTCCTGGCCTTCCCCCGTGGGCGGTGTGGTGCTGCTGCCTGGCAGGCAGTGTCTCACTGGGCGGGGCGGTGTTGTGTTCTGAGAGTCTTGCACGTAAGATGTGAGGTGAGAAGGACGTGTTCTGGTGAGCAGAACATCAAGGAGTGGGTGCCTGTTGTTTGTAAGTAGCCATGTTTGTGATATTTGTTATAGCAGCCGCAGTGGGAAAGTGTATTTTGAAAAGAATCACCTTACAATAGAACTGAGAGAATTTTCTCTCTCTCTCTAATTTTTTAAAGATTTATTTATTTATCTGAAAGGCAGTGTTACAGAGAAGGAGAGGCAGAGGTAGAGAGAGAGAGAGAGTCTTCCATCACTCCCCAGATGGCCACCACGGCCAGGACTGGGCCAGGCCAAAGCCAGGGACGAGGAGCTTCATCCAGGTCTCCCACGGGGGCGCAGGCACCAAAGCACCTGGACCATCCTCCGCTGCTTTCCCAGGCACATTTGCAGGGACTGGATCAGAAGTCGAGCAGCCGGGACTTGAACCAGCACCTATGGGGACACTAGCACTGCAGGCGGCAGCCCCTCATATTTATTTTCTAAATTTTTTTCGTATTGAATTTAACCCAATGGAGTGGAATTAAAATTGAAACCTGGTTTGTAGAACTTTTATATGGGAAAGCATTCTAAAATTGTACAATGCATCACTTACTGTTCACGCACTGCCAGTGCCCGTGGCTGCCCCAGAGCCGCTCGACACACTTCTGAGTGAGGCGGTCTGCTCGTGTGGAGAGTGCGTGGAAAAGGACACCGGGCATTTTTTTTTTTAAGTTTTATTTATTTTATTTGAGAGTTAGAGTTACAGACAGTAAGAGGGAGAGACAGAGAGAAAGGTCTTCCTTCCGTTGGTTCACTCCCCAATTGGCCGTAACAGCCAGAGCTGCGCAGATCCGAAGCCAGGAGCTAGGTGCTTCTTCCAGGTCTCCCACGTGAGTGCAGGGACACAAGGACTTGGGCCATCTTCTACTGCTTTCCCAGGCCACAGCAGAGAACTGGATCGGAAGTGGAGCAGCCGGGACTAGAACCGGCGCCCATGTGGGATGCCGGTCCCACAGGCAGAGGATTAACCTACTGCGCCACGGCGCCGGCCCCTGGACACAATGTATCCCAGGGGTCAGCACTGTGGCCTGCAGACTAAGCTGCTGTCTTGGAATGCAGACATTCCGTGTGGGAGCTGGTTCAAGTCCAGCTGCTTCACTTCCTGTGCAGCTCCCTGCTAATGCACCTGGGGACGGGGGAGATGCTCGAGTGCCTGGGCCCCTGCCCCGACACGGGAGACCTGGGTGGACTTCCAGGCTCCTGGCTTTGGCCTGGCCCAGCTCCGGTGTTGTGACCATTTTGGGGAGTGAACCAGAAGATGGAGGGTTGATCTCTCTCTCTAACTCTGCCTTTCCACTAAGTAAATAGATCTTTTTTTAAAAAAAGGTATTCTAAAACTTCACCATCCTGCAGCTGATACATAACCTAGAAGCTTATTACAGCTATTCAGAGGATTGGAGTGACACTTGATTGACAGCATAAGCTGTGATCTATCTGCAGGGGAAGTGGCCTCCACAGTTCATGTGCTGGGAACTCACTCCCCCAGCGTAGCACCTGAGGGTGGGCTCGGGGTTGGTGAGGGTGGAGACCCGGGGTGGGGTAATGCCCAGGGCTGGCTGGCCCGGCCGCAGGACCCCATCCCTCACCGTCGGGGGTCGCGGTGCGGCCAGTTCCTTCCCCTGGCGAGGGCTCGTCCTGCTGCAGAGGGCGCCTATCCCTGGGCCCTCACACGGCGGATCAAACGCAGGTTTGTGTCTTCTTGAGGATCCTGCTGGTGCGTGGTTTTCAATGTTTTCGTACCAAAGTAAAACATATCTTTTCGTTCCATATTCCACAAATATTGAAATAATCCGAAAGGGCACAGGAAAGGTGAAAAACGTGAACAGATCAATGCAGATGAGACAATCGGAAAGCAGAGTACAATGTAGGTGATGTCCTCTTGTGTGTGTGTGTGTGTGTGGTGTGTGTAGTGAGTGTGGTATGTGTAGTGTATGTGATGTATGTGGTGTGTGTGTGGTATGTGTATAGTGAATGCAGTGTGTGTGTGATGTATATAGTGTGTGTGATTTGTGTAGTGTGTGTGGTATGTGTGTTTGTGCTGCATGTGGTGTATGTGTGTGTAGTTGTGTGTGGTGTGTGGCATATGTATGTGCGTGTGGTGTATGTGTGTGTGTTGTGTGTCTAGAGATTACCATGTGTGTAGCATGTGTGTGTATAGTATATGTGTGTGTGGTATGTCTAGCGATTAGCATATGTGTGGTGTGTGTGTGTAGTATGTGTATGTGTGGTACGTGCAGTTTGTGTGTGGTGTGTGGTATATGTGCGTGTGCAGTGTGTATGTATGGTATATCTCTGTGTAGTATGTGTGTGGTATATGTGTGTGGTGTATGTGTGTGGTGTATGTGTGTATAGTATGTATGTATGGTGTATCTGTGTGTAGTATGTGTGCGTGGTGTGTGTGTAATGTATGTGTGTAGTATGCGTATGTGGTTGTGTGTAGTATGAGTGTTTGTGGCATACGTGTGTATATGTGTAGTGTGTGTGTGGTATATGTGTGTGCAGTATGTATGTGTGTGCAGTATGTATGTGTGGTGTATGTGTGCGTGGTGTATATGTGTAGTGTATGTGTGTAGTATGCGTCTGTGGTGTGTGTGTGTGTAGTATGTGTGTTTGTGGCATATGTGTGTGTATGTGTAGTGCGTGTGTGGTATATGTGTGTGTAGTCTGTGTGTGTAGTGTATGTGTGTGTGTGGTGTGTCTAGGGACTACCTTGTGTGTGGTATTCAGCAGGATTGCTGGAGCTGATCCTTCACTACTTCAGTGCAGTGTATGAACTCCATCTCACGTCGGTGGCTTTACCCTCCGCTTGTTGTGTTGTTGTCTGTGCTGCCTCTGCGTGTGCCCAGGGTCCATTGCATGATGGTATAATTATTTCATTTCATAGTCATGTGACCTCGAGAGGAAAAGAGCAGTGCAGTGCACTTGGACATTTACCATTTGTGTTGTTTGCCTTCATCTCTTGTGCTTCAAGTTTCCCTTTGGTATAAATTCTTTCCTTTTCTTCCTTCTCATCTTCCTGTTGTTCCTCTTCTTCTTATTCCTCCTTTCATTCATATTTTTTAAAAAGGTTTTTATTTATTTGAAACACAGAGTTACAGAGAGAGAATGGTCTTCCTTCTGCTGGTTCACTCCCCAGGTGGCCACAGCAGCAGGGGTGAGGCATGCTGGCTGAAGCCAGGAGCCTGGAGCTCTATCTGGGTCTTCTACACGGGTGGCAGGTTCCCAAGTACTTGTGAAATCTTCTGCTTCCCAGGGTTCACATTGGCAAGAGGCTGGATTGGAGGTAGAAGAAGCTGGACTTCAGCCAGGTGTTCTGATATGGATGTGCCAAATGCACATCCCTAATTTTTATTTTTGTATGGCACATAATAATTGTACATATTCATTGAGTACAATCGGATGCTTTTATTCACTGTGTATTGTTCAAATTAGGGTAATTAGCATAGCTATCACCTTACATGTTTATCATTCAAAAACCTCATCCAGCTGTTTTGAGATATATAGTGCATTACTGTTAACTACATTCATCCTATTTTGAAAGGAAAAGACCTCCAAACTGGATTTTTTTGAGGTTCAAGAATTTTTTATTTGTATTAATTAATTTGTATTCATCTCATAAATACAACATTAGGAATGTGTTGATTCTTCCCACCGTACCCGCCCTCCCACCCACTCTCCCACCCCTCTTTCACTTCCCTCTCCTATTCCCTGTTCTGTTTTTCACTAAGATCTATTTTCAGTTAGCTTTATATACAGAAGATTAGCACTGTTCTAGGTAAATAGTTCATTGCTTAGTCTAAGAAAAAAAAAAACACCAAAACTTGTTCCTCAGAGTCCAGACAAGGGCTGTTCTGTTATTGCATCTCGAAGGTCATGTCGCTTTTTCCCCTTTCTCTTTTCCCTTCTTTCCTTTTAGAAACTTAATTGTCTTTTAAGAAGAACCCAAGAATTATGCATCTTTTACAACATAACTTTAACCATAACTATAATTTATGAGACTTAAGAATGTTATTCACTTAATACACTAAAATGAAGTGATTCTTGAGAGTGAATTTTACTATTAAGTCTCATGGTACAACTCTTCAGGGACAGAGGTCCTGCATGGGAAGTTAGTGCACAGTGACTCCTGTTGTTAACACTTAACACACTTAAGTATGACATCAGTGACCACCCAAGACTCTTGACATGAGCTGCCTAGGCTGTGGAAGCTTTTTGGATACACAAACTCCATCAGTATTTAAACAAGGCCAAAGGCAAAGTGGAAGTTCTTTCCTCCCTTCAGAGAAAAGTACCTCCTTCTTTGATTATAACTTCTTTCCACTGGGATCTCACTCACAAAAGTCCTTCATGTAGGACAATTTTGCCACAGTGTCTTGGCTTTCCATACCTAAAATGCTCTTGTGGGCTTTTCAGTCAGATCTGAATGTCTTAAGGGCTGATTCTGAGGTCAGAGTGCTACTTAAAGTAATTGTCATTATATGAGTCTGCTGTGTGGACTGCTTCCCATGTTGGAGCATTCACTCCTTTTTAATTCTATTATTATTCCAAACATTTAATCCTATTTATATGATCACTTTAGCACTTGATCCTATCTATATGATCAATTTAACATTTAATCCTATCCATTTGATCTCTATAACACTTAAGCTGCTATTTTTACCAGCCAGCTTAAGGGAAATTGGGGTCCCATGGTGAGTTTTTAAACTGTGCCCTTAGAAGTAAGTCCATAGGAATGTATGCAAAACTATATGGCTTTGTGGTTACAAACTTCATACATTTCACAATTACAACTTTAGGATCTTGGTACTTTTTCCCACTGTGCCCACCTTCCCACCTCCATTCCTACCCCTTCCTCTTCCCTTTCTTTTTCTCTTATTTTTTACTAAGATCTAGTTTCAATTAACTTCATATATATATCTGGTTAACTCTATGCTAAGTAAAGAGTTCAGTGATTAGTATGAAAGAAAAAAGGATAAGGAAGATATGATAAAGGAAAACAAATAAAAAATTAAAAAAAACTGTTCTTCAATAGTCAAGACAAGGGCTGTTTAAAGTCATTGCTTTTCAAAGTGTCAATTTCACTATTATAGATTGCTTTTAGGTGCTCTGCCAGTTATCACAGGCCAGGGAGAACATGTAGAATTTGTCCGTTTGGGACTGGCTATTTAACTAAGTATGATGTTTTCTAGATTCATCCATTTTGGTGCAAACAACTGGATTTTTAAAAATTTATTTTTTATTTACTGCTGTGTAGTATTCCATGATGTTCATTTGGGTTGATTCCAAGTCTTTGCTATTGTGAACTGAGCTGCGATAAACATGGGGGCACAGATAGCTCTTTCATATGCTGATTTAATTTCCCTTGGGTAGATTCCCTGGAGTGGAATGACTGGCTCATATGGTAGGTCTATATTTAGATTTCTGAAGAATCACCATACTGTCTTCCACAGTGGCTGTACCAGTTTACAGTCATACCAATAGTGGATTAAGGCACCTTTTCCCCCACATCCTCGCCAGCATTTGTTGTTTGTTGATTTCTGTATGAAAGACATTCTAACTGGAATGAGGTGAAACCTCATTGTGGTTTTGATTTGCATTTCCTTGACAGCTAGTGATCCTGAGCATTTTTTCATGTGTCTGTTTGCCATTTGGACTTTCCTCTTTTGAAAAATGTCTGTTTAAGTCCTTTGCCCTTCTCTTAACTGGGTTGTTTGTTTTGTTTTTTTGTTTCTTGATCTCTTTATATATTCTGGTTATTAATCCTTTATCGGTTGTATAGTTTGCAAATATTTTCTCCCGTTCTGCTGGTCGTCTCTTCACCTTGCTGAGTGTTTCTTTTGCAGTGCAGAAGCTTCTCAAATTGATGTGATCCCATTTGTCGATTTTGGATTTGATTGCCTATGCCTCTGGGGTCTTTTCCAAGAATCTTTTTTTTTTTTTTTTTGACAGGCAGAGTGGATAGTGAGAGAGAGAGAGACAGAGAGAAAAGTCTTCCTTTTTGCCATTGGTTCACCCTCCAGTGGCCGCTGCGGACGGCGCATCTCGCTGTTCTGAAGCCAGGAGCCAGGTGCTTCTCCCGGTCTCCCATGCGGGTGCAGGGCCCAAGGACTTGGGCCATCCTCCACTGCCTTCCCGGGCCATAGCAGAGAGCTGGTCTGGAAGAGGGGCAACTGGGATAGAATCCAGTGCCCCAACCAGGACTAGAACCCGGTGTAACGGCACCGCAGGTGGAGGATTAGCCTGTTAAGCCACGGCGCCGGCCTAGAATCTTTTTTTTTTTTTTTAAGATTTTCTTTATTTATTTGAGAGGTAGAGTTACAGAGGGGAGAGGGAGAAAGGTCTTCCTTCCATTGGTTCACTCCCCAAATGGCCGCAATGGCTGGATCTATGCCGATCTGAAGCCAGGAGCCAGGAGCTTCTTCCTGGTCTCCCTTGTGGGTGCAGGGACCCAAGCACTTGGGCCATCTTCTACTGTCCTCCCAGCCACAGAAGAGAGCTGGATTGGAAGAGGAGCAACCGGGACTAGAACTGGCGCCCATATGGGATGCTGGTGCCGCAGGCGGAGGATTAACCTACTGCGCCACAGTGCCGGCCCCTCCAAGAACTCTTTGTCTATGCCAATGTCTTAAGGGGTTTCCCTGATGTTCTCTAATAATTTGATGACATCAGGTCTTAGATTTAGGTCTTTGATCCATTATGAGTGGATTTTTGTGTAAGGTGTGTGGTAGGGGTCTTGCTTCATACTTTTTCATGTGGAAATCCAATTTTTCCAACACCATTTGTTGAATAGACTGTCCTTGCTCCAGGGATTGATTTTAGTTCCTTTGTCAAAGATAAGTTGGTTGTATTCTTGGACTGATTTCTGGCATTTCTATTCTGTTCCACTGGTCTATTCATCTGTTTTTTGTACCAGTACCAGGCTGTTTTGTATAAAACTGCCTCGTAGTATGTCTTGAAATCTGGTATTGTGATGCCTCTGGTTTTGTTGTATAAGATTGCTTTAGCTATTCGAGGTCTCCTGTGTCTCCACATGAATTTCAGCATCATTTTTTCTACACCTGAAAAGAATGTCCTTGGTATTTTGATTGGTATCACATTGAATCTGTAAATTGCTTTTGGTAGTATGGGCATTTTGATGATATTGATTCTCCCAATCCGTGAACATGGAAGATTTTCGCATTTTTTGGTATCTTCTTCTATTCCTTTCTTTAATGTTTTTTAATTCTCATTGTAGAGATTTTTGACATCCTTGGTTAAGTTTATTCCAAGGTATTTGATTGTTTTTGTAGCTATTGTGAATGGGATTGATCTTAGAAGTTCTTTTTCAGCCATGGCATTGTCTGTGTATACAGACTGTTGCTTTTTGTGTATTGATTTTATATCCTGCTACTTTACCAAACTCTTCTATGAGTTCCAATAGTCTCTCAGTGGAGTCTTTTGGATCCTCTACATAAAGAATCCTGTCATCTGCAAATAAGGATAGTTTGACTTCCTCCTTCCCAATTTGTATCCCTTTGACTTCTTTATCTTGCCTAATGGCTCTGGCTAAAACTTCCAGGACTATGTTGAATAGCAATGATGAGAGTTGGCATCTTTGTCTGGTTTTGGATTTCAGTGGGAATGCTTCCAATTTTTCCCCATTAAATAGGATGCTGGCCATGGGTTTGTCATAAATTGCCTTGATTGTGTTGAGGAATGGCCCTTCTAAATCCGATTTGCTTGAAGTTTTCATTATGAAAGGGTGTGAGAGCTTCCCCTGATATCACTGGACAGGAACCATTGAAACTCGTTTATTCCAAGGTGGTGAGAGTGCGTGTCTAGACAACCCTGCAGAATTAAGGGCCTGTATGAGCAATGAAATATTTAAAGGGAGAATTAGTCATGGGACTTATGTTAACATGTAGAAGCTGGTGGTCTTTTTTTTTTTTTTTTGACAGGCAGAGTGGACAGTGAGAGAGAGAGAGACAGAGAGAAAGGTCTTCCTTTTTGCCGTTGGTTCACCCTCCAATGGCCGCTGCGGCCGGCACATCTCGCTGATCCGAAGCCAGGAGCCAGGTACTTCTCCTGGTCTCCCATGCGGGTGCAGGGCCCAAGCACTTGGGCCATCCTCCACTGCCTTCCCGGGCCACAGCAGAGAGCTGGCCTGGAAGAGGGGCCACGGGGATAGAATCCGGCGCCCCGACCGGGACTAGAACCCGGTGTGCTGGCGCCGCAAAGTGGAGGATTAGCCTGTTAAGCCATGGCGCCGGCCAACTGGTGGTCTTTATATGTAAAGAATAACTTCTGAAAAGTGGTTCAAGTGGAAAGCCCCCAAAAGGATCAAATGTTCAAGCACAAATTTAAGAACACTTCAGAATTTAAACAGAGAAAGATATTTTCCCCCAAACATGGAATCTAGAAAAAAAAATGGCTGAATCTGAACTTATTCTTGGCTAGGAAGATTCAGTTTCATAAGGAAAGCCGTTCTCCATAAGTATTTCTTAAGTTTAACTGCCCTGACAAACAGCAGTGTGTTTTCCTGTGGCTTAGGTACTGTGTGCAGAGTTCCCTGGGAGCAGTGCCAGGCAGTGCACCCTGCAAGCAGAGAGCATTCGGATGGAGCGTTGCTCTCTCAGGTGTTTAAATCTACTGCAGAACCTCCCACAGGAACACAGCAGGGGGTTGGTGCGTGAGTGCAGAGCAGTGTTCCTGGCTCTGGGCACAGGAGGTGGGTGAAGCGTTGGCACTCCAGCCACCCTCCGGCACCCCCTCGCATCTGCAGGCCCGCTCTTCCGCAGGAATGGCGACCAGAGCTCCTGGATGAGCCGCTGTGTCAGGTGAGTGACAGCAACTCTTCAGGATGACCAGGCACGTCTTATGCTAAAACAAAAGGAAGAAATCAGCGTCCTGGAGCCAAAATCCACGAGGGCGTGGGAGGCCACAGCAGAGGCTGCCGGCCGAAGGGGGGTAGTTGAGCATCAACAGAAGGACTGGCATTGACCTGGAAACACGGAGATGAGACTATGCCAGGAGTAAGAGATGGGGCTAAGAACGAACAAGCAGGCCAGCAGACAAGCCGAGAGCAGAACCTCGTGGGTCCCCATTTGGAGATAACCAAGGCACAGTTCCCCACTCAGAACCACGCCTTTTAAAGGGAACGCAGTGCTTTTCTGTGGGGACTGTGTTTCGAGTACATAGCCTACTTAGTGAGGTTAAGTGCTGTATCTAGAGAACTCCAACACGCGTGATGAATATTGAATTAGAACACCACCCCCCCTTAATGTCAGATGAGGTCGTTGATTGAGACAAATTCCGTTAGTGACCGCAGCTGTGAGAATCGGCAGCTTGGACAGCCTTTCTCCCCGTAGACACACACACGGCCATCAGGCATGTGGGCGGGTACTCCAACCATGTGACACAGGGACACGCGGTCAAAACTGTGATGAACCCTCAACTCTTACCTGTTACGGTGGTGACTATCAGAAGACAAGAGCTGAACTGTGAGGATGTGGAGAGACTGGAACTCCTGAACCATGTCAGTGGGAAAGGAAAATGTGTGGTGGCTCCTTTAAGAGTTAAAGTACTAGAACTACCTTATGACCCAGCAATGCCACTCCTGGGTATTTGTCCAAAGTAATTGAGTTCAGGATCTCAAAGAGATATGGGCATGTCTGTGTCCACTGCAGCACTATTCACAATAGCCAAGATGTGGAAAAACCCAAGTATCAATTGACAGATGAATGAACAAAGAAAGTAAGGTATGTGCGTATCATGGGATATTATTCATCTTCATAGATAAGGAAATCCTGCAATATGCAAGAGTGACGATGAAGGACATTGCATCCAGTGAAACAAGCTGGACACAGGCACACACATGCTGCGTGGTCCCACGGGTGTGAGAGATCCAAGTAGTGAAATCCATCGAGTCGGACAGAGGCATGCTGGCTGCGGGGCTGGGGAGGATTTGGGAGGAAGGGGGGAGCTGCTCCTCAGTGGATGTGAGACTCCAGACTCTCGACATGAGCTGTGCACGGACAGCAGTGCTGTGCCGTCCACTTAAAGATTTAAGAGTGGAGATCTGCAGTGAGAACCCTGATGGAGGAGCCAGCACTGTGCACAGCAGGTGAAGCTGCCACGTGGGACGCCCACACCCCATATCACAGTACTGATGTGAGTCCTGGCTGCTCCCCACGTGCCCAGAGCCCTGCTGATGGCCAGGGAAGCAGCAGATGAACTCAGGTGCTTGGGCCCCTGCACCCACGTGGGAGGCCTGCATGAAATTCCTGGGTCTTGGCTTTGACCCAGCCCAACCCTGGCTGTTGTTGCCATTTAGGGAGTGAACCAGCAGATGGGAGCTCTGTCTGTCTCTCCCTCTCTCTGTCACTGTGCCATTCAAATAAATAAATAAATAAAACATGCAAGTAAAAGCCTGATGGGAACTGTCTTGGGGAGTGTATGCTGCTGTCATAACCCTTAACCCTGACCTCCAGGCAGTGCTGGTCACTGATGTTGGGCTGCTCAGCCCTCTTTTTTTTTTTTTTTTTGACAGGCAGAGTGGACAGTAGAGAGAGACAGAGAGAAAGGTCTTCCTTTTTGCCGTTGGTTCACCCTCCAATGGCCGCCGCGGCTGGCGTGCTGCGGCCAGCGCACCGCGCTGATCCAAAGGCAGGAGCCAGGTGCTTCTCCTGGTCTCCCATGGGGTGCAGGGCCCAAGCACTTGGGCCATCCTCCTCTGCACTCCCTGGCCATAGCAGAGAGCTGGCCTGGAAGAGGGGCAACTGGGACAGGATCGGTGCCCCGACCGAGACTAGAACCCGGTGTGCCGATGCCTCAAGGCGGAGGATTAGCCTACTGAGCCGCGGCGCCGGCCGCGGCTCAGCCCTCTCGTCATTGGGAGGCCACAGCACCATGTGAAAGTGTTCTTGTAAACAACTGAACTTGTACTGCTGGAGTCTCTAGAAGTGACTTAGCTTATGGCAAATACAGAGGACGGCAGAACATGTGTAAGACCAGCACACTGATACATCCCGCTGTGGAGCTTTCCCCAGCACCACGGTTCAGTGCCTGTAGTGAGTGCATAAGGACAGAGTCTCGCTCCAAAATAAACCCGACTGGAGAGAGAGAGGATGTAGCAATACAAGAGCCTTCTTTGGTTCTTATTTATGCCACATAACTAAAAAATGTATAATTTTTAGAAATTGGCATGTGTTAAGGAATTGTTTTATTTTAGGTATAAAGTGGCTGTATGGCTATGTGAAAATGTCTATTTTGAAATATAAAATACATAGGGTATCATATTTATGATTTGCTTCAAATACTTCATACTAACAACTAAAACCAAAAAAAAAAAAAGGTAAAAGAATAAGGCTGTGATTGTTGATGCAGGATAGCAAAATATCGGAAGTGTTGTATTTGGTTGTCTCGTGGGGTCCCCTCTACAGCCCGCTGTAGGCTTGTGCACATTTCCCCTCCTTTCTGCCTGTGTCAGTTATGGGCTGACATGAACACCCCGTGCCCCCAGGTGAGGGTAGCTTGTGTATTCTGTCCAGCTCTGAGGACTGGATGTCCTCTGGTCTTTGGTTTTCATCTGTGGCAGTGCACTAGTAACTACTGTACAGGCAAAAGGAGAGAACATGTGAGGGGCTTAACACTTGTGGAACACTGGAATTACAAGATAAAACCAGGAACTGTAAATTATTTCTCAATACGATCTTTGTAAATAATAACACCTGCCATTGAGTCCATATGTAAAGAACTGAGTGTCCGGGGAGTCTTTTCCACATAATTGACTGAAGAACAATTGGTGACCTTTGAGGATTTTTTAGCAAACATGGGCATTATATTTATTTATTCACATATTTTTATTTCTTCTTAATATGAAGAGAGCAGATTTCATGCATTGTGGGTACAGTTCCAAGAAGACAACCACACATCCCTCCCTCCCCCTTTCCTCCCTCTTCCCCCATCTTCCTTTCATCAGTTTTTGCAGTGATATAATTTAATCCACTCTATGTTCACAGGCTTAATTTACGATTAACTATAATATTCAACAAGTAAAAAGTTTGAGACCACAGTTCAGGGCTAAAAATGACAATGACAATCACAAAATGCCCATTTCATTCCTATACATTTCTTGTATTCTACATTAACTGCCACATATCAGAGAAAATATGATATTTTTCTTTGTGAGAGTTATTTTACTAAGTATAATGGTTTTTAGTTGCATCCATTTAGTTGCAAAAGACAGGATTTCATTCTTTTGTATGGCTGAGTAGTATTCCATACACAATTCGTTTATCCATCATCATCATCAGTTGATGTACATCATATTAGCTGTTGTCATTGGAGCTACAATAAACATGGGGGCACAAATAACCCTTTCATATGCTGATTTCATTATGTTTAGGTAAATTCTCAGGAGTGGGATGGCTGGGTCAGTGGTAGATTTATGTTTAGATTTCTGAGGACTCTTCATACTGTCTTCCATAGTAGTTGAATTTGGTCACATTTCCACCAGCAGTGGATTAGGGTACCTTTTCTCCCACACCCTCACTAGCATTTATAGTTTTTTTTTTTTATTTTTGGATGATAGCCATTCTAACTGGGGTGAGGTAAAACCTCATTGTGGTTTTTGATTTGCCTTCTGATGGCTAATGATTCTGAGCATTTTTTCAAAAGTGTCTGATACAGGCCATTGTATTTCATCCTTTGATGAATGCCTGTTCATGCCCTTTGCCCATTTCTTAACTGGATTTTATGTTTTGTTGTTGAGTTTCATGAGCTATTTATAGATCCTGGATATTAATACTTTATCAGTTGCATTGTTTGCAATTATTTTCTCCTATTCTGTCAGCTGTCTCTTCACTTTGTTGAGTTTCCTTTGCAGTGCAGAAGCTTCTCAGCTTGATGTGTCCCGTTGGTCAATTTTGGATTTGATTGTCTGTGCTTCTGGGATCTTTCCCAACATTTTTATTTTGCCTATTCCAATGTCTTGCAGAGTTTGTCCCATGTTCTCTAGTAATTTGATGGTATTGGGTCATAGATTTAGGTCCTTGATCCATTTTGAGTTTTTGTGTAAGGTGTAAGGTATTTCACACTTCTGCACATGGAGATCCAGTTTCCCCAGCACATTTGTTGGAAAGACTGTCCTTGCAAGCAGCCGTGCCCTGTGCAGATCTGGCTGGGCGCACACAGCGGGGTCCTCCGCATGGTGGCCTCCGGCTGCTGGGAATCCGGGAGGGGCGCGTGTTCTCAGGCCCCGCTGAGCCCTCGTGCCCACAGCCACCCGAGGCCTGCTAGAGCCGAGCAAATGTGTGCTGTCCATGTGGACGTGATAAAGAGCCGGCTCACTTCTCCACTTCCTGCAGAAGATCTCACTCGGGACTGCTGACCGGATGCTGCATCACCGGCAAAGTCTCCCTTGAAGGAATCGTTCTTGGTTAAGATCGCTTCTTTGAGGGAAAGGGAGCCTCCTCACGGTCCTCCTCCTGGCCGCTGTGGCCTTTGGGGCGGTGGACACCCTTGCCCTTTGCCCTGTGGCTGAATGAGGAGCTCAGGCCCCATCGGGTGGTGGACCGACGTCGGATTCTGTCCCGAAACACACACACGTTAGGCAGTGGTACTGTCTATCAGAGAGGTGTCGTTTCATCAGTACTTAAGGAAAAAACCTGAGTACTGGGATCACTCAAACTCTAAGCTGGGAAGCCAAGTATGGTTTATACAGTTCTCTCAAGGTGATGGGCATTAATAATTACAGTGTATTTCACTCTGGGAGTTTAATGTAAAGTTGGAATACAGTATCAGTGCTTCTTCCTTAAATCGGCACCAAAATGACTACAGAGAGAGAGAGAGAGAGAGAGAGAGAGAGAGAGAGGAGAGAGAGAGATCTTTATGAAATATCTAGGATGTTAAACTGTTTGCGGGGCCTGACGGGGGCTCCTGGTAGGGAACAGGAAGCATGATGCAAGCTCACAGGAAATCAAAAATCTGAAGAGCGAAGAGCAGCAGCTCGGCGGGTGTGTTTGTGGTTTTGCCGGCTTTGCTGGGGAACTGCCACCTTCCGTGCCCGATTGCCGGTCACCGACTGCTTGGTGTCTTGTCTCCTAGGCCTACGTGTATGAGATGGGCTCCAGCACCTTTTCTCATCGCCTCCCAGGGCACACGGACACAGTCACCAGAGTGGCCTTCAGCCCGTCAGCTGCCCAGGTACTGTCCCACTGGTGGGAGGGGTGTTGCCACAGCACACAGATTTCCTACAGTTTTGTCTGTCAGGCCTCGTTTTGGTGAACTTTCACAACATTTAAGCTTCCATGCCAGTTTTCATTGAGAAAGACTTAGGAAATAAGTCTTTTCTGGGGAGAAAAGTCTTATAAGTGATTTGTAGTTTGATGACTGCATGTTTGAACTAAGAGGAATATCTGTGGGCACATGTGTTGAACACTGTAGTTAAAGTTGAAGACAGAAAGCAGGAAGGCAAATCACAAGGCAAGTCAGGACAGGACAAAGAGGATTTGGATATAGGCAGAGGACTAAAGTTTAAAGAATGTCATAAATAGGAAAAAAGATGAGAACCAGTAAACAGCTGCAAATCAGCCATAGCGGAGAGGTGAGCGATCCTGCATCAAAGAGGGAGGGAGATTTCGGTAACAGATAGGAGGATGGGTCCTGGTAAACTTGAACGGCTGGGATCGATTTCCTAAGATCAGGCTGGGGCCTGTGCACTAGGCCTTGTGCCCCACAGTCAGGCCTGTCCCCCGGTGCTTGGCACCGTGTGCTTTTGGTGAATATTGGAAACTGAACAAGTGAGCAGGTGAGCCTTGCACATCACTGAGGGGGCTGCCCCTGGCTCAGGATACCCCAGCGTGTATCCTCGGAGTACTCGGGTGTCAGACAGGGGAGGTGCAGGCTGCCTGGGCCTCACCGGTGCTGGGGGAGGCCAGGCTCCCCGTGCGCTGTGGTGCACCTGCTTCTCAGCCTGGGACCACAGTGTGTGGAAGGGGCCGATTATGAAGGCTGTGCGTGGATTTCAGATTCTTTTCTATCAGAATAAACTTACCTTTTCATTCCATGTCCACGAGCTTTTTGCCATCGCCTCTTGTTAAATTTTGTTAAAGTTGTTGGATCCATTTTTAAACACTCAGCCAGTAAGGTGGAGGAGTGATGGAGAGTGAACCCCAGCAAGCGTGCAGTGGGGACCTGGCTGTGCTGACCCGGGGTGGGATGTACCCAAATGCACCGATTTCACCACAGTTTTGCACCAAAACATCTTCTTACTTCTACTGTGCACAAGAATTGAAGCTCACTTGTGGGAGTGGAGGGGAGGTTCTCTGAGCCTCAGTGGATTGAACACGGCTCACAGAGACAGCAAGAGTTATCATAGCAAGCAAAGTGTACTTCACGTGGAAAGTCGAAGCAGGCCTCGGCACAGAGCCGCTCCCCGGGCCCACAGAGCGAAAGTACATCCTGGGACAGAGGTCAGGGCTCCGAGTAAAACTGCACTGTTAATTTACAGCCACACTTTCAGAGAGAGGCGAGGGGGTCATGGCCAGGGAGACTGGATGCCTCCAGACCAGAGGTTCTGGGTGGAGGGATGCTGCCATCTTGGGCCGTGGGATATCGCTGGTCATCTGACGCAGTGCTCGTGGGCCTCAGGCCCAGGCTTTGTGCTCCACGCAGTTCTGTGGCTCCACGTGGAGCAGGTGCTCGTGGGCCTCAGGCCCAGGCTTTGTGCTCCACGCAGTTCTGTGGCTCCACGTGGAGCAGGTGCCCGTGGGCCTCAGGCCTAGGCTTTGTGCTCCATGCAGCTCTGTGGCTCCACGTGCTGCTCACTGAGGTGCCAGTGGTGCTCGCGGCCACGTTCCAGTCATGGAGTGTGTCTCGCCCTGAAGTCTCCCCACAGCGTCTCTTTTACATGCATGCTTTCGGGAGAGCTTCAAGGTGGGGCTGTGACGGTCACTGCACGTGGGGACACTTTGCTGTCCCGTAGTTCTGCAGGTCAGAGGTCTGGGGGCTCCGTGGCTAGCCTCAGGGGCTGGTGGGCCGATGCCTTCTGCAGACTGCAGGGGGTCCGTGTCTCCGTCTTCCAGCCTTGGGTATGTTCAGTCTGTGGCCTCAGGCGAGTCCCCTCACCCAGCCCGCTCATCCCTCTGCCTCTGCCGCTAGGGCCTGTGTGCTCGCCTCGCCCCGCCTTGGCTCCGGCCCCAGGGTCCTCGCCGCTGGGTCCCGGTGCCTGTGAGCATGCTCGGGGTGCCAAGCCGAGGCTGCCAGGGCAGACTTCTCCCCGTCTGGGGTTTTCCTCAGGAAGTGGAAGTCTGTCACCTGGATGCAGCTGGGACACCCACGTGAGCTGCTCAGGATGTTGATGGGAGACGGCCTGGCCTCTCCAGCGGAGGCCTCGTGGCCAGCATCCTCTCTTACCTGGACCACTGCGTGTCTGGGGGCAGCCGGGGCAGCCACCGCCCACTTCCTGTCCAGCTCCCTGCTAGTGGCCTGCGAAAGTGGCAGAGGATGGTGCAAGTGCCTGGGCCCCTGCCTGTAGGCACGTGGGAGACCCGGGTGGTGTTCCAAGCTCCTGGCTTCGGGCTGGCACAGCCCTGGATCTGTGGCCATTTAGGGAGTGAACTGGTGGATGTCAGATCCTTCTCTCTCCCTCTCTCTCTCTCTCCCTCTCTCTCTCTCTCTCTGGCTGGCTCTGCCTTTCAGATGAATGAATAAATACATATTAAAAGACAAGAATACCTGACACACGGACGTGTGTGCCCTCCCTCCAGGCTCCCTGGCTTAGAATTGTGGGACATAAGTTCACTGAGACCACCCGCCCACCAAAGGATGGGCTCAAAGCAAGAAGGAAGCAGGAAGGGAGGCATTTCTGGCCGCCTGGTCCCGAGAGCGGCGACCAGCAGGTGGGAAGCAGGCACCGCTGCAGTGACCCAGCTTCTTACATTCCTGCCATGCGGAGGTCCCGTCCCATTGAGAAACTTGGGAGTTTTGGTGAAACTCAACATGGCGCCTAAAGCCGGTGGTGGTGGTAGTGGGTGACCGGTGGGCGCTGCTGGGCAGATCTGGGGCAGGGGAGGTGGTGTCGAGTCCCCAGGAGCTGAGACGCCACGGGGGACAGGCGCCCATGACGACAGGTCACAGAACTGCTGAAAGGTGCCCGAGCTCAGTGGCTGACCTGCTCTGGGTCTGCAGCTCCGTCCTGTGTCGTGGCTGCCCTACGGCGGAGGGAGCTCACCACGGTCACCGCTCACGGGGCCGACAGCAGCGACTTCCACGGCAGGGGCGGAGGGCGGGCATCTTGGGTGGGGGTTGCTGCTGTGGCTCCCACAGCGGTCTTACTCTGCAGCGGGGTCTCCCCCTTGTCTCCGTAACAGCATCTAACCCAGGAGGAGGGCAGCTTATGGATTATTCCAGCTCGTTTGCTGGTCTCAAGTGGGTGATGTGGAGAGAGGGGGCTCAGGTCAGGCGGGTGCACCGCGTGGTTTAGGCTGTGACACAGAGGACCCCTGAAGGGGGAGAAACAGGAGCAGCTGAGGCCTGCAGCTGCCCCCCCCCCCCCCCCCGAGCGCCGCAGGCAGCCGGGGAAGAAGCAGAAGAAACAGAAATGACCTTGGCTCGAGCTGGTGAGGGCAGTTGCAGTGGGCGCTGAGGTGGCTTTTGCTGTCAGAAGTGGCATTTGGCTGGACACCGCTGGGCGTGCAGTGTTTTCATACCTGGTCTTGTGTTCTCCACGGGCGGTTAGAGGTGGGGTTTTCAACCTCGTGAGCCGGATGCAGACCCGTGTTTGTCAGTGATTCCGTGCTGTGGTTCCCTTGCCGGCTTCGGTTGCCAGCAGCTCTGGGATCTTTGTCAAGTCCACGCCCCTTTGCCACAAGCAGGAGGAATGCTGATCTTATCGCTCCGCGGCCAGCTGTGCCCTGCGATCCTTCTCTTTCGGGCTCTTCTTGAGGCCGTGGGCTTCAGTTTAAAATTCAAATGTGTGTCTCCACACTTACAGTAAACATTTTTCTCATATTTGATTCTGATGTCTGTTGCTTTCTCTCTCAAGTGCAGTTTGCTTTATTCTAGTTACTTTAGGCCTAGAACATGTTCCCTTGGGAGATCTATCTTTCCTCTGAATTCTCAGCCGGACACTTGATGTGTTAATAGTGATTGTAGGGCCGGCGCCGCGGCTCACTAGGCTAATCCGCCTTGTGGCGCCGGCACACCGGGTTCTAGTCCCGGTCGGGACGCTGGATTCTGTCCCGGTTGCCCCTCTTCCAGGCCAGCTCTCCGCTGTGGCCCGGGAAGGCAGAGGAGGATGGCCCAGGTGCTTGGGCCCTGCACCCCATGGGAGACCAGGAGAAGCACCTGGCTCCTGCCATTGGATCAGCGCGGTGCGCCGGCCGCGGCGGCCATTGGAGGGTGAACCAACGGCAAAGGAAGACCTTTCTCTCTGTCTCTCTCTCTCACTGTCCACTCTGCCTGTCAAAAAAAAAAATCTCTAAAAAAAAAAAATAATAATGCTTGTAGCGTTCTTAGGGGAAGTGTCACGGTCCGGGTCGTTTCTGAACCTCGCTCTGTGAATGGCTTCGTGTCCTGGCCGTGCGTCTCCCAGCTGACCCGCTCTGCTTGTTGGTGTGTGTCGGGTGTAGAGTGTGTGCAGAACAGGGTCTGCCCCTGTGTACTGTCTCTGCCAGACCAGCGCTGTGGCTTGCGTCAGAAGCACTTGGAATCGGTTGCATGCCATTCCCTCTTGTTGTCAAAGGCCACTAGAATCGCTCTGTAAGTCTCATTGTACGAAGACAGCGTTGTTACTGTCTAGAAACTTCCGAATCACTGACACTCTTCACCAGGGCATCTTTGCTAGGCTTGTTTCCTCTCTGTTTTTTCACCAAAGCGCGTGGGGCTGAAATCCAAGTCTACTTGTTTAATTAGGCCAGAAGACTTTGAGAGGGCCACACACCTGGAGAAGTCTGCTTTTCCTTGTTTAACCAGGATGTATTTGGTGAACTCGTTCCTTGAAGGTGGTGTGAAGGGGACAGATTTTCCTGTCCCAGCCCCAGGATTGTGTTTTCCTTTTTATCTTCCATGAAGAACCACTCTGCACTGGCCTCTTTGCTCCTGAGTACACGTTGCTGGGAATGGCGCGTGACGTTTTAACTGAGATGGAGACCTCTCGGGCGTGTCAGTGTCATGCCGAGGTGTAGGACCAGGCTTCCCTCTGGGAAGTGTGATGGCTTCCTGTTGGAGGACAGCCCCCAGCACCACCTGTTGTTGGCTTCGCTTCTGTCTGTGTTCCAGCCGTTTCCTCGGAGTCCCACGGCGGGGCGGCTAAGGTCAGTGCTGGGCCCTGCTGGCTCTGCCCCAGCTCTGGGAGGTCACAGGTCAGGAGTGGAGGGCGGGCTTCCAGGGCAGCCCGCTGGGGAGCCTTGTCCCTGTGGTCTGCCTGGAGCTGCTTCTGTCGTGGCCGAATGCCTCCTTTCCCGCCTCGTGCTGCTCCAGGGCCCCAGCTTGTCTCCTCAGTCCCGACGTGCACTGGAGCCCTGGAGGAGCCCCGTGCGCTGCGCTTGGTGCCCGTCGTACGTGCCCACTGCAGGTCTGCTGCCCGTGACCCTCTGACGTGGGCTAGTTTGGGCCTAAATTCCTATTCCAGGCTCTTGCCACTTGCTTAGAGAAACACTCCAGGTACAGGCACAAAGTGATTACATTTATGTAAGTGAGGAACACACACACAGACGTGGGCATTGCTGAGGGAGTGTGGGCCGGGAAGGGCAAGGACGAGGCGGGGATGTCAGTACCCTGCTTCTCTGGGACACGTGAAGAGCGATTTCCGTGAAAGGAGCCCTCGCGCCACTGCCAGGCTTCCTATGGGCTTAGAGAAGGGAGTGCTGACAGGGTCCCGCCCCCAGGTCAGCGGAAGGGCCATTTTTTTTTTTTTAAGATTTATTTATTTATTTGAAAGTCAGAGTTACACAGAAAGAGAAGGAGAGGCAGAGAGAGAGAGAGAGGTCTTCCATCCAATGGTTCACTCCCCAAATGGCTGCAACAGCTGGAGCTATAGCGATCTGAAGCCAGGAGCCAGGAACTTCTTACAGGTCTCCCATGTGGGTGCAGGGGCCCACGCACCTGGACCATCCTCCACTGCTTTCCCAGGTGCATTAGCTGGATTGAAGTGGAGTAGCTGGGACCGGAACTGGCACCCATATGGGATGCCAGTGTTGCAGGTGGTGGCTTTACCCGCTGCACCACAGCACTGGCCCCTCCTTCAGGGTTCTAAGACTTGGAACATCCTACAGCGTTACCTTCACTTGTCTGCCATGGGTCAGAATGCCCTCCTGTTCCTCATGTCCCCTGGTCTTTGCACTTCATAGCATGACACATGACTACAAAGACCAGACCTTGTAATTCTCCCTGGATAGTCGTGGTTCACATCTACTACCCGAGAGACCCTTGGATCTCCAGAAGTACCCTGACCCAGGTGCCGGGTGCCATCCACCGTCCTCAGTGTGCTGCCATCCTAACACGGGTTCTTGTGGCTGTGTGTTTCTATTCCTCAGATTTGAGAATATGATTATTTCATAGTCATGTTCAGAGTTCAGTGTACTTTCTAATTCATTTTCTCATTGATCTGTGAGTTTTCTGAATGTGTGCTATTTTGTTTCCTCACATCTGGAGATGTTCTTGCAATATTTTTTATTGACTTATAATTTATCTCTGCGTGGTCAGAGTCTACTTTGTGTTATTGGACATCACTGAGTTTTTGTTCGTGTTCTGTCTACACCTGAAACGAGTGCGTAGTCTGCTGTGGTGGAGGAGTATTCCCTGGACATCATCACATTGTCAAGCAGTGCTTCAGCTCTGTTTGTCCTTGCTTGCTGTGTGTTGTGCTAATTAACTTCTAGGAGCGGGAGGAAGTGTCTGGCTCTTCATGTGGGCTTTCTCTTTTTCCTTACGATTTTGTCGGGTTTTGCTTCATGTATTTGAAGCTGTTTTTACACACAGGATGGTTATGTCTTCTGAGCCCTCTTGCTATCATGAAAAAGTGTTCTTTTCCCTGGAATAGTATTTGCCTTGAAATATACTTTCACGTGAGTACAACCATTCTAGGTTTCTTTTGTTATTGTTAGGATGGTATAGCTTTTAATAATTCTTTTCCCTTTAATGTATTTGGGTTATTGTTGACATGCATTTAAAACTTAATTAATTAATTAGTTTCCTCAGGAGGGGGAGAGTAAGAGAGCGAGAGAATGAGAGAGAGGAAGGAGAGAGCTTTCCCATCCACTGGTTGATTCCCCAAATGCTTGTAGTAGCTGAGACTGGGCCAGGGCTGAAGGCAGGGAGTCAGGAACTCCATCCAGGTCTCCCCCGTGGGTGGCGGGGACCCAGCTACCTGAGCCGTGTGGGCACTGCTTTAGGGGGTGCAGTGCCTTCCCTGGCGTGTTAATCCCTAGACCGAACACCAACCCTGAAGTGCGTTTCTTACAGGCTGTACTTAGTTGCGTCTTGATCTTTCAGCCAACTTGACTTTTAGTTTGGAGGATTTAGACCATTTCCATTTGATGTGGTTACACTGTGACTATGTTTAAGATTCTTGCTAATTTGTGTCCTGTTTGTTCCCCTGATCTGCCTTCTTTTGGCTCAGTTGTGTTTCAGTGTTATCACCGTTTTCGGACTTCTTCTGTCTAGCTCTTTGTTTTGTTCAGCTGAGCTTGTGTGAGGCAGGGGTGGGGAACCTCTGGCCCCTGGACTGGGTAAGGCCTGGGAAATCCTCGGGTCTGGCCCTGCCAAGGCACCTGCAGGTGGGACTTGCAATTCCGTGAATCTGTAGCAGGCTGATTGTTCATCGATGATTTTGTTTGACTGGTGAGTGATGTTGCAAATATCCAAATGGCCCTTGGCAGAAACAGGGTTCCCCAGCCTGTGTTAAGGCCGACAGTGTACGTGTTAACGCGCGACCGCTGCCTCCCGCTGGAGCTGCCCCACTCGCCTGCCTGCAGCGTTAGAACCTCACAGCCGTCACCCCCTCCCCCCTCCAGGTCTCTGCGCTGTTACTGCTTTTTGCTTGTATGTCATGTAGGGCTAGATGCTTGTGTCCCCCAACACCCACGTGTGAAATCCTGACTCCAGAACTTCTGACCCCAGATGTGGCCGCACCTTGAGCTCCAACTCGCAGCCTCCGTGGCGCTGAGAAATAAATGCTGGGTGTAAGGCACCAGGCTGAGGTGCTTCTGCCTCCACAGCTCGGACAGACGAGGCCAGCCCTATCTGACTTCCGCAGTGCGTGCCCACGACTCTCCCCTTCAGTTACGTCTTCAGGAGATTTAGGGAAAAGGGGAACTTCCTGTGTATTTGCTCATAGAGTTCCTCAGCAAACCCTTTGAACCTTGAATTGCTTTTCTATATAATTAGGTTGTTGAATTATGTGGTACCTGTGGCTTCTTCGCGAAGAGTGGTGGTCTGAAATTCTCTGTGTGTCCTCTGTATTTGATAAACATGTAACGTGCGTGTGTGTGTGTGCAACCTGTCTAATAAAGCATTCTGTGTGCACTGGACGTGTAAGAAAGGATGTCAGGGTCATTGGACCACAGCGTGGCGTCTCCTCAGTGGCAGGGCTGCTGTTAAGCCCTTCTTCGGATCCAGACCTGCAAGGTAGCCAACACCTGTGCATTTTGGTTTTGTCTCTGAGGTCTCAGGTGCTGTCTTGGTGACCACCTGCCAGCCCCGACACTGGGCTGAGGTGGATGTTTTTCTTAGCCGTCCCACAAGTCTCGTTTCTTGCTTGTAGCCACAGGCAAAACGCTTCAAGTTCAATGTAAGTATTTGCTTGGAGGTGGCCTAGTGTTTGTGTGCTGGTTAGGATGCCCACACCCACGCTGGAGCGCTTGGGTGTGGTCCCCCACTGGCACTCCCACTTCCACGATGAAGGTAAGACACCTGAATAAACCACGCAGCCATGTGAGAAGCGGATAAGCCGGGCTTCCCCCAGCTGGCTGCTCTCACCCAGTGCTCCTGGCTGCCGGGCCCACGCTGCTTGTCCGAGGAGCTGGAGAAGCAGAGGAGGGGCTCAGAGTCCTCCCCAGGAAGAGCTGTGGAGACTTCTGGAGAGAAGGGGACCGTGGCGTCTAGAACTCTGTGAGCAGACGTGAGTGTAGAGACCGCAGCTGACTTACTCTGGAGCTGTGGCCACTGGGAACTCGCTGTCTTCTTAGATTTTACTGGAGCTGTGGCCACTGGGAACTCGCTGTCTTCTTAGATTTAGTCACTAGAGCGGAATTGCAAATCAAAATTTTAAGAAGGTTGCTTGTTGCTGCTCTATGAGAGGCAGCATTTTTTTTTTTTTTTTTTTTTTTTTTTTTACTACTGTGATGTTAATACTTCTTTTGGTCATTGAGTAGCTTCAGGTATGATTTTTTTTTTTAGGATTTATTTTATTTATTTGAAATACAGAGTTAGAGAGGTAGAGACAGAGAGAGGGGTCTTCCACCCGCTGGCTCACTCTCCAGATGGCCGCAACAGCCAGTTCTGTGCCAATCCAAAGCCAGGAGCCAGGAGCTTCTTCCAGGTCTCCCATGCAGGTAGAGGGGCCCAAGGACTTGGGCCATCCTCTACTGCTTTCCCAGGCCACAGCAGAGAGCTGGATGGGAAGTGGAGCAGCCAGGACACGATCCCATGCCCGTATGGGATGCCAGCAAGGCAGACCGGGGTTTAACCCGCTACACCACAGCGCCGGCCCCCACGTGCTGCATTCTGCCTCTGGACACCATCTCCAGATGCTTCCTGACTGCTCGTCGCGCCGTGTCACCCAAGGCCAATCAACCCCTGAGACTGCACCACCTTCCTCCTGGAATCTGTTCTCCAGAGCCAGCCCGTAGGTTTAAATGTCGCACAGGCCCGGGGCTCGGTCAGGGGCCTATTTCAGCACTCAGCTGGCTTTTGTAGTAGCCAGAACGTGTGGTGCTCGCCGCGTTGGCCTTTCACTGGAGAGCGGGGACGGCCTGTCGAGGTGACCGAAGGACCTGCGCCCCGCTCTGCGGCTGCGGAGGCTGTGTTAGCAGAGAGGGCGGGAGGCTGAGCCAGGAGCCTGGCAGGATGTTGTTGTTTTCACGCAAACCCTGCAGGCCCATCAGGCCTGCGCCTTCTAAATGGAGCGCGTTGTGTTCAGCATCGCAAACCAGAGATTTGGAACCTGAGTCCCTACTGGCAGAATGTATTCTGGAGTTTGCGTGTGAATAACTTCCCTCCCGCCGCTGGGGATCACAGTGAACCTCAGGCTATGGATTTACTGCTCAGGAACTCTGGGCAAGAACCGGGTTTACATTAGCTGAGTGGCAGGTGTTTGGGTTGGAAAGCCATGGTATAAAAAATGTTCTTTTATAAATCCCCGTCACAGTGTTTCTGAAATGGGAAGATTTCTGGGCCCCTCTCCCAGATGTTCTCTTCAGCAGGCCCGCGGGAGGGTCTGAAGTCTGCATCTGCAGCAGGACCCTTATCTGGGGGGGACGCGGGCCTCTGGCAGACGGCGACTTCCTGGTCAGACTGAGGCGCTCGGCTGTCCACGCTCGGCTGTTCACGCTCGGCTGTCCACGCTCGGCTGTCCACGCTCGGCTGTTCACGCTCGGCTGTCCATGCTCGGCTGTCCACGCTCGGCTGTTCACGCTCGGCTGTCCACGCTCGGCTGTCCACGCTCGGCTGTCCACGCTCGGCTGTCCACGCTCGGCTCTCCACGCTCGGCTCTCCACGCTCGGCTGTCCACGCTCGGCTGTCCACGCTTGGCTGTCCACGCTCGGCTCTCCACGCTCGGCTGTCCACGCTCGGCTCTCCACGCTCGGCTCTCCACGCTCGGCTGTCCACGCTCGGCTCTCCACGCTCGGCTGTCCACGCTCGGCTGTCCACGCTCGGCTCTCCACGCTCGGCTGTCCACGCTCGGCTCTCCACGCTCGGCTGTCCACGCTCGGCTGTCCACGCTCAGGGCCTCAGCCCCCAGCCTCCTTGATGTGCCAGGGAGACGGGATCCCCGCGGGACCCCAGGCTTGTCCTCAGATGTGCTGTCCACTGTGCACCCTGGCTCTGTTCCCAGCCTGGGCCATCACGCGAACACGAACCCTGGATACTGTAGGAAGTAGGAAGTGTGGTTTCGTGAGCCCAGTGGGTCAGACTGATGCTCCCTGAAGCTAGTGTGTCGCATGGTAGACGTACACAGTGGGGAGAGTCTAAATTCAGAGGCTCAAATCGTTGGAAGTTCGAACTCCCGGTGCTGAGCAGGGGCACACCGGGAACAAGGCTATCTCGACAGGCGCTTCAGTTCTGCAGAGGGTGCTGAGGCAGCAAGCAGGCTGCGTGGGCGGTCTCCTCCCCCCGGGGTGGGGGTTCTGGCCTGCTGTCTCACTGGCCGAGACGGGGACTCAGTCTGCTTGGCGATTGTCTAAACTGGCAGAATGAGAAAGTGGCAGGTCACGTCAGCCCGTGTCCCAGGTTGACCACAAACGACAAATTTTCGTTTCTCTAACTATGGTGAAAACTTGGCAGGCAGGCCGTGGGTAAGCGGAGGGTCTGTGCTGTGGGCTGCAGCAGGGACATCTGTGGCTAGGACGTGGGCTCTGCACAGCTCCCTGTAGGCTGAATGCCGTGAGCTGGGGAACTCATCTAAGATGGACCCCTTTGGCTTGGTAGAAAAGACTGATTTCTCTCACAAAAGTCACCAATCCACATACTTTAAACACAAGAACATGGTCACACGGGACGTTTGGGAGCTATCGCTCTTTGTAGGAAATGGAAGAGTGATGAGGAATGCTGGATTTAGACCAGCTGCTGAAGAGACCCAGCTCACATCTGCCTGTTTGGACCCATGTGTTTGCATCAAGTGGGGAAATAGGATGACATGATTTATTCAATATTCTCATAGGTTTTTGCAACCATAAAATGCTATAAAGCCGAAAAGGTTTTCTAGACACTAGAGTTTCTACAAAAACTGGACAACACATCTGTCCATTAGTGCGCGAATAGTCAGCATATTTCTCACATCCAAGCTGGTGTTCAGCGCGGGAAGGAGCGTGGCAGCAGCCTCAGGTTTTGGTTACAAACCTCTGTCCGGGCCATACTTTAAATAAGGGGAAGGGAAATAAAGCATTTTTCTGTGGTTTGATATTTTTAATAAAAATACAGTAAGTGTTCTGGAATAGGAATTAAAAATGAAAGATTGGAGGGAAAGAAAGTGTTGAGAGTTCGAAGTAGCTGGGAAAGTGATCTCGGACTCTCCCCCGTGCGGTGTAATCACCACAGGGAAACCGAGGCGACCCGCGGTGCAGCCGGTGCAGCTGGCCCTGGGACTGACTTGGGCCTGCCCCACCCCCCGACAGACTCACTTCCATCCCCTAGGCAGAAGCCCTTGCATCGCCCATCACAGGGATCAGTCTTGTCTTTTTGGCATGGTCCCTCCTCGGTTGGGCCTCCAGGTGGGGGTTTTGGCATGGTCTCTCCTCGGTTCGGCCTCCTGGTGGGGGTTTTGGCATGGTCCCTCCTCGGTTTGGCCTCCTGGTGGGGGTTTTGGCATGGTCCCTCCTCGGTTGGGCCTCCAGGTGGGGGTTTTGGCATGGTCCCTCCTCGGTTGGGCCTCCAGGTGGGGGTTTTGGCATGGTCCCTCCTCGGTTGGGCCTCCAGGTGGGGGTTTTGGCATGGTCCTTCCTCAGTTCGGCGTCCTGGTGGGGGTTTTGGCATGGTCCCTCCTCGGTTGGGCTTCCTGGTGGGGGTTTTGGCATAGTCCCTCCTCGGTTGGGCCTCCAGGTGGGGGTTTTGGCATGGTCTCTCCTCGGTTCGGCCTCCTGGTGGGGGTTTTGGCATGGTCCCTCCTCGGTTGGGCCTCCAGGTGGGGGTTTTGGCATGGTCCCTCCTCGGTTGGGCCTCCAGGTGGGGGTTTTGGCATGGTCCCTCCTCGGTTGGGCCTCCAGGTGGGGGTTTTGGCATGGTCCCTCCTCGGTTTGGCCTCCTGGTGGGGGTTTTGGCATGGTCCCTCCTCGGTTGGGCGTCCTGGTGGGGGTTTTGGCATGGTCCCTCCTCGGTTTGGCCTCCTGGTGGGGGTTTTGGCATGGTCCCTCCTCGGTTGGGCCTCCAGGTGGGGGTTTTGGCATGGTCCCTCCTCGGTTGGGCCTCCAGGTGGGGGTTTTGGCATGGTCCCTCCTCGGTTGGGCGTCCTGGTGGGGGTTTTGGCATGGTCCCTCCTCAGTTTGGCTTCCTGGTGGGGGTTTTGGCATGGTCCCTCCTCGGTTGGGCCTCCAGGTGGGGGTTTTGGCATGGTCCCTCCTCGGTTGGGCCTCCAGGTGGGGGTTTTGGCATGGTCCCTCCTCGGTTGGGCCTCCTGGTGGGGGTTTTGGCATGGTCCCTCCTCGGTTGGGCCTCCTGGTGGGGGTTTTGGCATGGTCCCTCCTCGGTTGGGCGTCCTGGTGGGGGTTTTGGCATGGTCCCTCCTCAGTTTGGCCTCCTGGTGGGGGTTTTGGCATGGTCCCTCCTCGGTTGGGCCTCCAGGTGGGGGTTTTGGCATGGTCCCTCCTCGGTTGGGCCTCCAGGTGGGGGTTTTGGCATGGTCCCTCCTCGGTTGGGCCTCCTGGTGGGGATTTTGGCATGGTCCCTCCTCGGTTGGGCCTCCAGGTGGGGGTTTTGGCATGGTCCCTCCTCGGTTCGGCCTCCTGGTGGGGGTTTTGGCATGGTCCCTCCTCGGTTGGGCCTCCAGGTGGGGGTTTTGGCATGGTCCCTCCTCGGTTGGGCATCCTGGTGGGGGTTTTGGCATGGTCCCTCCTCAGTTTGGCCTATTGGTGGGGGTTTTGGCATGGTCCCTCCTCGGTTGGTCCTCCAGGTGGGGGTTTTGGCATGGTCCCTCCTCGGTTGGGCCTCCAGGTGGGGGTTTTGGCATGGTCCCTCCTCGGTTTGGCCTCCTGGTGGGGGTTTTGGCATGGTCCCTCCTCGGTTGGGCCTCCTGGTGGGGGTTTTGGCATGGTCCCTCCTCGGTTGGGCGTCCTGGTGGGGGTTTTGGCATGGTCCCTCCTCAGTTTGGCCTCCTGGTGGGGGTTTTGGCATAGTCCCTCCTCGGTTGGGCCTCCAGGTGGGGGTTTTGGCATGGTCCCTCCTCGGTTGGGCCTCCAGGTGGGGGTTTTGGCATGGTCCCTCCTCGGTTGGGCCTCCAGGTGGGGGTTTTGGCATGGTCCCTCCTCGGTTGGGCCTCCTGGTGGGGGTTTTGGCATGGTCCCTCCTCAGTTTGGCTTCCTGGTGGGGGTTTTGGCATGGTCCCTCCTCGGTTGGGCCTCCAGGTGGGGGTTTTGGCATGGTCCCTCCTCGGTTGGGCCTCCAGGTGGGGGTTTTGGCATGGTCCCTCCTCGGTTGGGCCTCCTGGTGGGGGTTTTGGCATGGTCCCTCCTCGGTTGGGCCTCCTGGTGGGGGTTTTGGCATGGTCCCTCCTCGGTTGGGCGTCCTGGTGGGGGTTTTGGCATGGTCCCTCCTCAGTTTGGCCTCCTGGTGGGGGTTTTGGCATGGTCCCTCCTCGGTTGGGCCTCCAGGTGGGGGTTTTGGCATGGTCCCTCCTCGGTTGGGCCTCCAGGTGGGGGTTTTGGCATGGTCCCTCCTCGGTTGGGCCTCCTGGTGGGGATTTTGGCATGGTCCCTCCTCGGTTGGGCCTCCAGGTGGGGGTTTTGGCATGGTCCCTCCTCGGTTCGGCCTCCTGGTGGGGGTTTTGGCATGGTCCCTCCTCGATTGGGCCTCCAGGTGGGGGTTTTGGCATGGTCCCTCCTCGGTTGGGCATCCTGGTGGGGGTTTTGGCATGGTCCCTCCTCAGTTTGGCCTCCTGGTGGGGGTTTTGGCATGGTCCCTCCTCGGTTGGTCCTCCAGGTGGGGGTTTTGGCATGGTCCCTCCTCGGTTGGTCCTCCAGGTGGGGGTTTTGGCATGGTCCCTCCTCGGTTGGGCATCCTGGTGGGGGTTTTGGCATGGTCCCTCCTCAGTTTGGCCTCCTGGTGGGGGTTTTGGCATGGTCCCTCCTCGGTTGGGCCTCCAGGTGGGGGTTTTGGCATGGTCCCTCCTCGGTTGGGCCTCCAGGTGGGGGTTTTGGCATGGTCCCTCCTCGGTTTGGCCTCCTGGTGGGGGTTTTGGCATGGTCCCTCCTCGGTTGGGCCTCCTGGTGGGGGTTTTGGCATGGTCCCTCCTCGGTTGGGCGTCCTGGTGGGGGTTTTGGCATGGTCCCTCCTCAGTTTGGCCTCCTGGTGGGGGTTTTGGCATGGTCCCTCCTCGGTTGGGCCTCCAGGTGGGGGTTTTGGCATGGTCCCTCCTCGGTTCGGCCTCCTGGTGGGGGTTTTGGCATGGTCCCTCCTCGGTTGGGCCTCCTGGTGTGGTCTGATGCTGCTGAACTCCATGGGGCTCTGCCTGCCTTCCTCGTCCCTTCCTTTGAGCTGAGGGCCGTCCACCTGCTTGGTGCTGTCGCGTGTCGGGTGCACACGGGCCCTCCTCTCCCTGCTGGGCGCTGTCTGACGTGACTGTAACTGCTTGGTGCTGTCGCGTGTCGGGTGCACACGGGCCCTCCTCTCCCTGCTGGGCGCTGTCTGACGTGACTGTAACTGCTCAGCGCTGTCGCGTGTCGGGTGCACACGGGCCCTCCTCTCCCTGCTGGGCGCTGTCTGACGTGACTGTAACTGCTTGGTGCTGTCGCGTGTCGGGTGCACACGGGCCCTCCTCTCCCTGCTGGGCGCTGTCTGACGTGACTGTAACTGCTTGGTGCTGTCGCGTGTCGGGTGCACACGGGCCCTCCTCTCCCTGCTGGGCGCTGTCTGACGTGACTGTAACTGCTCAGCGCTGTCGCGTGTCAGGTGCACACGGGCCCTCCTCTCCCTGCTGGGCGCTGTCTGACGTGACTGTAACTGCTCAGCGCTGTCGCGTGTCGGGTGCACACGGGCCCTCCTCTCCCTGCTGGGCGCTGTCTGACGTGACTGTAACTGCTCAGCGCTGTCGCGTGTCAGGTGCACACGGGCCCTCCTCTCCCTGCTGGGCGCTGTCTGACGTGACTGTAACTGCTCAGCGCTGTCGCGTGTCGGGTGCACACGGGCCCTCCTCTCCCTGCTGGGCGCTGTCTGACGTGACTGTAACTGCTCAGCGCTGTCGCGTGTCAGGTGCACACGGGCCCTCCTCTCCCTGCTGGGCGCTGTCTGACGTGACTGTAACTGCTCAGCGCTGTCGCGTGTCAGGTGCACACGGGCCCTCCTCTCCCTGCTGGGCGCTGTCTGACGTGACTGTAACTGCTCAGCGCTGTCGCGTGTCAGGTGCACACGGGCCCTCCTCTCCCTGCTGGGCGCTGTCTGACGTGACTGTAACTGCTCAGCGCTGTCGAGTGTCGGGTGCACACGGGCCCTCCTCTCCCTGCTGGGCGCTGTCTGACGTGACTGTAACTGCTCAGCGCTGTCGCGTGTCGGGTGCACACGGGCCCTCCTCTCCCTGCTGGGCGCTGTCTGACGTGACTGTAACTGCTCGGTGCTGTCGCGTGTTGGGTGCACACGGACCCTCCTCTATCTGCTGGGCGCTGTCTGACGTGACTGTAACTGCTCAGCGCTGTCGCGTGTCAGGTGCACACGGGCCCTCCTCTCCCTGCTGGGCGCTGTCTGACGTGACTGTAACTGCTCAGCGCTGTCGCGTGTCAGGTGCACACGGGCCCTCCTCTCCCTGCTGGGCGCTGTCTGACGTGACTGTAACTGCTCAGCGCTGTCGCGTGTCGGGTGCACACGGGCCCTCCTCTCCCTGCAGAAGGCTTGCTGGGTGTTGCCTGACATGACTGCCTGTTTGTTCTCCAAAGTGGTCGTCCCACTGGGCACGGCTGCCGGCCGAGGGTGAGCGTCCTTTGTTTGGCCTCAGTTAACTTCTCCAGGCTTTAATTTTACCCATTGGATAAGGTGTGTGTTGATTTGCATGTCCTCCATAATGAGTGATACTGCACTTCAGTGTGTAATTAGACCTATTTTAATTTTTTAATTGAGTTGTGATCATCTTAAAAGTGTATGCTGGATATTAGTCATTTGTCAGTTGTATGTGTTGCAAATATCCCCCCGACTCGTGGCCTTTGGTGAAAGGAAGTTCTGAATTTTATGCAGTCTGGCTTCGTGTTCTGGGGCGTGTCCAGGAGCCCTCTCCCGCCCCACAGCTGCTCGGATCCCCGTACTTCTAGGAAATCTGCAGTTCTTGCACGTGTTCAGCCTGCCTGTCCATCCAGAAGCTGCCTGCTGATGTAGTCACGAAAAGCAGCCCGTTTGCTATCTGTGTATCTCTGCATTCTCCGGGCCAGAGTCGCTGGGTCCCCGGGGGCTCAGAGCCCCGTACGGTGGGGCCGGGATGCCGCTGCGGGCTCTGGGGCCGCATCCTCCAGGCCCGCTCAGCCCAGGGCCAGTTTCCGTCTCTCTTGATTGTGCACTGAGGGTCTCAGTTTCTCACTGGCCTGGGCCCGGAAGCCACCTCAGCTCCGGGGACCGCTGAGGTTTCCTGCCGCACAGGGTCCCCAACGTGGCCACGTGCTCCCTCAGAGCCAGCACCGTGCGGCGCGACCCTGGGTGCGGGCTCACCCACACCCGCCAGGGTTCCCGTGCTCTACGGACAGGACGCGTCCCAGGTGCCACCTGCCCTGGGGGAGGGCCCCACCAGGCCCGGACTCCCGCACCAGGGGTGGTGTCGGGGTTCCGAGGCAGCGTCTTTTCCCATGGAGTCATCCTCTGGTGGCGTGTGTTGACGGTGCTTTGTTTGCCACTGAATCTCCCAGGTGTCCCCATGGCGAGTCAACTCCGTGGGTGAAATCTCTTGTTTAGAACGTAACCTTTTTACAGTTTTAGAGGTGGCTGTCATTGTCTAGGGAAGCGGGTGATTGTCTGTCCTGGATAAGGCTTCTGGAACGCTCCACGGTCCTAGAGTCCATTGTTCCGGAAAATCCGTGCAACTGGAGGATGCTTTTGTGAGTTACTTCAGGCGTGTCATAGGCATGCGTGGCTCTGTCACTCTCCGTGCCTGTTCCCCTAAGGATTCAGCGAGAGACATCAGGGAGAGCTGCTCCCTGCAGCCTCCTCACCGCGGTAGGCCTCAGCGCCCGCAGCGTGGCCGCCGAGGGCCCCAAGCAGGGCTGGGTCTGGCGAGTGGATCCACTGGCTCCTGGGGCGCCCTCTGCCTTGTCTGCGACGTGCCCCCCTTTGTCTCCTTAAGGCTCTCCCCTGTCGGCTGTCAGCGCTCCTTCAAACGCTGCCTGCTGGGCGCGTCCCCCGAACTCGGGGCCTCGGACCCTGGCTGCCGGCGTGGATACTGACGGGCAGAGCACTTTTGCAGACTTCTGGGGAGTGGATCAGCAGATGGACGATCTCTCTCTCTCTCCCTGGAACTCACCTTTCAAATAAAGAAATAAATCTTTTGGCTAAACCCGCGGCAGTGGTGAAGCGCTAGGCGCCTAACTCGGGCTGTGAGAGGACGCCCATCCAAGGGAGGTCCCGCCTCCTTTTCTGGTTGTGTGACGTAAGCGCGTTGGCCGAAGCAGAAGCTGCCGGTGCGGCACCACCTGAACTTGGAATGCAGGGGCCAGGGACAGAGCGACAGCACCCACTGTGTGGCCACGACAGCTTGAGATCCAAGGCACTGGGTTATTTGTGTTTTCTAAGTTTGTACGTTGCTTCAATATTTTTATTTGGTTTTCCTGTATTCTAGTATTTAAAAAAGTCGGAGGTGGACGTTGTGGCTTGTGATGCCCCATCCCATAATAAGGAAGCCTGGTTCAAGTCCCAGCTACTCTCTACTTCCAATGCAGCTTCCTGTTATTTCATACCTAGGGAGGCAGCGCATGATGGACCAAGTACTTGGGCCCCTCCAGCCTTGTGGGAGACCCCATGAAGTTCTGGGCTCTTGACTTTGCCTGGCCTACCTCTGGCTGTCGCAGACATTTGGGGAGTGAAGGAGCAGATGGAAGATCTCTGTGTTCCTCTCTCTTCCTCTCCCCTACCCCTCTCCCTCTCTCTCCCTCCCTCTCTGCCTCTCCAATAAATCCATAAACATCTTTTCCAGTAATGGGCTCTTGATCATGGCACAGCAGTAGCTTGCTGGCAAAGTCTGCACAACCTGTGGCACCGCTTTGCCTTTTTGTGCTCAGAGGAATGTCCTGTGCATGCGCCGTCAGCTCTCCTCAGGGCACTGTGTACACCTGTGCCGTGTGCCATGTGGCCCTGCCAAGGTGTGCAGACCGTGAGGCTGGCGGGAGCCCGTGTGCTAGGCCCTGCGTGTGCAGCCACGGGTGTGTTGTTTGCTGCTCAGTGTCTCTGGTTGCCTCGCCTGGGTGATTGCATCATGGTGTCGGGTCGTGTGGCTTCTGTGTGTCCGGGCTAAGTGTAGCAGAACTAGCACAGCAGCACTTCAGAGAGGATGAGGAACGCTCTTGTTATTTCACAGGAACACCTGCCTGTCAGCAGAATTAGGAGTACGGGAGGCCTCGGATCTACTTTGTGGCCACCTTTAGAGTCACACCAGGCCTTCAGCTCCCACCTGGTAGCCTGCATGCCTCTGCAGAGCGTCTGCCCGTGCTTAGCGTCCCCTCACTGTGCCTCATGACGGCCAAGGCAGTGCCCTGCAGGGGGCTCCAGGAGCGGGGCCCCAGCAGCCGTCCTCCGGCTCCCGTGGCAGTCCCAGTGAGCCCTGAAATTCCTGTGTCGGCTGAGGGGGACCCTGGCCCTCAGTTGCCACATTATGAAGAGGCTGCAAGCAGGAGGTCCCGTCCAGGGCCCGGGCCCTTCCTGCCGTGGACAGCTGGTCTCCCTGTGCCTGCCTTCCTGCTGTGGACAAGACAGCTGGTCTCCCTGTGCCTGCCTTCCAGGCTTCTTGTATTCATCCTTGGGTGATAGTTCTGTCCTTACTTCCACTCTGAGATGTAAGGTTTCAACTGAAACTTGGCATAGGTTTTTTTTTTTTTTTTCTTTTTTAATGAGAGGTAGAGGTACAGACAGAGGGAGAGTCACAGAGAGAGGTCTTCCATGTGCTGGTTCACTCCCCAGATGGCTACAATGCCGGAGCTGGGCCCATCTGAAGCTAGGAGCCAGGAGCTTCTTCTGGCTGTCGGGAGAGGCAAGGACTTGGGCCATCTTCTACTGCTTTCCCAGGCCACAGCAGAGAGCTGAATTGGAAGTAGAACAGCCAGGACATGAACCAGTGCCTGTATGGGAAGCCGGTGCCACAGGCAGAGGCTTAGCACATTACGCCACAGTGCCAGCCTGGCATAGAGGCTTAGCACATTACGCCACAGTGCCAGCCTGGCATAGAATGTGTTAGCCTTTCTCTTCCTTTCTAAGGATGAAAGTGCTGCCTGCTTCCTTCTGACGTTTGTGTTGAGCTGATGGGCAGTGTGTGCCCCAGGAGGGACAGAGCCCTAGTCCAGGTCTGTCGTGGGGCACCTGCACCTGGGGAGGAGGAGGAGGGCCGCCCCGAGTGTCAGTCCACGTCCCTCAAGGCTGTAGGCTCTGTGATCACGCCCCTTGTGCCCTGCGCCCCCCAACACACACACACACACACACACGCCCCAAGCGCCTCCTGCATCCGCACAGCAATGCCCCATCCCCAGGCCCACACAGAGCACCCGTCATTGGCACACTAGTCCCCCATCCGAGGCCCACACGGAGCGCCTGTCATTGGCACACCAGTCCCCCATCCCAGGCCCACACGGAGCGCCTGTCATTGGCACACCAGTCCCCCATCCCAGGCCCACACAGAACACCTGTCATTGGCACACCAGTCCTCCATCCCAGGCCCACACGGAGCACCTGTCATTGGCACACCAGTCCTCCATCCCAGGCCCACACGGAGCACCTGTCATTGGCACACCAGTCCCCCATCCCAGGCCCACACGGAGCACCCGTCATTGGCACACCAGTCCCCCATCCCAGGCCCACACGGAGCGCCTGTCATTGGCACACCAGTCCCCCATCCCAGGCCCACACGGAGCGCCTGTCATTGGCACACCAGTCCCCCATCCCAGGCCCACACGGAGCACCTGTCATTGGCACACCAGTCCCCCATCCCAGGCCCACACGGAGCGCCCGTCATTGGTACACCAGTCCCCATCCCAGGCCCACACGGAGCGCCCATCATTGGTACACCAGTCCCCATCCCAGGCCCACACAGAACACCTGTCATTGGCACACCAGTCCTCCATCCCAGGCCCACACGGAGCACCTGTCATTGGCACACCAGTCCCCCATCCCAGGCCCACACAGAACACCTGTCATTGGCACAGCAGTCCCCCATCCCAGGCCCACACGGAGCACCTGTCATTGGCACACCAGTCCCCCATCCCAGGCCCACACGGAGCACCTGTCATTGGCACACCAGTCCTCCATCCCAGGCCCACACGAGCGCCTGTCATTGGCACACCAGTCCCCCATCCCAGGCCCACAAGGAGCGCCTGTCATTGGCACACCAGTCCCCCATCCCAGGCCCACACGGAGCACCTGTCATTGGCACACCAGTCCCCCATCCCAGGCCCACACGGAGCGCCTGTCATTGGCACACCAGTCCCCCATCCCAGGCCCACACGGAGCGCCTGTCATTGGCACAGCAATGCCCCATCCCAGGCCCACACGGAGCGCCCGTCATTGGCACACCAGTCCCCCATCCCAGGCCCACACGGAGCGCCCGTCATTGGCACACCAGTCCCCCATCCCAGGCCCACAAGGAGCGCCTGTCATTGGCACACCAGTCCCCCATCCCAGGCCCACACGGAGCACCTGTCATTGGCACACCAGTCCCCCATCCCAGGCCCACACGGAGCACCTGTCATTGGCACACCAGTCCCCCATCCCAGGACCGCACGGAGCACCTGTCATTGGCACACCAGTCCCCCAGGCCCACACGGAGCACCTGTCATTGGCACAGCAGTCCCCCATCCCAGGCCCACACGGAGCACCTGTCATTGGCACAGCAGTCCCCCATCCCAGGCCCACACGGAGCGCCTGTCATTGGCACAGCAGTCCCCCATCCCAGGCCCACACGGAGCACCTGTCATTGGCACACCAGTCCCCCATCCGAGGCCCACACGGAGCGCCTGTCATTGGCACACCAGTCCCCCATCCCAGGCCCACATGGAGCGCCTGTCATTGGCACAGCAGTCCCCCATCCCAGGCCCACACGGAGCACCTGTCATTGGCACAGCAATGCCCCATTCCAGCAGCTGGTAACTGACCTCAGAAGCAGCACTGCTGCTGTGAGGCCGCCAGGGAGGACGGCTTTGCAGCACAGTGGAGACAGGGCCTTTGCACCAAAGTCCTGTGCCCCAACCAGCTCTGTGGCCTGGGGGCCCTTGCGTCACCGTGGGAACCCAAAAGGGGCCCAAGCACGTCCTGAAGCCGCTCATGCCGTGGGTCCAAGGTGGAGTGTGCAAGACAGTGCATCATTCAAGAGCCTCCCCGTGTGCCCCGTGGCCGTATTGCAGTGCCCCTGCCCCACTAGGCACTGAGGGGCCATCGCGGTTACCAGGGCGGCTGTTGGAGCCCGCAGTGCTTGTAGCCCAGGAGTTGCAGCGGCCCCCGGGGTGTGTCAGAGAGAAGCTTCCTCTGTGTGGAAGGGTACGTTTGGCTTCAGGAAGGAACGCCTCACACTGAGGTCGCTAGGATCTGCAGTGATGAATCAGCCAGCAGACTGTGGAGAAGAAAAGGGAATTCCTGCACGTCTGGCTGTCACTGCAGCTGCAGAAGTGGGGACCAAGCGCTTGGTCAAGACGGGAAAGGCGCTGGCCTGCAGGCGTTGGTGCCACCTGGGTTCAGACACCCACTGGGGTGCAGCTCTGGCTGGGGGAGGGGGCGCCCTGCTCAGTTTAAAGGGTTCCTGGGCCGGCGCTGCGGCTCACTTGGCTAATCCTCCACCTGCGGCGCCGGCAACCCATATGGGCACCGGATTCTGTCCCGGTTGCCCCTCTTCCAGGCCAGCTCTCTGCTGTGGCCCGGGAAGGCAGTGGAGGATGGCCCAAGTGCTTGGGCCCTGCACCCGCGTGGGAGACCCGGGGGAAGCTCCTGGCTCCTGAATTCAGATTGGTGCAGTGCCGGCCGTAGCAGCCATTAGGGGAGTGAACCAACAGAAGAAAGACCTTTCTCTCTGTCTCTCTCACTATCTGTAACTCTACCTGTCAAATAAATAAATAAAAAAAGGGTTCCTAGCAAGAAACAAAGCTTTAAAGATAACACTGTTGCGGACGCTCCAGCTGGAAGCTGGGGATTTGCGCTGCCTGGAGCCGGGGACGCTGCGGCCTGTTTTTGGAGACCGTGTCCGGAAGGTGTCGAGCCAGCAGCCTTGTTGGCCCTGGCGGTGAACGGGAGCATTCTTGGACTTTATGGTGTTACCTGGGCAAGGTTCTGGTAGCTCTTTGACTTCTATTTCCTAACCAAAAACGTAGCTCCCATGGCGTGGAGCTGGGCTGTGGAAACCATGGGAGTGAGGGCAGCGGTTCACGAGCAGACCCACCTGCCGGCGCCGGCGCCGCACCTGCCAGGGAGCGTGTGGCCCACGAGCTGCACAGAGGCGGGGCTGAGGACAGCGGTGGAGGTGTGACAGCTGCTTTCGCTGTTCCAGCTCCTTCCCTTCACCTGCCCTAGGGGCCCCTGCCTGCTGGCAGCCACAGCCACCCTGGGTTCAAGGCCCTGGAAGCCCCTTGACTGACCCTGGTGTTGCTGGGAGCCACGTGCGGCAGGACGGTGTTCTTGTTGGCAGATTTCTCCCCTGTGGGCGTGCTGGCCTGCGGGGCTTGCTGTCAGGGCAGACGGGACACGCGTGTCCCAGGCTTGCTGTCATGTGGGCGTGGAGACACGCGTGTCCCGGGCTTGCTGTCAGGGCAGACGTGGGGACACGTGTGTCCCGGGCTTGCTGTCACGTGGGTGTGGAGACACGCGTGTCCCAGGCTTGCTGTCACGTGGGCGTGGAGACACACGTGTCCCGGGCTTGCTGTCACGTGGGTGTGGAGACACGCGTGTCCCGGGCTTGCTGTCACGTGGGTGTGGAGACACACGTGTCCCGGGCTTGCTGTCACGTGGGTGTGGAGACACACGTGTCCCGGGCTTGCTGTCACGTGGGTGTGGAGACACACGTGTCCCGGGCTTGCTGTCACGTGGGTGTGGAGACACGCGTGTCCCAGGCTTGCTGTCACATGGGCGTGGAGACACGCGTGTCCCGGACTTGCTGTCAGGGCAGACATGGGGACATGCGTGTCCCGGGCTTGCTGTCACGTGGGTGTGGAGACATGTGTGTCCCGGGCTTGCTGTCACGTGGGCGTGGAGACACGCGTGTCCCAGGCTTGCTGTCAGCACAGATGTGGAGAGGCAGGTGTTTGTGTGGGGCCGGGTGGCAGTGCATGGACAAAGGCCAGGCAGGGCCGGTGGCCGAGCTGGAGTAGTGGGGTTTCTTTGAGTGCCCAGTGTGGGAGCTGTTTGGTCGCCCATCCTCAGGCATTTGTGTGTTGAATGTTGATTGACAGCCTCATCTCACACAGCTGCACGATGAGCTCACCGCGCCCTGAGACGTGGAGAGTTCGAGGGCTCTGCCATACCCATTGCCCGAGACGTGCCAGGCTGTTCCCCTCCCCGCTGCCTGCTTGACACGGAGGCAGGGGTGGCTGTAGTTAAAATCAGAGGAAAGACGAGAACGGGAGTTTGCAGGGCGAAGACGGCCAGTGAAGAAACCGATGGGAACTCAGAGTGGAGACTGAGGGGCGCTCGCGAGGAGCCCGGTGAGGAGGGGGACACGCCAGTGCCGTGGTGGCTGCGGGCCGGGCGCAGGTACGTTGGGTGCAAGCACTAACAGTGGCCTTGCGGGCCTGGGGGCCCCTGCTCCCCCTCCCCAAGGGCTCGGCCGAGGGCCTTGGAAGAAGCGGCTGCAGCCTTGGCCCCTGCTGCCTGCAGCCAGTGCCTCCCGTGTGGTCCCTGAAGCGTGGTCTGGGCACCAGGGACCCACTAGTGCGGGGTCGCTGCCGTTGAGTGACAGACATGCTGGACACGTCCTTCCACAAACGCAGCTCTGCGCGAAGGAGCCGTCAGGGCTGCCTCTGCCAGGCACCGATGGCCGGGCAGGATGGCTCCTGGGGGTGCTCGTCTCACGGCCAGTGCTTGAACACAGAGTGAGGCGCGCACGGATTCACACGCGGGCGGTGTTTCTGTTGAAGCAGTGCAGTTGGAGGTGTCCTGTGTGCACAGCATCCAAAGCCAGGAAGACGGGCGGGGCGGCCGGGGCCCCACAGGGCTGCTCCTCCCCGCCTGGCATGGGACGGGTGTGCAGCAGGAGAGGCAGAGAGGTGGACGCCGAGGGCCACTGCCCGGGCTCCTGGCCACAGCAGGGACACAGCCCGTGCTTCGTCCCAGAGGACTGGAGACGCCTGAATCTGTGTCTGTTAACTAAACCCAGGGCCCCCGTGGCAGAGCAGGCGTGAGGCCCGCACAGAGCCGGCTCCAGTTTCCCTGTGACTGGCACTGGTACCCCACACGTCAGCTGGCCCTGTGGCCGGGCCTTGGGCTCTTCTGCGTCCTTCCATTTATTTTCCAAGAAAACTTCTGTCATCAAGAGTGTGTAGCCGGGGGCCAGCATGGCAGTACAGCAGGTAAATCCAGGGCCTGCAGTGCCAGAATCCCATATGGACGCTGGTTCACATCCCAGCTGCTCCACTTCTGATCCAGCTCCTGGCCTGGGAAGGCAGTAGAAGGTGGCCCAAGTGCTTGGGCCCCTGCACCCACGTGGGAGACCCAAATGAAGCTCCTGGCTTCAGCCTGGCCCAACCCCAGCCATTGCGGCCATCTGGGGAGTGGACCAGCGGATGGGAGACCTCTCTGTCTCTCCCTCTCTCTGTAACTCCGACTTTCCAATAAATGAATAGGTCTTTAAAAAACAGTGCACGGCTGCCACGTGCGACTCTCCTGGAAGTGACGGCTTAAGTTGAAAAGTGTGTCCCTGGGGCAGGGGCTCTGGGGCGCAGCAGGGGCGCTGTCTGGCTGTCCCCGAGTCAGCAGTGGGCTCCGGCAAAGCCTGTGCTCCTGGCGGTCCCTCGGGGTGACCCAGCCCCACTTGTAGAGGAGCTTCCCCGTGATGACTGCTCTGAAGTGCAGCTGCCAGCACACAGGCCGAACGTGCAGGAACACAGGCCCAGGTCGGAGGCTGCTCCCCCCCCAACCCCAGGGCTGGCCGCGGGGTCCCGGCAGCACGGTGTCCTGGTGAGGAGGATGCTGTGGCTGCGTCCTCTGGGCCACTGCTCTCCTGCAGTTTCCAGACAAATGTCACGGCCGGGCCGCACTGTTTACTCTTAACAGAGACACGGGCTTCGTGCCTGCTCCTGCAGGTGAGCAGCCAGGCTCGGCAGCCACGGACAAGAGACGCTGAGTTTGCAAAGCTGCTCTTGTAGGTCAGGCCGTGCTGCCCTCGAATCGCAGTGTCCTCCTGAGGGAGGGGTGCCCACGGAAGATGCCATGAGCTGCAGGCTCTCCCCAAGTGGCCGCGATGGCCAGGGCTGGCCCAGGCTGAAGCCAGGAGCCACGAACTTCATCTGTGTCTCCCATGTGGGTGCAGGGGCCCCAGCACTTGGTCCATCTTCGCTGCTTCCCCAGGCGCATCAGCAGGGAGCTGGGTCAGAAGTGGAGCAGCCGCATTTCAAACCAGTGCCCGTATGGGATGCTGGCATCACAGGAGGCTTAACCCCCTATGCCACAGTGTGGCCCCCATGTGATTGATTTGAGGTAATTTTGTATAAAGTGCAGCATCTATGTTCATTTTGGGGGGTATCTTTTGATATCAAGGGCTCCAGTACCATTTGCTGGATTTCTTTGGCATGGTCAGACAGCATGGACCTGTCTGTGTGGTCTCTCTGTCTCCATCCCATTCAGTGGGTCTGCATGGTGTGGCTGTGCGCCGCCACGCTGCCTGGACTGGTGGGTGTGAGGACGCTGGGCCCAGGCTGAGCCCCGGTGACTCCTGCTGTGCTCTTTCCTGCCTGTTCCGCTCCCTGTGTTGGAGTGAGCTGCGCCTGCACAGACATTTGTGGCGTTTTGGTAAGAACTGCATTGAATCAACAGATCAGTTTGGGAGAACTGACATTGTTTACGCTGAATTTTCTAATAATTGGACGATGGCTTCTGCTCCCATTTATTTCAATATTTGATTCTTTTTCAGCATCTTGAAATTGTCACCATACATATATACCATATGTGTTTTTAAAAAGTTACACCTAGGTATATAATTTTCTTTGGGGTGATTTTAAATAACATATTTTAAAAATGGATTTCCACCTGGTCATTGCTAGTATATAGAAATGAGATTGAATTTGTGTAATGGTGTTGTGCTGTGATCCTGATGCGTTTCTTATTACTCCTGGGAGTTTGTCGCTCCCCCCCTCCCTCCCTGCCTCCCTTCCTCACTCCCTGGCTTCCTTCTTTCCTTCTTCCCTCCTTCTTCCCCCTCCTATCTTCCCCTCCTATCTCCCCCTCCTTCCTCCCCCTCCTTCCACCACCCCCCTTTCTGGCTCCGTGGGATTTTCTCCATAGACATGCGTGTCATCTGCACACAGAGAAGTTTGTTTCCTGTCTAACCTCTGTGTGTTTCTCACTTTTGCCTCCGGCAGTTGCAAGAGCTTGGGGCGCCCTGTCGAGCAGCCCTGGGGGGGACATGGCTCCACCTCTGCCGTCCCCAGGCTCGGGGAGGTGTTCAGTCTTTCCTGTGTGTGCACAGGCGGCCACAGGGTCAGGTGGGGGGCTCCTGCCCAGGGCTTGCTCTGCACCCCGATGGCGTGCAGCTCTCCTGTAGCTTGCTGGCATGGTCGCCAGGTCCGTATTGCATATGCGATTTGTCAGTGTTTGGAAGTCTGTGTGACTCAGCGGACTGATGTCTTCCAGATGATCAGTGAGGGTTTGCAGAGTCTGCCCTGGTGTGGACTCATCGACGTGGAGGAGACCAGTCGCTGCTCATGCTGACGGGTACGAGAAGGTTCACTGAAGTGCTTTCCAGTGCTGTGATCACATAACCTCTGGGGCGCGAGCAGTCATCCTGTTTTGGAGGGGCATCAAAGAAGGAGATTCACAGTTACCGAAACAACCGCTGAGATGCTCTTCCTTCCCAAGTTCACATCTTCAGCCCAAACAGCAGATTGCAACAGCCTGAGCAGAGGCAGGAAGCGGGCCCAGCTGTCTTCCATTAGTGAGAGCTGACAAAGCCAGGCCGGCCGCCTCCCAGACTCATTTTTTGTTTTGGGAAATGTAGTTATTTTCATAAAATAGTTCATTTATGCAACAATGTCAGGAAATTATCATTCTTAATTTAAATTCATAAGTAAATTTTAAACAGCCTCAGTTTTAATTTCTAATTTGCTAAATATTGGTAGATATGACCCACATAAATAAGGCACCTTGGGATACTCAATAATTTTTAAGAGTGTGGAAGAGTATGAGGCCAAAAAGTTTAAAGCTGTTGCACAATTATTCGGGCTTTAAGTCATTTCTTGGTTTATTTTGTTAAGATATTTCTCTCGAACTTTGCTTACTTGCTAGGTTTTCAAACTTATTGGCATGAAATCACTCATTGTATTCTTATTTTTTGATTCTTATTATAATGTAAAGATTTTGATTTCATTTGAAGCTTACAGAACATTATAATGATTCTATGTACTTTTACTAAGATAAGAGAATTATTTTATTTACATTTTCTGTTGTATTTGTTGGTTTATTGTTTGTTTCCATTCCTTCTCTCTCACTCTTTCCACAAGTAGCTGTCTAGTAGATGACGCACAACTTGGTCCAAGCTGAGAAGGCAGAGTGGGTAAGCTGCTGGCTGTGACGCCAGCGTCCCACCTGGGCCCTGGCTTGCATCCTGGCTGCCCCGCTGCCTCTCCAGCTCCCTGGTAACGCACCGGGGAAGGCAGCAGAAGACGGCCTACGTACTTGGGCCCCTGCCAGCCATGGGGCAGACCCACATGAAGCTCCTGGCTTTTGGCTCCTGGCTTCGGTCTGGTCTAGCCTTGGCCATTGCGGCCATTTGGGGAGTGACCCAGAGGATGGAAGACCTCTCTCTTGCTCCCTTTCTCTCTGTGTAAACCACCTTTCAAGTAAAATAAATAAATCTTAAAAAAAAATTAGATACTCTATGACTCTAAAATGCACATCAGAATTTGAAGACATAAGTATAAAAGATACATTTTCTCATTAAAAAGCTTTATATTCATATGTGTTAAAATGATATATACTGGGTTAAATCTAATAGCAAAGTGAAATCTCTTGTTTCTTTATATGTATCTATATCTATATCTATATCTATATATATATATATATATACATATTTAAAGATTTATTTTTTTTTTATTTGAAAGACAAAGCTACAGAGAGAGGTAGAGCCAGAGAAAGAGAGAGGTCTTCTATTCCACTGGTTTACTCTCCAAGTGACCACAACAGCCAGAGCTGAGCTGATCCAAAGCCAGGAGCCAGGAGCTTCCTCCTGGTCTTCCATGTGGGTTCAGGGGCCCAAGGACTTGGGCCATCTTCTACTGCTTTCCCAGGCCACAGCAGAGAGCGGGATCAGAAGTGGAGCAGCCGGGTCTAGAACCGGTGCCCATATGGGATGCTGGCACTGCAGGCTGGGACTTTAACCTGCTGTGCCACAGTGCCGGCCCCTTCTTTTTATATTTTTAACATTACTACTAGAAAATTTAAAAATACACATGTGGCTTGCATATTTCTACTGGACTACACATGTGTGAATTTACTTTTCAAAACCAGCTGCGAATGAGTTGGAGACACAATTATTTATGCTTAAACACAGTAATGTGCATTTCCTAAGAACTGTGACATCCTTCTACATAAACCGGGTTACCAGATCAGGAAATGTTCCTTAATATAACACTATTACCTATTTATCCTATCCACAGTTCATTCCTAATTGACATTTAAAATCCACTGTAACTGGGGCTGGCGCTGTGGAGCAGTGGTTAAAGCCCTGGCCTGAAGTGCCAGCATCCCATGTGGGCGCTATTTCTAGTCCCGGCTGCTCCTCTTCCCATCTAGCTCTCTGCCATGGCCTGGGAAAGCAGTGGAAGATGGCCCAAGTCCTTGGGCCCCTGCACCCACGTGGGAGACCGGGAAGAAACGCCTGGCTTCTGGCTTCAGATTGGCACAGCTCCGGCCCTTGCAGCCATTTGGGGAGTGAACCATCGGATGGAAGACCTCTCTCTGCCTCTCTCTCTGCCTCTCCTCTCTCTATGTAACTCTGACTTTCACATAAATAATCTTTAAAAAAAAATCCATTGTAACCGTTTCTCCCATTGCCTGTCTTCCATGGATCCTCTCACTTAGAACAATCTCACAACTTTTCTTTGAATTTCTTGAAATTTACTTTTTAAAAAGCATGGTTCATTACTTTATAGTTTCTATCAGTTTTATTTGATATTTTCATATGACTGTATTTTTAGTCTCTATCAGTTGTCATTTTCATGTGACTGAATTTTGGGGGCAGGAATGCCCCAGCAGTTATTATTGTTTTACTTGTATCAGCTGCAACATGACATTGGTTTCTTCTAGTTCATCCTGTTTAATTTAATAGTGTGGCTGGATGCCACACGTCAGGGTTCTCTGTTGTCAAGTCTGTATTTCCTTTTATAATGAGCAAGTTGTCTTGCCTCTAACTTTGTCATTCCTTGATGAACTTGGCCATTTTGTATATAAAGTTTTACTTTCTTTACATTCATTTTTTTTAGTAAATCACGAGGAATATTAAACGATACAGTGTGGAAGTATTAGCCTGAGGGGCTTTGCAAGTAACCCTTTTCTGTGGAAAAATTTGTACCAGTAGCAGCGGACCTGTTTAATCATTCATCTTCATAATCATAAAATCGTCCCGTTAATACGCGACTTTGCTGCCTGCGTGTTTGGAAGAGGAAAAGGCCTAGAAGTAGTCCTCCCTTAACACAGGCCAGAGTCAGCGACGCGTGGGGTTCATCAGCTTGGAGGCAGACTCCACACCACCGGCTGCACGCTCGCCTTTGGGCCGTCTCATGTCCATGCTTGCCTCAGGGCTCACTATGGCTGTGTGCCTGCCCCGGGGCCCTCTTGGTGCACTGTGGCTGTGTGCCTGCCCCGGGGCAGTCTCACGTCCATGCTCGCCTCTGGGCTCACTGTGGCTGTGTGCCTGCCCCAGGGCCGTCTTGGTGCACTGTGGCTGTGTGCTTGCCCCGGGGCCGTCTTGGTGCACTGTGGTTGTGTGCTTGCCCCGGGGCCGTCTTGGTACACTGTGGCTGTGTGCCTGCCCCAGGGCCGTCTCGGTACACTGTGGCTGTGTGCCTGCCCCAGGGCCGTCTCGGTGCACTGTGGCTGTGTGCCTGCCCCAGGGCCGTCTTGGTACACTGTGGCTGTGTGCCTGCCCCAGGGCCGTCTTGGTGCACTGTGGCTGTGTGCCTGCCCCAGGGCCGTCTCGGTGCACTGTGGCTGTGTGCCTGCCCCAGGGCCGTCTCGGTGCACTGTGGCTGTGTGCCTGCCCCAGGGCTGTCTCACTGTCGGCTGTACGTTTGCCCCAGGGCCGGCTGCTCGAGGGACCACGCCACACTCAAGAGCACTCTCCTGTCTCCCATGTGCCGCGTAGGGGACCCTGCACCCCGGTCCTTTCTGCACCGCCTGGCCGGACGGAGCTCGTCTCCTGCTGCGTGCGTTAGGAAGGGCCTGCTGGGTACGGAATGTGTGGGCCTTGCGTGTCCGGTCCCGTGTCTGTGGATCCACACTAGGAAGACGGGCTGGCTGACAGAAGTCCTTGGTGCCCGTGTGCCATGTTTTGTGCACGGCCCTGCTGTCATCTGGTTCCTGAGCTGTCAGAGCAGGGCCCTGTGGTCATACGGGGTCAGGTCCTCGTACATTTCTGGAAACCTCCTTTAGGGCACGGCTTTGGATGCTGCCTGTTCTGTTGCTCATCCTCTTAGGACTCCAGTTTCTATACGAGGCGTCTTCAAAGAGTCCTTGGATTTGAAAAACCTTACACAAGAATAAACATCTTCTAATTCTACTTTTCCACAAAGTTTTTGAAGTAATGCTGTTGAGTGTTTATTCTTTGCCACTTTGCTTATTATGATTTTTACTTCTTTCTTATTTCATTTTCATTCTGGGGTTGTTTTCTTGACTTTGTATTTATTTTGCTCATTCACCTTGTAACTTATCCTGAGCTCTGAGGGAACTCACTTAATCAGATTGAAGGCTAAAGACACTGTTTCCTAGGAAATTTATTTAGGCTGATTTTCCAAGGAAGTGAGGGCTGGGGAAAGACGAAAGATCGTGACCTGGGAAATGATTGGCACAGCCCAGGGGCCCCAGGCTCAGAAGACGTCCTGCCCAGCAGTGGGGATGGACCCATTCCATACGGAGCACTCAGCAGAAAACAAAGGCTTCTGGGTAAAAGAATTGGCTTTTCCCTAATCGGGGCGGGGGGGGGGCATGCAGTGTTTAGCCACCGATTGAGACTCCCGCGTGCCACATGAAGAACTTGCGTTCGGATCCTGGCTCTGGCTTCCTGCTGATGCTAATGCTGGCCCTAGGCCCCTGGCGATGGCCCAAGTGGCCGGGCTCCTGCCACATCTGGGAGACCTGGATTCCGTTCCCAGCTCCTGGCTGCAGCCCTGGCCCAGTCCTTGCGGGCACTCTGAGTGAAATGGCAGGCACGAGCCAGCCCGTTCTCTCTCTCTCTCTCTTTCTCCACCTCTGTGACTCTTCCTCTTAAATGAATAAAATATTTTAAAAAGAAATAAGAATAAACTTAGATAGTTTAAGACAACAAAACAAATAGTTTATGACCTCGACGTGAAAGAAATCAGGATGCTTTTTAGCACCGTGATTATACGCAGTTGGCGCAGCGAGAGGAGCTGCGTGTGAGCCGGGTGCGGGTGCTGTGCTCGGGGCCCGCAGGTGCTCGCCGGGGACGGCGGTGCCGCCGTGGGAGAGGAGCCCTCAGCCTGTTCCCTGACGGAGCCAAAGGCGACGTTGATCAGCGCCATGAGGTACATGCCGATGACGAATTCTGAATTTCTTTGTCTCATCCACAGAAGAGGATGATAAATTTGGTTACAGTGATAGAAAACGAAGCAGGCATTAGGGGCTCTGCCAGTGCAAAACCTGCCCCAAGGCTGTGGCTCGGTGCTCGCGTGTGGCTTTGTTGGTGTCTCTGTGTCGCGTGCACGGCGGTCCATGCGCTGTTGTGCGTCGTGGAGCAGAGGAGTGGACCCTGCAGTAACTCAAGAACAGGGCCGGGGAGGGGAGGTTCTCTTCCTCGGGCAGGTGTCAATCAATAGATACAGACCGCTTCACTCAGCAGCAGATGGCGTCGTTCTTTGGAACCCGTGAGTAGGGGCTGGGATGAAAGACCTGGAGTAGGGCCTCGGACACAAAGTCTGAATTGCACCCGTGCTAATTTAACAAGGACATAGGGTGGGAGTCTGACAGGATCCTCAGAGCAGCAGAGGGTTGGGGGCAGCAGGCAGAATGCGAAATGCCGACCGGAAATGCCGACGGCTGCTGTCATTTGGAACTGCAGTTTCCTGTCGGTCCCGAGCAGTGTTGGTGTTGTGCACCCTGGTCCGGTGTCCACGCGCGGTGACCTGACAGCTGAGGCTGCTGCGTGGTGGGGGGAGGGCGGGGCGTTCCAGAGGAAGGCTGCTGAGGTCACAGTCCCTGCGGGCGGGCAGTGCAGGCAGGAGGGAGCGGGGAGTGGCCCTTCATTAGGAGGTCAACACATCGCCAGGGGCTTTAGTGAAATGACGTCAAATTCCGGTGTGCAACGCACAAGGCTGTGTCCCAAGCGGCGTGGATTTTTGTCCTAAACATTCCTCATTAATGTCCGTGACAAATTCTCTTAATCAACTAGAGAGGAATAATGTTGGCCCCAGAAGTCGTCTTCATGCTGAGATGTTTTCTTCATTTAGCTAGGGCACGGTGAAGCTGCGAGTAGCAGGAATTGCATGGGCTACACATCGGCTCGATGGCCTTTGCCAGGAAGTCTTTCCTTGTGTCGATGTCTTGCAGGGTTTCCCCAATGTTCTCTAATAATTTAATGGTATTGGGTCATGGATTTAGGTTTTTGATCCGTTTTGAGTGGCTTTTTGTGTAAGGTGTGAGGTAGGGGCCTGCTTCTTACTTCTGCATGTGGACATCCAGTTTCCCAGGGACCATTTGTTGAAGAGACTGCCCTTGCTCCAGGGGTTGGTTTTAGCTCCTTTGTCAAAGATGAGTTAGTTGTAGATGCATCGATTGATTTCTGGAGTTTCTGTTGTGCCCCCTTGGTCTACCCATCTGTTTTTGTCAATTTCAGACTGATTTGGTTATAACTGCCAGTAGTATGTGTTGAAATCTGGTATCGTGATGCCTTCGGCTTTGTTTTTGTTGTTTAGGATTGCTTTAGCTATTCCGGGTCTCTTATGGTCCCATATGAATTTTAGCATAGTTTTTTTCTGGATCTGAGAAGAGTCTTGTTGGTATTTTGATTGGGATCAATCCACAATTTCTGTGGGAGGCCCAGTTACCCAGAAGTATCCCCAGGCGTATCATGGCAGTAGGAGAATTAAATAATTGGCCAGCGTTTGAGTGTGTCCTCGCAGGCAGAGACACTGGGCTCCAGCCCTGGTGCCTCCTGTGGCCTTGGCCTGGGGAGGCGTGGAGCAGGCCCAGGAGGCCATTTCAACGCTTTCCCCTAAGGGAGCTGTGAGCAGCACGTCCTCTCGCTCCGGCGCACAGAACCGCTGTCCGCTTCGTCTCTTCTACTCCTTCTCAGCCTGTTTTTGCTTTGGCTCTGAAGATGACTTAATGGCTTCCAGGGGTGAAATCGCACGGGCACCTGGCGACTCTGGATTCGCTCCTGTAAACTGATCCGTGGTCTTGTGTGCGGTGTTGATCTTGGTCCCTTTAACTCAGAGTGTGTGGAGAAGGGATTGGCTTTGACGGAGGCAAGGTCTGAACTGTGGAGCAGCCAAGGGGCTTCTGGGAGCTTTCCTCCAGGGTGCACCCACTGGTGTTGGAGCTGCACACCACTCCTGTTTCCCACCAGCCTCATGACCTCTCAGGTCCACGCAGAGAGCTGCAGCCTCCTCTCTGCCCACACCTGAAGATGGGCAGAATTCCTGACGACAGGTGGCCCTGGTCTGGGGACAGCACTCTGGGAGGACCTGCAGCAGAGCCCAGACCAGCCGGATCCAGCTCACGGAGCCACGGGAGAGTGCCCTAGAGCTTTATTTGCATTTGCATTTCCATGGTCTGTGTTAGATTATTTTAAAAAGAAAGAAAAATAAATTTTTGACAGATGACTCAATTTTTGCCGGTTGCCAAATTTAAGAATTTAAATGCTTTGTGGTATTCTTATATGGCCCTAATACATTTTAATTGTCGGACTTACAAGACTGAATAATAGATCTTTCAGTTTTAAGTAGAGTTATGGACGGAGTGCGAGTGTGCGCTTGGGCCACGTGGCCTGTGATTGGCTGTCGCGAGGACCGCGCTCCTGCGTTCAGGCCACATTTTCTTTTTTAAGCTTTTTTTATTTAAGGTAAACACTTTTCATGTATTTCTTATATACAGATTGTGGGACACAGTGATACTTCCCGCTCTCCCGCCCACTCCCACCCTCCTCCCTCCTCCCTTATTCCCTCTTAATTTTCACAGTGGTCCACTTTCAGTTTACTTTGCCCCTAAGGTTAACCCGACACTAAGTAAAGAGTTCAGCGAATAGGAAGAAGGAAAACGCTGCTCCTCAGCAGTGAAGGCAGAGGCTGCAAACAACAGTCGCGTCTCAGAACGTGGTTTTCACTCCTGCGCGCTGCATGTTGGGTACTCCATTAGTTACCACGGGTCAGGGAGAACATATGGTATTGTCTTTGGGACTGGCCTATTTCACTAACTATACTGGTTTCCAATTGCAAGTATTTCATTTTTTACCACTGTGTAGTATTCCATACTGTATATATACAATAATTTTTGTTTTTGGACAGGCAGAGTTAGACAGTGAGAGAGAGAGACAGAGAGAAAGGTCTTCCTTCTGTTGGTTCACCCCCCAAATGGCTGCTACGGCCGGCGTGCTGCGCCGATCTGAAGCCAGGAGCCAGGAGCTTCCTCCTGGTCTCCCATGGGGTGCAGGGCCCAAGCACTTGGGCCATCCTCCACTGCACTCCTGGGCCACAGCAGAGAGCTGGACTGGAAGAGGAGCAACCAGGACAGAATCCAGCACCCCAACCAGGACTAGAACCCTGTGTGCCGGTGCCGTAAGGCGGAGGATTAGCCAAGTGAACCATGGCGCCGGCCACAATAGTTTTTTTATCGAGTCTTCAGTTGGTGGACATCTGGGTTGATTCCATATCTTAATGATTGTGAATTGACATGCAGTAAACATGGAGGGCATACAGATCACTCTTTCATATGCCAACTTCATTTCGTTTGGGCAAACACCCCGGGGGTGGGATGGCTGGGTCACATGGCAGGTCTGTGTTCACATTTCTGAGGCATCTCCATACAGTCTTCCACAATGACTGCACCTGTTCACATTCCCACCAACAGTAGATTAAGGTACCCGTTCCCCACGTCCTCGCCAGCACTTATTGTTTGTTGAGTTCTGTATGAGAGCTATCCTAACCGGAGGGAGGTGACGCCTCCTTGTGGTTTTGACTTGCATTTCCCTGACGGCTCCTGCTCCTGAGCGTTTTTCATGTTTCTGTGGCCTGATGTACAGTCAGGCGGCCTCCCTGCAACACGGCCAGCGACCGAGCTCTCCGGGCCGCACACCCCTCCCCCACCTCCCTGCAGCTTTCCTTTCTTTTCAGTGTTGCCATCCTGGGGCCTAGATTGAGGCGTTGTTGAAAATTGGAGCTTACAATCCTTGCTTAGGGCCAGCGCCGCGGCTCACTAGGCTAATCCTCTGCCTGCAGCACCAGCATTCCAGGTTCTAGTCCCGGTCGGGGCGCCGGATTCTGTCCTGGCTGCTCCTCTTCCAGTCCAGCTCTCTGCTATGGCCCGGGAGTGCAGTGGAGGATGGCCCAAGTGCTTGGGCCCTGCACCCCATGGGAGACCAGGAGGAAGCACCTGGCTCCTGGCTTCTGATTGGCAGCTGGTTGTAGCAGCCGTTTGGGGGGTGAAACAATGAAAAAAGGAAGACCTTTCTCTCTGTCTCTCTCTCTCTCTCTCACTGTCTAACTCTGCCAGTCCGAAAAAAAAAAAAAACAACAAATCCTTGCTTAGTTAACAACACTGACGAGAATGTGTTCCGCGCGCCGGCCTCGACAGACACCCGTGTCTCACCGAAACAGCACAGACGAAGCTGAGTGCGTGTGAGGAAGCAGAGTGCAGACAGCTGAGCGCAGTGACCGTGTGTGCGCTGGGGGCAACGCGGGCCACCCTCTCCGTCGTGTGCTGAGGAGCTGCACCGCGCCCCACACCTGTGTGCACTGATGGCTCAGGAAAGAGTGTTCGTAATGTGTTTACAAGGAAATAAATTGCAAAGGAGTTTCTTTAAAAAACCTGGAAGTTAAGGTAGGTTTCCTTGCCTTGCTCAGTTTATGGATTTGGTAAAAGTGTCAGATCTTCATTCATCAGAGAGCTCACGCCGGCCCATTGGTAACACACGGGCCTGAAAGGAACTGCCGCTTCGAAGACGGCGCACTTCCTCTTTTTCCTTTCTGAGGTCCACGTTTAGTATTTCCTGTTCCATCCCCATAGTATTTTCTATTCCCATATATAGAAATATTAGTGCATTTCCATAAAAATATAAAATTTAAAAGGTAAAAATTAAAATTTGAAGTTCATATGTCTTCAGTTTTTCAAAAAACATTAAAGTTAAAACTGCAATTGATAACTACACAATTCATCGTATCTAAGCTCTTAAAGCTGGATGTTTGGATTTCCTAAAACGTTAAGGGAATCTTATTAAATATTTTTATAGACAAGAAAAACATTGTATAATCCAACATCCAAGTTCTGTCTCGTCCCAGTGTTGAGTGCCCTGGTTACCGATGGCGCGTGTTATGGACAGACGTGGAGCTGTGCACAACGTGTGTGTGCAAGTGCTCGGCGTTTGCCACATGGACGTCTTGTGGTTTCATGTCAGCTCTTATAATTTCATGTCAGTGCTGCACCACGAATAGGAGCAGAAGAGGAAGAAAAATCGACCCTTGGGTATTACTGGGAAATGATATTTTGTTTTGCAAGAATCTGTCCTACCCCTGCTCTCTCCAAGGGGGCGTTTGACAAGTTAATGAAGTTGGCCTTTCTCTCCCCTGAGCACTCTGCGGCTCACACGGAGGGGAAGCCACGTTCCCCAGCAACAGGTGCACGTTTGCACGGGATTCGGACTTCACTGCTTCCTGTTTCCAAAGGAGATGCCAGGAGAGAACCAGTGTGGATTCACTCTGTGCAGAAAATGGAGGTTGGGTGTTCTCAGTTCCAGAAAGTTCCATGACGTCTTAACTTCCTACCACGAATACGTAGCTGCACTGGGGAGTGTGAAAGCTGACCTGAGACAGCCGACGGCCAGCGGCTCAGTGAAGCGTCAAGGTGTAGAGAGTGCAAGTTCTGGTACGGAATGCAGCCTGGTCACGCACTCCTTCAGCAGGTGCGTGGCGTGTGCCCTGAGGACCAGCAGCGGGCAGACCGGTGAGGAGTTTGTTTTCATGGAGCTCAGCCTGGTGGAGAACACAAATGATAAACACATGGAGAATGAGCCAGGAATGACAGGCAGGTGCAGGTGCTGTGGCAGGCCTGGGAGAGTTTGGCGTGGGCAGAGCTGTGTGTGAGCTGTGAAATCAAAGCGCACACAGATTCTTCCAGGTGCAGAGAGGCATCGCTGACCACAGAGACGTGGGCAGGGCGTGTGCGTCTTCCCAAAGCTCGATTTCAGAAGCGTGATCCTCCGACTGTGGAACTTGGACCTGTGGCTCAATCAACCGTTTGGTAACGAGGCGTTCCTTTGATTGGGTTTGTAGAACAGAGGCCGATGCTTTGTAAGCGAGCCTGGTGGGGAGGCAGCAGCCCCTAGCACCCCCTGTTGGACGGTGTGCGCCAGCAGCAGCCGGCATTCGGCCGCGCTGTGCACACTGGCGCTGGCCACAAGGGGCCGGTCACTGAGTGCCTAGAGCCAGTGGTGCTCCTGCCCAGCGGCTGCTCTGTGCTGTGAGGGCAGGGCACTGGGTCCCGTGTGCACGCACAGAGCGGGGAACTCCCACAAGAGAGGAGGCAATGCCATGAGCTGGGCAGGAGAGCTGTTACTGTCTTTTGAAAGGCGACCGTGGGGGCTTGGGGGTCTCTCCTTGGCTGGACCGAGGCATTTTGTGTAGCCCATGGGCCGGTCAGTGGGAGGGCGCCCACGTGTCCACGGACTTGTTTGCAACTGTTTGCCTTTGTAGCTTTTGAGCCCTGGCCATGAAAGATGGTTCCTATTATATTTAATGGTTGTTGATCTAATATCTGGCTGGTGGGAGATATTTGTTCCTGATGGTCTGGCAAAGCTCTCAGCTCTGCGATCACTCATCGCCGTGGCCTCCGGCCCGAGCTCGCTGTGGTCACACTGCAGGAATGTGACACTGGCCTGTCATTTTTGTTCTGCTCAGTTTCTTTGTAAATGATTTATAAACCCAAGTTGAAAAATGCATCTTTAAATAAGTTGCAGCATTTTAGTTATACTCAACACATAGGATTCCTATTACACATCCAGTTCCATTATTACCAGTTCCTGCAGAGTGACGCTGAAGTTTGCACATAAAAAATGTGGCACCTTCTCCTCCGGATTCAGGGTAAAGGGCCTTAAAGTGAACAACTATAAAACACCAAGGGAGATGATTCAGGAAGAAACTTTCCCACACAAAGGACCCCCCCCCCCCCCCCCCCGAGCGTAAATACAGCCTCCTGCAAACTAGCGCCTTTGTGCTTGTGGTGTTTTATGTTAATGGACCTGGTCAACACGTGCTGGTTTCCCTTACTCACCGAGAGGCAAGCTGGGGATGAACTGGAGGGAAGATCGTAGCTCTGATTTAATGAATTCAGCTTGGCCATCGTAAAAAAAAATCTATTCTTAGAATTTTTGTGGATAAAGAAACTGTTGGTGGAGTTACTTTGTTAACTTCAGAGATATTTCTAGATGTCTTCTCATGGTAAAAGTATGCATTATCTTGCAAAGTAGAAAATAAAAATAGGCAAAGCAAACTGAAGGAACAAAAGGGAGATCGCAGTGGCCAAGTCATTGCGTCTCAGCCCCAGAGGCGACCACTGTTTGTGTTTTGTTTTGAAGATTTATTTGAAAGGTAGAGAGACAGAGAGGCAGAGGCAGAGAGAGAGAGATCTTCCATCTGTTGATCACTCCCCAGATGGCTGCAGCAGCCAGGTCTGGGCCAGGCCGAAGCCAGGAGCCGGGAGGTCCGTCAGGGTCTCCCCTGTGGGGGCAGGGGCCTAAGGGCTTGGGCCACTCTGCTGTTTTCCGGCGTGCATTAGCAGGGGCTGGACGGAAGCAGAATAGCCAGGACTCAAACAGGCACCCTGATATGAGCTGGCCAGCGCCCCTAGTGGTGGCTTTTCCCACTGCACCGCAATGCCTGTGCCGGTGACTGGTCTTGGAGGTGCACACTGACCCTGCCCACCCCCCAGCCCTGCACATGTGCGGGCACGCAGGTGCACAGACCCATGCCCACACACGTGGGGGCGAGATTAGATTCCATCAGAAGAGCTGCTCCTAAGCTTGGTCCTTCACCTAATTAATTATGAGAGTGGAAAGTATTGTGTCCTGTGGCTGGGCCATGGGTTTATTTAATTCATCTATTGCACATTCAAATTACTTCTAATTTGTTTTGCAAGTATATAAAATGCTATGACGAGCATTCCTGTCAATCTGCCTCTATATTTCTGTGATTTGCTCACAGCATTTTTGGAAGTGTGGTTACTGATCCAGTGCCCTTCCTTTTTCATAGCCTCTGATGAATATTTCTAAAATTTCCCTGACTCATGTATTTGTTAATAGGCGTGAGGAATCTGCTGACATCAAACAGTGAAGGTTACTATTTTAGGAACATTTATTGACACGGCACACAGGCGTCGGGCCCGACTGCAAGGCCCCGGAGCGGGGGCCGCGTCTCAGTCCTCCCCTAAGGGGGCCTCGGGCCCCGGAGAGGGCCTTCCCCAGAGCCACCGCCCAGCAAGGGCAGGAGCAGCCCCCGGTGGCCCGGCCGTGCTGCATTCCGTGCGAATATCCTCACTGGGATGCACTGTCCCCTCTCATCCATGCATTTCCATAGGTTAGGGATCATTTTTCTTCATTTTTCAAGGTTCATTGATTTATTTGAAAGTCAGAGTTACAGAGAGAGGGAGACACAGAGAGAGATCTCCCATGCACTGGTTCACTCCCCAGGTGGCAGCTTTGGCTGGGGCTGGGCCAGGTGGGAGCCAGGAGCTTCTTCGGGGTCTCCCACATGGGGGTGCCAAGTCCTAGGACTTGGTCCATTTTCTACTGCTTTTCCCAGACCTGTAGGAGGGAGCTGGATCAGAAGTAGAGCAGCCGGAACTCAAACTGGTGCCCTTATGGGATGCTGGGTGTCGCAGGAGGTGGCTTTGCCCGCTACGCCACAGTGCTGGCTCCAGCACTTTTCCTTAGTTTGTGTTATTTAAAAGTGTTCTGAGATCTGTTCTTACTATCTTATTTAGGAACGCTCTCCCATAAAATAACACATCCGCTGATATCTTATTATTTTTACATTTCATATTTCTATAATTTTTACATGCATAGTTTAAATTTTCTTGAATAATGATCCTTGTGCAGTGTATTTATGTGGAGGGTTTGGGGTGAGGCACTACCCATTTCAGTCCTGCAGTGGGCGTCCTGCCTCCCTCCCTGCAGTGCCCGTCTGTCCTGTGATCCACGTCGCACGTGACGAAGTCTGTTTCTTACCGCTGGCTGCATTCTCACACAGGCTGCACGTTTGATCATACAGCGTTGTGACCTGTACTCTTAAACACATTATGCAAGATTTCCAATGTAAGTAAAGCAGGAAAACGCTTCAGTGAGCCTTGTGTTCCTGTCACCACGTTGGGGTGGTCACCAGCACCCAGACAGCTCTGTTTCATGTGTGCCAGTCCCTACCCAATGTTATTTTAAAGCAAATTTCAGATGGAATTTCAAACTTTAGTGTTTCAGTATTCACTTTTATTAGCTTTTTTGGTATACAGTTTACATGGCTGTGCGGTTCAGTGGGTTTGAGTATGTGCATTTATTGTGTGGCTGCTCCTGCTGTCTTGGGGACAGCTGAGAAGGGACCCCACACCTGTTAACAGGAAGGCCCGATCCCTGCGCCCCAGTCATCCTCATCATCTGTTTCCATGGGTTCTCTAATTCTGAACATTTCATGTGAGTGCATCTTGGAATAGGGCCTCTTGGGTCTGGATCCTGTGCTTTGCCTGATATCCTAATATCAAGGCTTCCCGTGTTGTAGCATGTGTCAGTCCTTGCTGTCAGGGTGTCCGTGTTGTAGCGTGTGTTAGTGCTTATTGTTAGGGTGTCCCATGTTATAGCATGTTTCAGTGTTTGTTGTCAGAGTGTCCGTGTTGTAGCATGCCTCAGTGCTTGTTGTCAGGGTGTCCCAGGTTGTAGCATGTGTGTGTCAGTGGTTGTTGTCAGGGTGTCCCATGTTGTAGCATGTGTGTCCCATGTTGTAGCGTGTGTTGGTGCTTGTTGTCAGGGTGCCCCATGTTGTAATGTGTCAGTGGTTGTTGTCAGGGTGTTCCATGTTGTAGCATGTGTGTCCCATGTTGTAGCGTGTGTCAGTGTGTGTCGTCACATCTCCCATGTAGTGTGTGTTAGTGCTCATTCTTAACCACTGTATGGATGTACCACGATTTCTTTATCTGTTGATGGATTTTTGGGTGTTTCTGCTTTTCGGCTTTGGTGAATAATACTGCTATAAAGATTTGTGCACAAGTTTTTCTGTAAACAAAGCTTTTCCAATCTCTGTGTGCATCCTGAGAGGGGGATTCCTGGTCACGCGGTAGTCCTGGTGTGAGTGTGGAGAAGTTGCCAAAGCCTCTGTGACGGCTGCATTATGGAACACATGTGCCAGCCAGGTGTGAGGACCCCGGTTCCTCCACATCTTTAACGCACTCACTGCCTTCCATTTTTAAGTTATGGCCATTCTAGTGGGTTGGAGTGGTGTCACAGGTTCATTTTTTAAAAAAGATTTATTTATGTGAAAGGCAGTTTATATAGAAGGGGTGAAAGGGAGAGAGGGAGAGAGAGAGAATCTTCTGTCCACTGGTTCACTCCCCAGATGGCCACAATGGACAGAGCTGGGCCAGTCTGAAGCCAGGCGCGTTCCCCGGATCTCCCATGTGGGTGCAGGGGCCTAAGGATTGGGCCATCTGCCAGTGCTTTCCCAGGCCACAGCAGGGAGCTGGATGGGAAGTGGAGCCGCCCGTATGGGATGCCAGCGTCACAGGTGGCGGCTTTACTCACTGCACCACAGCACTGGCCCCTGGCACAGGGTTTTGATTTGCACGTCCCTAAGGACTTGTGATGTTAAATATCTCTAGTTTCTTGCCTTTTATATGTCTTCTTCGGAGAAGTGAGCATGTGGATCTTTTGCCTGTTTTTAAACTGAATTATTTGACATTGAGTTTTAGTAGTTCTTTTTTTAAAAAAAAAGTTTATTTATTAGAGAGAGAGAGTGAAAGTCTCTCTCTGCTTGTTCACTTCCCAAACATCCATAGCAGTTGCAACAGCCAGGGGAGGAGCCTGGCACCCACCCAGGCCTCCCATGTGGGTGCGGGTGTTAGGACCTGCGCAGGAAGCTGCCCTCAGGAAGGGCCGAGGCGGAATGTGGGCGCCGTGACTGCTGGGCCACCACCTGGAGGTGATCACGTTCCTTGGAGTTTTTATTTTTCAATCCATGTAGACAGTCAATATTTTTAAATTTCGTTTGCATTCAAGGTTACTACTCCTGTCATGCCGTTAGCTTTGTCACTTGTTAATTGTTTGTGTCATTTTGTGAATTGTTTTCTGTTTTGTGCGTCCCGTGTTTCTTAGTCTCTCCCCTGCAGGTTGCAGTGTGGCGCCTTTCTCTCGTGGGTGGTGAAGTTTTCTTCTTTTTCTCTGCCCTGCCATTGAAATTGTCGGAGTCTGGTTGGAGTCAAGGGGGGGGTTTACCAGGTCCTCGCACCAGGACGAAGCCCTCACGGCCGGTTGCCTGAGCCGCTGTTGACCGACCGGGTCTGGTTACGGGTTTCATTCTCTGTTCCAGGCTGGGGGGGTGCACGGAGTCAGGGTTAAACAGGACAGACTCCTGTGTGCTGTGGGAGCGCCTGGCATGGGCTAAGAGGCTGGACAGTGACGGGGTCTGCCTGACATCCCGGCCTCTTCCCGCACGGGGTGGTGTCTGTGCAGGGTCACTCGTCACTCTTCTGCAGAGGCCCTGAGCCCCACGGCTGCTTCTGCGGGGGTCCCCGTACCATGAGCCCCTGCTCCGGTGCAGGGCTGACGCTGAATGGGGGCGGTACAACGTGAGCTGCTGCTTGAGCTACGCGCGTGCTTCCCTGGTCCTGGTGAGAGCTGCTGCAGGCTCTGGAGCCGGGAATCAGCTGCCGGGTGCCGGATGCCTCCGGCTCCCACACTCACCTCTCTGCTCTTGGAGGTGGTTGTTCTTTCGTGTTGAGGAGGACGACTCCGGGAGCGCCCCCGAGGCTGTGAGCGGGGATGGGTCCCCTCCGTCCCTGCCTATCTGAGCAGGATGTGTTCCGCCCTACTTTCTGGATGCCGGCAATACTTACAGATAACTCGGCGCGCCCATCTCACTCTCTCAGCCTGCACGGCCTCTGTGGCGAGGTGGGCAGGTGCCTGTTACGCGGGCCTCGGCCGTGTCTTCCAGCGGCCCTCGGGCTTCGCTCTCCTCTGTCTCTGCCGCTGGCGTTGGTGTGCCCAGGGCTCTCTCGGCTTCTCGTCTCTCTCCCGAGGTTTGGGATTTTTTCGACTACTGATTACATTTGCATTCTGCACCCGGTTCTGTGTTTTCTAGCTCTGGAATTCCTTTAGCGTAAATATTTGTTTGTCTAATGGTGTCTCGTAGGTCTCTCAGGTTTCTTATCTTTCGTGCTTTTTGTTTTTCCTCTTGCTGGATTAATTCAAAATACTTGTCTTGAAGTTCACAGAGTCTCTGTTCCCATTTGATTTGGTCTGTTGTGGATCAATAATACCTTTTATTTCATTAATTGAATTTTTCAGCTACATTCTTTCTGCTTGGTTCTTTTCCATGATATCTCTGCTTCATTTCTCAGTTTGTAAATTATTTTCCTGGTATTCTTGAGTTGTTTGAATTTTCTTACATCTCATTGAGCATTAAGATCATTATTCTGGGGGCCGGTGTTGTGGAAGAGTGGGTTAAGCCCCTGCTTATGTCGCCAGTATCCTGGGCACCGGTTCTGGTCCTGGCTGCTCCACTTCTGATCTGGCCCCCTGCTAGTGCACCTGGGGAAGCAGCAGAAGGCGACCCCCTGCACTCATGTGGGGGACCCGCATGAATCTCCTGTCTCCTGGCTTCAGCCTGGCCCTGCCTGGGCTATTGTGGCTGTTAGGGGAGTGAACCAGTGGGCGAAGGACTTCTCTCTCTCTCTCTCTCTAACTCTGCTTTTCAAAATAAATAAATAAATTTTGAATTTCTTTTCAGGCACCTTATAAATTTCCTTTTACTTGGTGTCTGTCACGGAGGATTACTGTTTTCCCCTGAGGCTGTCATCTTCCCCTGCTAGCTCCCGTTTGCAGTGTCCCCAGGTTGATCTTTGTGTCTAGTCCAAGGCTCACCAATGCCAACGTGAGGGGTGTTTTCTCTCTTTTTCCTGCAGGGAGAGAGTTTACCGTGGGTGGTGCTCATGGTTGGCTGGGTGTGGTGCGTTATGGTGCTGGGTGGATTTGGTGGTGTGGACTCTGTTCTCAGCAGTGTCCATGCCGTTGATGTCCGCATGTGAGCCAGTGGCCTCGGCTGTGGGTCTTTGTGATGGTGATTTTTCTGGCATGGTCCTGATGGGGTTGTGGTTGCCACTTGACTGTCAGACCAGGCTCGTGTGGGTACTGGGCTGACTGGCTGTGCGCTGGACTCACTGGGGGATGGGGCCGTATCCTGGGGTACATGTGGACACCCTGACTGGCTGTGCGCTGGACTCACTGGGGGATGGGGCTGTATCCTGGGGTACATGTGGACACCCTGACTGGCTGTGCGCTGGACTCACTGGGGGATGGGGCCGTATCCTGGGGTACATGTGGACACCCTGACTGGCTGCTGTGCATGGGGACAGTGGGTTCCCAAAGGTGTTGCAGGCCAGCAGCTGTGTGACCCACCCACCGGAGGGGCAAGACAGGAGAAGCTCCTGGGCTGAGCTTGCGTGCCACAGGCTGTGATGCAGGCTGTCTGCTGGGCCAGGGCAGTCCGTGTGGTTGTATCAGATGCCAGTGGTGCGCTGTGCTTCTCTTCATTCAAGTCTCCTTATTCTTTGGGGATGAGGCACATGTGGGCTTGCAGGTGGGCATAGCCTGGGCTCTGGGCAGCCAGGTTGGGTGCTATGGGCACGCAGGAGCGAGCGCCAGCCTGAGGGCAGAGTCTCAGGACATCTAGAGATGGCATCTAGGTCCTAGGACCCAAGGAAGGACAATCGCTAGCCCTGTGTCTGGTTCCAGATTGGCACAAGCCAGACCGGCTCAGGTCCCGCGGAGGGGGCTGTACGACGGGAATTCTGCTCTGGAGCAGAGCTGACCCTGGCTGGGGTGGGGTTGTACGGCAGGGGCTTCTCCTCTGGGTCTGTGCCGATTCTGAGCTTCAAACAACTCTGCAGGTTGCGCGTGGAGCCTGTGCTGCTGCAGGGGAATCCTGTGCCCCCGTCTGCGTAGGCAGGGGGGCCCCTGGGGTTCCCGTGAGAGGCCTTCTCCCATGTGGAGTCCCTCTGGGCTGCACGCTGCAGGCTGGGGTGCAGTGTGGCGAGGAGGGAGCCTCGTTCTCTCTGTCTCGCTTCTCCCTCCCCACAGCGTTCTTGTCCCTTGCCTGCTCCTCTCCAAGGCCCTGTGCAGCCCCCTCGCCTGAGTGTGGTGGTTTGTTCTTTGCTGTGGTGTGGTTTGTGGGGCAGAAGGGAGACCGTGGGTTGCTTGACTCCGTTCACACCGCGGATGGCACCTGGAAAAGATGAGTCGCTTCTTCTCCCACGTGACAAGCTCTAGTTTCATCGGAGCACAGTTTATCTGTTCTTTTCTTTGATCGCTTATTTCAGATGTCACAGTGAGAAAGTCGTCTGCCAGTGTAGACGAGGATTCACTGCCGTGTTTGTTCCGTGTTTCGAGGCTTTGCCTGTTCATCAGACCTCTGTTCCTCTTTTGCCCACGGGGGAGGTGGGGGCTCTGCTACCCGCTCTGGGGCCGGCTGTTGCCCCAGGCCTGCCCTGAAAGCACCGTTCTCTGCCCGATGAGGGGGCTTGGCGCCTCTGTCTGAAGCCCACTCCCCGCGCTGTGGGCTGCGCTGGCCTCGGGAGTCTGGTCTGTCTGCCTGGTCCCAGCGACACACGGTCCTGGCTGCGGCAGCTTCGCGGAGAGTTGAAGCTGGGACGCGGGAGTCGTCCGACCTTTCAGGATTGTTTTGGGGATCTGAAGTCTCTTACATTTCCACTGGGATTTTATGATCTGATGGAATTTTTATGTTTGAAAATATGATGGGATTATAAGAGTGCTGTCATCATGATATTAATTCTTCTAGCTTATGAATATGGGATGTTTTCCACTTCTTTAGATATTATTTCATTTCTTCCATCAGTATTTTGTAGTTTTCATTGCAAAACTCATGTATGTCTTTTGTTTAATTAATTCATGGACTTTTTTTCATGCTATTGTAAACCTGTTTTTTTTCTTAATTTCAGGATAGTCACTGCTATTATATAGAAATAGAACTTTCATGTGTGGCTCTTGCGTCCTGTGACCAGCAGAACTTTAAGTTTTTTAATGAATTCTTTTTTTTAAAGATTTATTTATTTTACTTGAAAGAGAGAGAAGAGGCAGAGAGAGAGGCAGCCAGAGCTGCACCGATCTGAAGCCAGGAGCCAGGAGCCTCCTCCGGGTCTCCCACGCATGTGCAGGGGCCCAAGGACTTGGGCCATCTTCCACTGCTCTCCCAGGCCATAAGAGAGAGCTGGATGGGAAGAGGAGCAGCTGGGACTTGAACCGGTGCCCCTATGGGATGCTGGCACTGCAGGCAGCAGCATTACCTGCTACGCCACAGCGCCGGCCCCCTAATGGATTCTTTAGAGCGCTATATGTGTTTGATCATGTTACCTGGCAATTGAAATTGTTTTATTTCTTCCTTTCCAGCCTAGATTTGTTTCTTTTTCTTTTCTCACTGCCCTGACAGGATCCTCGGCGTGATCTTGTGTAGCAGTCACTCAAGCAGGCACCCTGGCCGCTGTCCTGGTGTGGGGGGATTTTCCCGTCTCGCCGTTGATTTTCGTGGGAGCTCTTGGTTCTCCATGGACGGCGCCGTCTCTTCTGTTTCTAATCTGCTGGGTGCTTCATCATTCAAGCTGGTACGTTTTGTCATCTTCTCATCTGTTAAGGTGATCTTGATGTTGGACAGCTTATTAGCAATCTGCAGTATTGACGACCCTGTGGGTTCTTGTCACTTGTTCAGAGAAGAATCCTGAATACTGGCTCAAGCAGACCAGGCAACATGGAAGGTTTTTAAGCTTTTTATTCAGTGAGAGAAACGCACAGGAGAGTGAGGGCTTTGTTCAGGGAAGAAAGAGAGGTCTGGAGGCTACGTTGGGTCCGTAGCAGGCAGAGAGCCGGCCCGGAGCGAGCCACGCGGAGCAGGGTATGGTTCAGAGCAGCCACAAAGCTCAGCGTGGCAGCAAAGCGAAGGCAGAGAGATGTGGGGGAGCTCCTCCCCTTTTCTGTGATGGGCAGGTGGGCATACAGGCGGGATCAGACAGGGGCGTGAGGTCATCAGGGGCGTGGTGGAGGGTCTGGTCTCCAGCTTACAAATCTAACCAGTTTTATCCCATCTGCCTGCCTACGTCAATCCTATGTCGTCGGACTTTATTCTTTTGATAAAGACGTATTGCATGAACTGATTTTTGTATTTTCTACTGACTGTTCATCCCAAAGATGGATGCCACTTGGTCAGAAAATAGGACCTCAGTGCTTCCTGGAGTCGGATTCTGGTGGGGAAAGAGCTGTTCATCTTGCTGGCGGGGCCTGGTCCCTGATGAGTCCCTCTGCCCGGTGACCTGTGCAGGTACCTGTGCCTGAGTCCATCCCCCGCGGGGTCCGAGGGGTCCCACGGCGTGCAGGTCTGCTCCTCAGGGACTTGGGGAGGTTTCCAGACCGTCCTTCTTCATTACTCTTTCTAGCCCTCTCCGTCTGCTCCTCTGGGGGCCCCTGGCCTCCGTCCCACAGGTGTCAGAGGCTTTGCTCATTTTTCTTTAGTTTTTCTCACCATTGCTCTGACTGGGTGCTCAGCTGACCTATTTTCAAATTTTTTTTTTATTTTTTTCTTCTACTTGCTCACTTCTTCTGTCGAGCCCCTCTAGCGAAGTGCTTAATTTATTGTTCTTTCCTATTTTAGAATTTGTATTTGGTTCCTTATTGTGATTTCTCTCTTTTTATTGATATTCTGCATTTGGTGAGATTTTACGTCAGTTCTTTAGATGTCATTTCCTTTACCTCTTTGAGCATATGTGGAGTGGCTGATTTAAAGTCTCGTTTAGAAATTCCGGTGTCGCCTTCAGGGACCGTTTCTGTCCTTGTTTTCTACTGTGGGCCCCCCTTCCTTGTGCCCCTGACTGCTTCCTTCTTGAATATTTTCTGTTGAAAACTAGTTATTTTGCAAATAGTTGTATTCCAGGAAGTTTAGGTCTTGGGAAGTTTCCGTTAACAAAAAGTTAGAAATTTACGTAAGCTTTGCTTTCAGAATACAAGGTTTGTTGGTCTTGAAGACCCCAGGCAGGTGTCGCTGTCAGCCCCGGGGGAGGTGAGCAGCTCATCTGCTCTTGTCGGAGGTAAACCTTGGTGCAGAAAGCGGTGCTTGCGTGCTTGGTGTGCAAAGCAGGGGTGCGTGCAGAGGGAGGAGGCGGCTCTGGTCGGTGTTTGGGGAGACCTGGGAAGCAGCTCGCACGCAGACAGGCCTGTGCCGCCCGTTCCTCAGCGCTGGACTCCCTCTGAGTGCGGCGAGAGTTTCCCCTTGGCGTCAGTGACTTTCACAGCTAGAGTGTTAGGACCCAAGTCACACGGTGCGAAGCCCGACCTCGCACAGGTCACGGTGTGGGGCGGGACCGCATTGTGGCCGCTGTCCTGCCGTCTGGGCAGTCCACGCCTCAGCTGGACTGGGTCTGGGGGCAGCTGCAGTGCAGGGCGGGGTCCCTGGGAATCCGTTCTGTCTGCCGTAGCCTTCGTTCTCTCAGCCCGACTCACGTCCTGAAGAGTTGCTGGGGATTTACTTCAGTGCTCTGGCATTCTGTTTTTGTGAGCCCTGGTGCTTAGAGGTGACTGGTCACCTTGCAAAGCCCACATCAGGCCTCACAGCCAGGCATTGTTCTTCCGCCCTCTGGAATCCAAGGGGACGCCAGTCATTGTCTCCTGTTTGGAGCAAAGGGCTCTGGGCGCAGCCCAGGGTTGGAACGTTCCTTGTGCAGCCTGTCACGGCCTCTGACGGACACAGTCAGAACTTGTCCTGAGCGTCGTCTGCAGAGCCCGTGCAGTTGGCTATGACCTTATCCTGACCTTGTCAGCGCTCACAAAACACTTCCTGTTAACCAACCTCCCCTCCTCAAGAATAAAGTCACTCAGTGCTAACACTATAATTTGAACTTCCCTTTGGATTCTCTGTTTTGTGAATTTTTCCAGGTTTTAAATAGAATTTTTGTTTATTTATCTGAAAGGCACAGAGATAGGAAGAGGCAGATATAGAGAACTTACTTCCACTTGCAGGTTCATGGCTGAAGTGCCCACCGTTTCCCGGGCTGGCTGCACCTGAAGTCAGGAGCCAGGAGCCCAGTCCAGGTGCCCGTGTGGGTGGGAGGGCCACAGCCGCCTGAGGCCTCGTCTCCTCTCCCTGGGTGCACGGTAGCAGGGATGTGCAGTCAGGAGCAGAGCTGGGGTTCCAGCCCAGGCTCTCGACAGCGGTGACAGCGCAGCCGCTCCCCCAAGTGCCTTCCCCTGGTTTTATAGTTTAATTTAATTTCTTGGTCATTTAGGATATTAGCTCACAAGGAGGTTTATAAATGTTGGACTTCATAGTTTTTGCCTTTCCCGGATTAAAATAACTGGGTAATTCATTGTTGAGTTGGAACAGAAGAGCAGCTGAGTGGCCCTCCGTCTGCTGGGCCTCCTCTGATGGTTTGACTGGATTGTTCACTCCAGATTACTGCGACTTGGAAGCTTCCTGTCAACCCCCCGTACTCCCCCCCCCAACATTATTTAAGCTACAATTGAAAATCGGGTGTGAACCGTCAAGGACTAAAACTTGGTGTTTGGGATTCGTCGTCCCCTGAGGGAGACAAGCAGCCAAGAGGAGCACAAGACTGAGCTGGACGGTGTCTTAATCCCAGAGCTTCTTGGTAGAAGCACACCCCTTCCCTCTTGTCTTGACAAGTATGCCATGGAAATCTGGAAAGTCGTGTACCGTAGGCGCTTGGCACTTGTAGACGTAGCCATGGAAATCTGGAAAGTCATGTACCGTAGGTGCGTGGCACTTGTAGACGTAGCCATGGAAATCCTGAAAGCCACGTGCAGTAGGGCGTGTGGCACTTGTAGATGTAGCCATGGAAAACTGAAAAGTCGCGTACCGTAGGCACGTGGCACTTGTAGACGTAGCAATGGAAATCCTGAAAGTCACGTGCAGTAGGCGCGTGGCCCTTGTAGACGTAGCCATGGAAATCCTGAAAGTCACGTGCAGTAGGCACGTGGCACTTGTAGACGTAGCCATGGAAATCCGGAAAGCCACGTGCAGTAGGGCGTGTGGCACTTGTAGACACAGTGCCGTCAGCACGGAGTGAGGCTGGGCGAGCACCTGACACAGCCTCCACCACGCTGCTGCACTCTGCGTGTGACAAGGTGGCAGGCGCGGCGTTGTATGTTGAGCCGCCTCCTGCATTGTCAGCATCCCACATGGGTGCCGGTTAGAGTCCTGGCTGCTCCACTTCCGAACCAGCTCCCTGCTGGTGGCCTGGGGGAGCAGCAGAGGATGGCCCAAGTCCTTGGGCCCCTACACCTACATGGGAGACCTGGAAGAAGCTCCTGGCTCCTGGCTTTGGCCTGGCCCAGCCCCAGCCATTGAGGTATGAACCAGTGAGTGGAAGCTCGCTCTCTCTGTCTCTCCATCTCTCTCCTGTAACTCTGCCTTTTGAATTAATAAGTAAATCTTAAAAAAAAAAAAAAAAAAGACGGCACCCAGACCGTGTGTGATGTGGGTGTCACTGGGTACCGGTAGAATTCTACTTATGGACCTGGAAGCTTGAACTTAGTGGAATCTTCCCGTGTCGCAGCATTCCTCACTTTGTTTATCCACTTAGAACGGCAACAGCCATCCTCACCTCCCTGGACGCACAGCGGGTGCACAGCTGCTCTGCCTCTCGAGCTGTGGTCTGCTGGTGTCCAGCAGGTGTGAGGTGTGTGTTTCTGCCCCGGGTGACTGTCCAAGCGCTCCCACCCGTCCGTCAGCCACGCTTCTGGGTGAGGCGTCCCGAGCCCTCACCACTCAGGTGTGACAGCGACCTTGCCGGCAACTTCTCCAGGAGCCACATTGTCCATTCCCAGCACCGTGTGGGCCCCACCCGAGCCAAGTGCACCTTACACACGTGTGGCGTCTTCCTTTACGCCGTCTCGTGATCTCCAGAAACACGTGTGATTTTTCATATCTATTAAGAGAGTCAAAGATAGTTAGCTTCTCTCTATCACATTAAGATCAAGCTGCCCAAAGTATATCAATTTATGTTCAGCAGTTAATCTTTGTAGTACTTTTTCTTATTTGGAAATGATCTAGATATTTCCATGAATATCCATCATTTTACTTGGCGAAAATCCAAGAGTATGAATTTACTAAAGAGACTTGCAAAGCTATTTTTTAAAAGATGTATTTATTTGTTTGCACAGCAGAGCAACAGAGAGAAAGGGACACACACACACACAGCGAGAGAGAGAGAGAGAGAGAAAGAGAGAGAGAGAGAGAGATGTCTTCCATCAACTGGCTCATTTCCCAAATGGCTGCAATAGCCAGGGTTGGGCCACGCTGAAGCCAGGGGTTGGGAATCCAACCAGGTCTCCCACATGGGTGCTGGAGCCCGTTTGTTTTGAGTAATTGTCTGCTGCCTTCCCAGGTACATGAACAAGGAGCGGTTGCAGAAGCAGAGCAGCCAGGACTTGAACCAGCAATCTGACGTAGGATGCTGGCATTGCAAGGGCTGGCTTAAGCCACTGCGCCACTGGCCCCCATGAAGCTGTTTCTTAAGCAGATACATGCACATTGCGACACAGAAATCAGCCAGCCTTCCTCAAGTCATTTCCCTGTCATGTGTGTGGCAATCGGCACAAAAGCCAGAACCTCTAGAGTTAAGTGGGAAATACATTCAAATAGTTAAATGTGTTGTTTTATCTCTTGTTTTACTGCTGAGTTTGATAGACATGAGGTAACAGACACTGCACTTCCACCTGTATGGTTTTATTCAGGTTAAACTCGCAGCTTTGTTTTCAACATCTAGTACGTGGGAAAAGTCGTTTGCAAAACAGCTGAGGATGGAATGTTTCAGTTACACCTGTAGTGTCTGTTCTGTCCCAGGCTGGCACGGGTCGCGTGAACTGCAAAAACAATTCCTTTTCTTTCTTTTTAAAAATATTTATTTATTTGAAAGAGAGAGAGAGAGAGAGAGAGAGAGAGAATCTTCCATCTGTTGGTTCACTTCCCAGATGGCCTCAATGGCCAGCATTGGCCCAGGCAGAAGCCAGGAGGTGGGAGCTTCCTCCAGGCCTCCCGCAGGGTGGCAGGGGCCCAAGCACTTGGCCATTTTCTGCTGCTTTTCCCAGGCCATCAACAGAGAGCTGGATTAGAAATGTAGCAGCCAGGATTCGAATTGGTGCTCATATGGGATGCCAACGTTGCAGGTGGCAACTTTACCCAATATGCCACAACATCAGCCTCTTCTTTTTTTTTTAAAGCTGATTGGATAGTGCTGTGCTAGAATTCAATTTAGTAGTAACATAAGTGGATAGACACATATCACAAGTGTGTGTGTTGTGGTGCAGCGGGTTACGCTGTTGCAATAACAGAATCCCAGTTTGAGTCCCAACTGCTTAGCTCCCTGCTAATGTGCCTGGTAAAGCCGTGGATGATGGGTCAAGTACCTGGGTCCCAACCACCATTGTGGGAGAGCCGGGTGGAGTTCCTGGCTTTCGATTTCCACCTGGCCCAACCCCAGCTGTTGCGGCCATCTGGGGAGTGAGCCATCAGATGCGAGAGCCCTCTCTCTGTGACTTTGCCTATCGAACACATGCATGCATACAGCTGATGGAATACGATTCAGCCCCAAGGACGAATGGACTCCTGTCACTCATGGCAGCGTGGAAGGACTCGGAGGACACCGTCTGCAGGGACACAGGCCAGAGAAGGATGAATGCCACCTGTTCTCCCTTGTTTCTGGAGGACGAAAGGTTGGTATCGTAAGAGTAGGAAGTAGAATCGTGGTGCAGGGTTGGCGGGAGGTGGCTGGTGGACCCAGAATTGCAATTAGCTGGGGAGAATGAGCTCCGTGACTCGCAACACATGAGGGCCACTGTGGCTGGCGAGAGGGCTAGAAGAGAGGGTTTTGGGTGTTCTCATTCACAAAGAAATAACAAATGTTTGATGGATTTGCCAGTTACCTTGATTGGCTGGATCATGACACATTGTGCATGTGCACTTAACCATCACACGGTGCCCCCCCCCCCCCCAAGTCTGTGACATTACTATGTGTCAATCAAGAATGAAGAAAAGAAAGAACACACGCTTTAGACAAGCCGGTTCTCAGAGCGTTCTGAGCCAAGAGCAGTGGGATCAGGCGGCCCTCGGCGCCAGGAGGGGTTCCTGGAGCTCTGCGCCCCGAGGCAGCCGGGCGGTGTCCACACGGCTTGACAGGGCACCTGGCGTTTGCTTCAGCGGTGTGGTTGATGGGCGTTGGTCTTACATGGGCATGGTTTGCCCAGTGGGAAGCCTGTGATTGGCTGAGACCCAGCGACTTGTTACAAGAGTGTGCTGTTAAGGTAGGCTGCAGTTTACACGTGAAGTTAGGTCGCAGATCACCACCTAGATCAAAGCACGGAGGCCACTTCAGGCCGAATTCATTTCTCTCTCTCCCCTCCTTCTTTCCCTCCTTCCCTCCTTCCCTCCTTCCATCCTTTCTCCCTTTCCCTCTCCTCTCCTCTCCTCTCCTCTGCTCTCCCTTTTTTTAAAAAGATTTATTTATTTACTTGAGAGGCAGAGTTACAGAGAGAGGTAGGGAGAGAGAGAGAGAGGTCTTCCATCCACTGGTTCACTCCCCAGATGGCCATAATGGCTGGAGCTGCACAGATCTGAAGCCGGGAGCCAGGAGCTTCTTCCATGTCTCTCAGGTAGGCACAGGGACCCAAGGACCTGGTCCATCTTCTACTGCTTTCTCGGGCCATAGCAGAGAGCTGGATGCGAAGTGGAGCAGCCGGGACATATGGGATGCCCGCACTGCAGGCGGCTTTACCCACGAAGCCACAGCGCGGGCCCCCAGATTCATTTACACTGAACACCAGTGCTGTATATTTAGTGTACAGGTTGCAGGCTTCTGAAGACGAGGAATGCAGGCCCTCAGCTGTTCTTTAACAGCTGTGTTTCTATGCTATTGCCGGCCTCCTGTGACTACGTCATTGGTTGCTCTCTCTTGTTCTTGGAACACTACATTTCTCTCCTTATTCTTTTGGGTTTGCTCTTCATTTGATGCAATGTTTGGTTTTGGTGGAGTTCTAGATAGTGAGTACCAAGGGCAGGGAGGATTTTGAGATTATATACCCAGACATTTGGAAAGTCCCTCCATTAAGATAGACACCAACGTGGCTGGATGTTGAGGTACAGCAACTTGGACCAGTGCTTGGGGTGCTCCCATCCCATAGTGAGGTTCCAGTTTGAATCCTGGCTACTCTGCTTCTAGTTCAGCTCCCTGCTAATGGACCTGGGAAGCAACAGATGACAGCTGAAGTGCTGAGGTCCCTGCCACCCATGTGTGACACCTGGGTGGAGTTCCGGAGCCTGGCTCAGCCCTGACTGCTGCAGGCATTTAGGGTGTGGAAGATCTCTCTCTCTCTCTGTCTCTGCCTCTCTCTCTCTCTGTCACTCGACCTTTCAAATAAACAAACTCTTGACAAAAACTAGGCAGCGACCTCACCTTGATTTTTGACCACTTCCGGTTCTATCCGCTATGCACGTATTACACTTTGCTGGTGCCCAGTGCTTGCGTGCAAGGCGGAGGATGCTCCGGGGCCCCGGAGGACTCTGATCCTCATCATTGTCCTTCTGAAATCCCAGCTGCAGGTGGGGTGTACGTCTGTTTCTGGCTGTCAAGGGGCAGGCAGGAGCTTCTCCCGGGGCAGTGTCTGCAGTTCCACAGGTTCAGCTCCCAGCTCAGATGAGAGGCTGCCCCTCTGTGGGGATCTCAGCACCACTGAGAATGTGGGAAGTGTAAGATGCAAGTGTGCACTGTGGCCCAGACATCTGGAAGCGTTGCTCCTGCTTTGACACCCGGGAGGTCAGCTGGTGTGTGTGTTTCTGATAACTGCAGCCGCTGGGTGGTCCTGGGGAGGCCGCGAGGACAGCGTTTTCCACGCTGTGGTCCCTGGGCCCGTGGCAGCTGTGCCTCCTGGGAACTTGTTAGATGTGCAGACCCTGGGCCCCACCCCAGGCCAACGAATCAGAAGCCTGGGGGCAGGGCCCAGCCAACCGTATGTGAATGAGTCTTACAGATGGTTTCTGGAGCGCGCAGGCCGAGGTGAAGGGACGTGGGGGTTAGCGTCTCGGAAGCTGCTGCAGGTGCTGACTCTCGGGGTGAGGCCGGGGCCTGGGGCTCTGCACCTCCTAACAGACCAGGTGATGGCAGCGTGGCTGCTCTGGGACGGCCCTGGGTGCTGTCAGGCCACCCTGATCCGGCCCCAGGGCTGGCAGTCACAAGTTGGGTGGCCTCGGGCAGATACTCGCATTCAGAGCCCTGTCGGTCAGCATGGAGAAAGCAGTAGCAGGTGCCTGTGCCTGTGGGGCGGCTTTAAAGCTCAGATGTGCATGTGCTGGTTTGGGATAAAGATCATGAGGATCAGCTTTGATCTTTGATGGCTTTTATCTGGGTATCGCTTGGCGCACTGGGGCCATCACTCACGAAACAACGCGCTCCTCTCTGGCTCCCTCCCATGAATAGGAACACATCTTGCTAATTAGCAACTGACTTGTAGCTGATTGAAACTTACTGGATGCAAGAGTTCTCTACACTTAGGGAGCAATGTCAAGGCTGAGAGGACCTGATGCAGTCTGAATCCCAGAAGGAAAACGGGCTTAGCTGCATCACGGTCACCGTGACACAGAATCCTGCGTGCTCCTGGTTAGTTCACGGGCATAGTTACAGCCAGACCACACCGTGCGTCTCACCGGGTGTCACGCACACGAAGGAGAGAGAGGTGGCATCTCCCTTCTCTCGCAGGAGCTTGTCGTTAAAACCGTGGCTTTTGCTAACCGCGTGGAGAACAGAAGAGGTGCTGTGACCCCTCGTCCTAGACAGTGTGCATCTCGGCACTCTGTCCTGAGGCGTTCTGGAGCCGAGCGGGCTGACGTGGGGCACAGCTCGGTGTCTGCCCGCTCTGCCCAGCACACGGGCGTGGGCGTGCAGCCCCGTGCACTCGGCTGCCTGGACCGCCCGTCCCTCTGATTTCTGATGCACGGCAAAGTACGTTTGACACCTGAGTGCACGCTCCCCACAGTGGTGCGTCTGGCCCACCCTGAACCGCCACTGCTGTGCTGAGACTGACCTGCCGGGCTGTGCGCACACTCTCAGCCCTGCACGCCTGACTTAGGCGGAAGCCTTAGGGCAAAGACAGCTGGACTGAGCAGGCTGGAGGCAGTAGGGAAAGGGCGCCTTGTGAGCAGAACTTGACTGCGCCCCGTGGGGCTCTGGCGATGCTGCGCAGGCCAGACGCACGGCAGGAACACTTGTCAGCCTCCCATGCCAAGAAGGCCCAGACACGGAGCTAGCCCACTGAGGGCTGGTTTTTTTGTCAGTCAAATTTTCTCATCTTCATTCCAAAAAGAGAGAGCATGAAGTGCCTCATGGATGTGCAGGACGACGTGTAGACGCCTGTGCCCTGCGCGCTGCGGTCACGGCTCCTTCTGCGTGTCCTGTGGGACAGGCTCGGTCCCCGGTCTCCCTCTCCCTGACGGGAGCACCGCGTGTTGATCGTGTTGATCTTGGCCTTTGCTGTGGAGCTGTCGTCGCCTGCACCCCCGTGTTTACCCAGACCCCTGCCTCTTTCTGGTCACTGCCGCAGCCTGGCAGAGGGAGGAGGAGGCCTGGAGAGGCCTGGTGACCGTGCCCTCTGATAAAGCTGTCGCCCGTTCTGAATTCTGGCCAGATGGAAGTCAGGGGGTATCACAGCCAGTCCTTGTGGGGGACCCATCAGAGGGCTTGGGGGCTCTGGAGGATGTGGTTCAAGGCCCACTGACATCCTCCAGCTACACCATCTTGGCTCCCTTCCAAGAGCGGCTGCATCTGGAGGCACAGTGGCTCATGTTCCAGTCCCCAGCGCATGTCCACTCCCCAGCGCGTGTCCAGTCCCCAGCCATGTCCAGTCCCCAGTGTGTGTCCAGTCCCCAGTGCGTGTCCAGTCCCCAGCGCACATCCAGTCCCCAGCGCATGTCCAGTCCCCAGTGTGTGTCTAGTCCCCAGCGCATGTCCACTCCCCAGTGCGTGTCCAGTCCCCAGCGCATGTCCACTCCCCAGTGCATGTCCAGTCCCCAGCGCACATCCAGTCCCCAGCGCATGTCCAGTCCCCAGCGCATGTCCAGTCCCCAGTGCGTGTCCACTCCCCAGCACGTGTCCACTCCCCAGCACGTGTCCACTCCCCAGTGCGTGTCCAGTCCCCAGTGCATGTCCAGTCCCCAGTGCATGTCCAGTCCCCAGCGCACATCCAGTCCCCAGCACGTGTCCACTCCCCAGTGTGTGTCCACTCCCCAGTGCGTGTCCAGTCCCCAGCGCATGTCCACTCCCCAGTGCATGTCCAGTCCCCAGCGCACATCCAGTCCCCAGCACGTGTCCACTCCCCAGTGTGTGTCCAGTCCCCAGTGCGTGTCCAGTCCCCAGCGCATGTCCACTCCCCAGCGCACGTCCACTCCCCAGTGTGTCCAGTCCCCAGTGCATGTCCAGTCCCCAGCGCACGTCCACTCTCCAGCGCATGTCCACTCCCCAGCGCATGTCCACTCCCCAGTGTGTGTCCAGTCCCCAGCCATGTCCAGTCCCCCATGCATGTCCAGTCCCCAGCGCACATCCAGTCCCCAGCACGTGTCCAGTCACAGAGCCCTGCCTGCCAGGTGGCCCTCAGCTTTCACAGGACACGAGGTTGTTCACTGGCTGCCTGAAGCAGAGGTGGGTGGTCCTGGACTGCTGGGGGCGGTAGCAGGGGTGGTCCAGGGACCTCAGAGTCCTTGTCGGGGAGGAAGCCCAGAGACTGGGCAGGTTGGGAATGTGACGCTGCTGGCTTGGAGGCAGGAGGGGCCACGGCCAAGGATTGGGATCCGCCGAGCAGCTGGTAAAGGCCTGGAAGCTTCCAGCAGGAAGGCAGCCCTGCCGGCTCCCGCACCGTGGCTCAGTCAGTGTCCCAGACTCCGGCCTGCTGACTCCCGAAGTGGTGCTGTAAGAAACCCTGTGTCTGTGTGAGAGGCAGAGGGACGGAGAGCACAAGAGAGCCCCATTCACTGATTCACTCCCCAGACACCCGCAAAGCCAGGCCTGGGGACTCCATCCAGGTCACCCATGTGGGTGGCCCCAGCACCACTGCCTCCCAGCATCTGCTCTGGTGGGGAGATGGACCTGGGGCCAGAGCTGGGGGTGGAGCCCAGGCAGTCTAAGCACACAGCCGGACGCCCACGGTAGGAGGTGTGTGAGATGCAGTGGCCACGGTAGAACATGCTGCGCTTGGGTTTGATGGGCGGAACTCAAAAGGGACAAGTAGCATGTGGCCGAGAGTCCAGGGCCCAGACCCCTGCCGTCTGCCCACAGCAAGATGCTGCGAGGGCGGGGCCCCTGCCTGCAGTCCTGTGTCCCTGCTTTCGCCCGTGTTTGTGTGGCCACCTGGGCCTGCTCTCTCGCTCTGCCCTTCCATACCCTGCTGTGGTGTGGACGGAGGCTGGGACGTGGCCGCCAGCTGGCACCGGCGAACGTTTTGATTAGCTCACGTCACGCTGGAATGGTGTGGCCCTGTCCGTGGGTCTAGTGTCGTGGAGGTCTGAGGCTGGGCAGCCCTCCGCGGTGTGGGCGCCGCGTGTTCACACCTCCCCGCTGGCTCCGTGCTGGAGGGCAGGGAGCTGTTTTTCCTTTCTTTTTTTTTTTTTTAACTTTTATTTAATGAATATAAATTTCCAGTGTACAGCTTATGGATTACAATGGCTTCCCCCTCCCATAACTTCCCTCCCACCCGCAACCCTCCCCTCTCCCGCTCCCTCTCCCCTTCCACTTGCATCAAGATTCATTTTCAATTCTCTTTATATATAGAAGATCAATTTAGTATAAAGATTTCAACAGTTTGCACCCAGGCAGGGGACCAAGCACGCGCACCCTAGGCAGTCTACGAAGGGTGTGGTGATAGAGGACCAGTGACCAGTCACGCGGGCCAGATTCACCTGAGGGGACCCCCACCCAGCGGGACAGCGGGAGTGTGCCTGCAGCTCCTGGAAGACTGAGCCTCCACACGGCGTCATGAGGGGTGGCCACCACCTGTAGAAAGCTCACCGCATTTCCTAGATTCATGTTTTAAATTTATTTATTTATTTTGAAAGTTAGAGTTATAGGGAGGGAGAGACAGAGACATCTTCCATCCACAGTTTCACTCCCCAAATGGCTGCCATGGCCAGTGCTGGGTCAGGCCAAAGCCAGGAGCTTCATCCAGGTCTCTCACTTGGGTGCAGGGCCCCACACAGGTGGGCCGTCTTCCATTGCTTTTCCCAGGCCATTGGCAGGGAGCCGGGTCAGAAGTGGAGCAGCCAGGACGCGGACCAGCGCCCGTGTGGGATGCAGCACCGCCGGCTGCTCCCGCCGCACCACAGCGCGGGCCCTGTGGACTCACTTTTGTTGAGTGTCTGTAGGTGGTGGCTCTTCTTGCTGTGTTTTCTCAGGTGACTGGCGTTGTGGGGCAGCGCCTAGCACTGAGGAGCCCCACTTCCTCTCTGTGTGTGCTGGGGTTCTGTCTGGTTGCGCTGCGGCACGCGCCATCCCGCTGTCCCGAGACCGGCGGCTCACAGCCACCACCGCTCCTGCGGGTCCCTCTCTGCCTTCACATCTCACACGGGCTTCCTGCCTGTGCGTGGGTCCCACCGGGAGCCGTGATGGGCAAGACGCCCTAGGAAGCAGAGTCCCTGTGCTGGGAGGAGGCAGAGGGCAGCGGCCCAGGGGCCTGTGAGCACTGGTGTGGCCTCTGTGAGCATCCTGCTCTGAGCCAGGGCCGGGGCCGGGGCGGCCTGGGCTCCTGCTGGGCGTGGAAGCTGCCCTGCTGTCCTCCCGACGCCAGCAGGAGCCTGGTGGACGCTGCGTGGACAGGCGTTGCGTGCCGTTTCTGTGGGGTCACTGTGCCAAGGTGGTTTCTCTCTGTCCCCAGTTTGCTGCGTGTCACTATTGTGGAAGGCGGTTGCCCACATCAGTGGACGTGGTCACGCATTTGCCCCCTTTTCTGCCATCACTGGGGCCTCCTGCATGGATCTTCGTTAATGCTGAATCGTGGTTACGTGCCGGGAGCCATTCCTGCCTGGTCACGGTGTGTGATCCTGCCCGCGCACTTCTAGATTCGTTAGCTGGTGTGGTGATGAGGGTTGTTGCACTGATGCTCATTGTGAATATTGGTCCTGTAGAAGCGCTGCCTGGCTTTGGTATCAGCGTGACGGTAACCCCCAGAGTAAGGTGGTGTGCACTCCTTCTTCTCGTTTCCAGAAGTCTGAGGGTCGGCATTGATTACGGTGAACCATCAGGCTGAAGGCTTCCTTTGTTAGCCGCCTTTGGTTTACTGGTCAATTCTCATTACTGGTTACAGTTCGGTTCAGTGTGTCTGTCTTGTTAATTTGGTCTTGGTAGATTTTATTTTCTAGGGCTTTTGTCATTGCAATAGGTTGCTGGTTTGTTGACAATTGGTCATAGTACTCTTTTAGGATCCTTTTGCTTCTGTAGAATCGGTGGTCATCTTCCCCTCTGTTTCTTAATGTACCAGCTAGACTGTTGTCAGTTTTGTTGGTTTTTCCAAAGGACTGACCTGGTTTTATTCACTTTCCCATTTTGTTTACCTTTGAGTTAATCTTTCCTATTTCCTTCTGATAACTCTGTGTTTAGTTTATTCTTATTTTTCCAGTTCCTTAAGTTGAAAAGTTGTGTGGTTGACTTAAAGATCATTTAATTTTTATTTTATCTATTGGAAAGGCAGATGGAGAGATTTCCCGTCTATTGGTTCACTGCCCAGTTGCTCACAACAGTCAGGGCGGGGCCAGGGCTGAAGCCAGACGTGGGGACCTCAGTCCAGGTCTCCCACGTGGGTGGCGGGGAGTCACCTGCTGCCTCCCAGTGTGTGCATCAGGAGGAAACTGGGTTGGCAGTGGAGCCAGGACGTGGACCCAGGCCCTGCGATGTGGGATGCGATGTCCGTGTGCTGTCTTGTCTGTGTCGAATGACTGACACGCGCTGATCAACGTAAGCGTCTCCACCTGCAGATGCCCCTTGAGCACTGCCTTCGCTGTGTCCATGTGTTGTGCTCCTTTTCACTTCTGCCCAAGTATTTGTGATTTTCCTTGTGATGTCCTCGTCGCTCTACTGCTTGTTGAAGAGCGTCTTCGTTTTCACAGTTTTGTGAATTTTCCGGTTTTACTTCTGTTATGATTGCTAACTTCATCCCACTGTGCTCACAACACATCCTTTGTGTGTCAGGAATGCGTAGTTATAATCGAACTTAGCGAGTGATTTCTGGATTTGGATTGGCTGATCAGAAGTGAAAAACGGAACTACGCCTGCACATATTGGAGTGCGGCACAGAGGCCCAGGGGTGTGTGTGTGTGTGTGCGTGTGTGTGTGTGATGGCGCGGGGTCACCACGTGTGTGTGTGTGTGTATGTGTGTGATGGAGCCAGGTCACCGTGTGTGTGTATGTGTGTGTGTGTGTGTGATGGCGCGGGGTCACCACGTGTGTGTGTGTGTGTGTGATGGAGCCAGGTCACTGCATGTGTGAGTGTGAGTGTGTGTGTGTGTATGTGAGTGATGGAGCCGGGTCACCGTGTGTGTGTGTGTGTGATGGAGCCGGGTCACCGCGTGTGTGTGTGTGTGAGTGATGGAGCCGGGTCACCGTGTGTGTGTGTGTGTGTGAGTGATGGAGCCGGGTCACCGTGTGTGTGTGTGTGTGAGTGTGTGTGAGTGATGGAGCCGGGTCACTGTGTGTGTGTGAGTGTGAGTGATGGAGCTGGGTCACCGTGTGTGTGTGAGTGTGTATGAGTGATGGAGCCGGGTCACCGTGTGTATGTGTGTGTGTGTGTGTGTGTGATGGAGCTGGGTCACCACGTGTGTGTGTGTGTGTGAGTGATGGAGCCGGGTCACCGTGTGTGTGTGTGTGTGTGTGTGTGTGAGTGATGGAGCCAGGTCACTGTGTGTGTGTGTGTGAGTGATGGAGCTGGGTCACCGTGTGTGTGTGTGAGTGTGTATGAGTGATGGAGCCGGATCACCGTGTGTATGTGTGTGTGTGTGTGATGGAGCTGGGTCACCATGTGTGTGTGTGTGTGTGAGTGATGGAGCTGGGTCACCATGTGTATGTGTGTGAGTGTGTGTGAGTGATGGAGCCGGGTCACTGTGTGTGTGTGTGAGTGTGTGTGTGATGGAGCCGGGTCACTGCATGTGTGTGTGTGAGATGGAGCAGGGTCACTGTGTGTATGTGTGTGTGTGTGAGTGATGGAGCTGGGTCACTGCGTGTGTGTGCGTGTGTGTGAGTGAGTGATGGAGCCAGGTCACCGCGTGTGTGTGTAAATGTGTGTGTGAGTGATGGAGCCGGGTCACTGTGCGCGTGTGTGTGTGTGTGCATGTGTATGTGATCACTCCCAGGGGCCGGCTGTATGGCCTTGGAAGATGACAAGTCCTATTTCCGCAGTCAGCAGGCTGGTGACATGGGCGAGCAGCTGGGTGAGCTGTGGTCTGAAAGCACAGCCCCAGGACGAGTGGCGTCTCTGTGTGAGGCTGGAGGAAGCCAGAGGCAGGCGCTGCCCACCTGACTGCCCTCGGGTGGGAGGGCGTCCACCACGCCCACAGCACACAAGTGCGCTAGAGAAGTGCCTGTGCCCGGACTGCTGGGTGCCCTCCCAGACACACAGCCAGACCCCGGCAGCCCCGCCCAGCCAGGTTGCCACCTACAGCCAGCCATCGCCTGTCTGTTCCTCTCTGCACAGGCGGTAATGTAGGTGACAAGTTTCGGACAGCGGAAGTGGGAGCTGCACGCGTGCGGCCTCTGCTGGAGCCGCGTTTCTGGGTCTGATGCTTCCTCCGTCTGTGGAGGCAGGACACTGGGTTTCTCCCCCCTGTTTTATTAACGTTTCAGACAAGCCTGTGCAAATCTCAGATACATGTCACATGAGATATTATATACACTATCTCAAAAACTATGCAAACCATATGGCATTTAATATCCCTATACCTAAGTGTAATTAATAAAATGTCTTCTTGGTGCAAAGAAAACTAGAGGTGCCTGGAGTATTCCCTTCGTGATATTTCAAGGTGTAGTGTTCTTTAGATGCAAGCATCTGTCGCTGCATAACTAACCAAAGTCCAGAATCAGGAACCTACTTAGTTGTTGTTTTATTTTAAGATTTATTTTTATTTACTTGAAAGACAGAGTTACACACACAGAGAGGGGGAGACAGCGAGAGATCTCCCATCTGCTGGTTCACTCACCGAATGGCCACAATGGCCAGGGCTGGAACAGGCTGGAACCAGGAGCCAGAAGCTTCATCCAGGTCCGCACACAGTCATACAAGGCCACACTCTGCCACACAGCCAGGCATCCAGAGCTGTGTCTCCTGACACTGCGCGGTAGGAGAGAAGGCTCTACCACCCAAGGAACTCAAAGAGACCAGCTGCAGACCTCAAGTTAAAAAGAGAAAAAGAGACACACTGAAAACAAAGCTATAGTTCTGTAAAACATGGCCAGGTGGATGCTATGAAGACAGATAACGGACTGGCACTGTGGTGTAGTGGGTAGAGCCGCCGCGGGCAGTGTCAGCACTCCATATGGGCGCTGGTTCCAGTCCCAGCTGCTCCAGTTTATTTGCCGTCTTGTGTTTTGTATATAATTTCTCTGTGTTTGGAAGGAGATGTCTCAAACATGGATCAAAAACTTGGTCTTGACTAGAATCCACATTCAGAAATTGAATAATAAGGGGTTTGGGGCCTTCAGTTTCATATTTCTGACGTAGACAATATACTCAAAAGTGGTTTCTCCCGACCCCAGCCTTTGCCCTGCTCTGGAACCGGCAGCTCAGAGCCCCTGCCGGGAGGCTGCCTCCCCCCTCCCCCACTAGGGGCAGGGCAGGGGGCATCGTGCTGCAAGGTGGGGGCTTCATGCTGTAAGAGGTGGGGGAGTTCTCTCCCCCACTGCCAGGCAAGGGGGCCTCGTGCTCTAAGGATGTGGGGAGTTCTCCCCCCAAGGGCAGGGGGCCTCGTGCTGTAAGGTGGGGGCTTCAGGCTGTAAGGATGTGGGGAGTTCTCCCCCCACCAGGGCAGGGGGCCTCGTGCTCTAAGGATGTGGGGGCTTCAGGCTGTAAGGATGTGGGGAGTTCTCCCCCCAAGGGCAGGGGGCCTCGTGCTGTAAGGTGGGGGCTTCAGGCTGTAAGGATGTGGGGAGTTCTCCCCCCAAGGGCAGGGGGCCTCGTGCTGTAAGGTGGGGGCTTCAGGCTGTAAGGATGTGGGGAGTTCTCCCCCCACCAGGGCAGGGGGCCTCGTGCTCTAAGGATGTGGGGGCTTCAGGCTGTAAGGATGTGGGGAGTTCTCCCCCCAAGGGCAGGGGGCCTCGTGCTGTAAGGTGGGGGCTTCAGGCTGTAAGGATGTGGGGAGTTCTCCCCCCAAGGGCAGGGGGCCTTGTGCTCTAAGGATGTGGGGAGTTCTCCCCCCACCAGGGCAGGGGGCCTCGTGCTCTAAGGATGTGGGGGCTTCAGGCTGTAAGGATGTGGGGAGTTCTGCCCCCCAGGGCAGGGGGCCTCGTGCTCTAAGGATGTGGGGAGTTCTCCCCCCACCAGGGCAGGGGGCCTCGTGCTCTAAGGATGTGGGGAGTTGTCCCCACCCAGGGCAGGGGGCCTTGTGCTCTAAGGATGTGGGGAGTTCCCCCCCCCCAGGGCAGGGGGCCTTGTGCTCTAAGGATGTGGGGAGTTCCCCCCCCCAGGGCAGGGGGCCTCGTGCTCTAAGGATGTGGGGAGTTCTCCCCCCAAGGGCAGGGGGCCTCGTGCTCTAAGGATGTGGGGAGTTCTCTCCCCCCCAGGGCAGGGGGCCTCGTGCTGTAAGGTGGGGGCTTCAGGCTGTAAGGATGTGGGGAGTTCTCTCCCCCCCAGGGCAGGGGGCCTCGTGCTGTAAGGTGGGGGCTTCAGGCTGTAAGGATGTGGGGAGTTCTCCCCCCAGGGCAGGGGGCCTCGTGCTCTAAGGATGTGGGGAGTTCTCCCCCCACCAGGGCAGGGGGCCTCGTGCTCTAAGGATGTGGGGAGTTGTCCCCACCCAGGGCAGGGGGCCTTGTGCTCTAAGGATGTGGGGAGTTCCCCCCCCCCCAGGGCAGGGGGCCTTGTGCTCTAAGGATGTGGGGAGTTCCCCCCCCCCCAGGGCAGGGGGCCTCGTGCTCTAAGGATGTGGGGAGTTCTCCCCCCAAGGGCAGGGGGCCTCGTGCTCTAAGGATGTGGGGAGTTCTCTCCCCCCCAGGGCAGGGGGCCTCGTGCTGTAAGGTGGGGGCTTCAGGCTGTAAGGATGTGGGGAGTTATCCCCCCCAGGGCAGGGGGCCTCGAGCTGTAAGGTGGGGGCTTCAGGCTGTAAGGATGTGGGGAGTTATCCCCCCCAGGGCAGGGGGCCTCGAGCTGTAAGGTGGGGGCTTCAGGCTGTAAGGATGTGGGGAGTTCTGCCCCCCAGGGCAGGGGGCCTCGAGCTGTAAGGTGGGGGCTTCAGGCTGTAAGGATGTGGGGAGTTCTGCCCCCCAGGGCAGGGGGCCTCGTGCTGTAAGGTGGGGGCTTCAGGCTGTAAGGATGTGTGGAGTTCTGCCCCCAGGGCAGGGGGCCTCGTGCTCTAAGGATGTGGGGAGTTCTCCCCCCAGGGCAGGGGGCCTCGTGCTCTAAGGATGTGGGGAGTTCTCCCCTCCCAGGGCAGGGGGCCTCGTGCTGTAAGGTGGGGGCTTCAGGCTGTAAGGATGTGGGGAGTTATCCCCCCCAGGGCAGGGGGCCTCGAGCTGTAAGGTGGGGGCTTCAGGCTGTAGGATGTGGGGAGTTCTCCCCCCCAGGGCAGGGGGCCTCGTGCTCTAAGGATGTGGGGAGTTCTCCCCCCCAGGGCAGGGGGCCTCGTGCTGTAAGGTGGGGGCTTCAGGCTGTCAGGTGTGGCCGCGTTCTCTCTCGTGGCCTCTTCTCCGGGGTGACCACGGCTGACCCCTTTCCTGATTGTTCCCGCATGCTGTAGCGACTTTCTTTCCGTCGGCTGGAATGTGGAGCGCTCCTGGGCACTGCAGAGGGTGGCATCCTGTCCCTCGGCACCACGGGTGGCACTGGAGGGCGCCGTGTGGAGGGAGCTGAGCAGAGCAGAAATCAGCTGCCACGTGGTCTCCCTCCTGGGTGGGAGCCGACACGCGGGACACAGAACCTCAGCCTGCACACGGGCGCCTGGGGGGAGAGGGGCCCGGGGAGAGGGGGTCACAGACAGAGCAGAGGGGGCAGGGCGTGGCTCGGCCTCGACAGACGCCTCCTGCTAAGACGGCAGGAACGGGACGCGATGGTGTGGGTTCACGGGAACCACACTGCACAAGTTCTGTCCCGAGGTGAGAGTGAAAGCGAGAGGCAGTCACGGTGCTGGTGCGTGGGCGTGAGCGAAGCGATGGCAGCCCCGAGCGGACCCAGCAGCTTGGACAGGAAGGGAGCAGAGGGAGGACCGCACTTCCGGAACTCGCTTTCCTGACGCGGGGGTTTCTGCAAGGACAGAGCAGGGCAGGTCTAAGGACAAAATGGAGACCACAGAGCTACGCCGCCCCTCCCCAAGGCCTGGGCTTCTCCGGGAGCAGGCGCACTGCCCACCTGGCCCACGGGCTGGTGTGCAGCAGCACGTGTGTGCGTGGCTGACCCTGGGTCATGGGTCACGGGCAGTTCACGGCGCAGAGAGAGGGAGGGCGAAGCTGGGCCTCGGCCCTGGCATCAGGCCGGCCGGGAGCCCACGGCGGAGCGCAGTTGGTGCTGCTGCAGTCTCTGGGGATCTCTAGGCCACGAAAATGCTCCCTGGTCCCTTGGAGACACGGGCAGGGCAGGCCACGTGCACTTGGGGTGCTCGGCAGCTGCTGCCCCCACGCCGGGTCCCTGTGGACCGGAGGCCCCAGCTGGCCACGTGTGCTCAGTGACCCACCGTCTGCAGAGCGTGTGACCGTTGGCAGCCGCTGAGGGCGGTCAGCTCCGGCCCCTGGCTGGCTGTGGCCTCATGGCACAGCCCCGCCCCACACTGAGAAGGCCTTTGGCAGTGTGTGGCTCCTTTCCTCTCACCAGGGTGGCAAACACTGGGCATCGCTGGTGCTCAGTGTCCTGACAGTCACAGCTGGCTGCCCGCATCCCATGCCCGCGCGTGCCCCATTGCCAGTGTCGGCGTCTGGGTCCTGGGTGGCAGCTGTCCGTGGTTGTGGGGGCCCAGAGCTTCCTAGACCGAGGCTGTGTGCCACATACGCCCTGCACAGCATGTGTGGGTCGTGGGTCCGTGACCATCACAGGGCTCCCTGCCCCACAGGGGCTGACGGATGAGAGCCGCCCCAGTGAGAGGTGAGGGGAGTGGGCTCTCGTCTGCACACCTGGGCCCACCGCTTGGTGCTGAAGGAGCATTCCTCCGGCCGCACTGGTGACCAGCGTGCCGTGACCCTGGGCGCACCGGCACGGAGGGCCTCGGCGGTGGTCTGCGGCGTGGCGCTGCTGGAACAGCGCGGGCTCAGGGAGCCAGAGGACTCCACAGAGATCCCCACTGCTGCGTCTGCAGGCTGAAGTGGAGTGGAAATGTTTGTCCTGGACCTGGAGAATAATGAACTTACGGAATATAAGTCTTCCGAGAGCTCCGCTCTGGCCGCTCGCTGGAGCTGCCTGGAGAGAGCTCAGGGCCTCCTGGACGCGGGCGGCGTGGGAGCAGCAGCCGCGTCGCTCCGTGGTGTTGGCCTGAGGCCGGCCGTGGGCTCGGGCTGTGGATGGCAGGAGACGGGCACCGCCACGCCCGC